>NW_028327691.1:685587-1028381 GCF_031878675.1 Megascapheus bottae
TCCATTCTGTGACTTCACACACCTCCATTTTGACTTCACACACCTCCATTCTGTGACTTCACACACCTCCATTTGTGACTTCACACACCACCATTTTGATTTCACACACCTCCATTCTGTGACTTCACACACCTCCATTCTTTGAGTTCACACACCTCCGTTTTGACTTCACACACTTCCATTCTGTGACTTCACACACCACCATTGTTTGACTTCACACACCTCCATTCTTTGACTTCACACACCTCCATTCTATTAGGTCACAAACATCCATTCTATGAGTTCAACACCAAAATTTTGTCTTCACACACCTCCATTCTATGACGTCACACACCTTTATTGTTAATTCAGAAACATCCATTCTATGACTTCACACACCTCCATTCTATGACTGCGCAAACCTCCATTCTGTGACTTCACACACCTCCATTCTGACTTCACACACCTCCATTCTATGACTTCACACACTTCCATTCTTTGACTTCACACACCTCCATTCTATTATTTCACAAACATCCATTTTATGAGTTCAACACCAAAATTTTGTCTTCACACACCTCCATTCTATGACTTCACACACCTTCATTCTTAATTCAGAAACATGCATTCTATGACTTCACACACCTCCATTCTATGACTTCGCAAACCTCCATTCTGTGCCTTCACACACCTCCATTCTGACTTCAAACACCTCAATTCTATGACTTCACACACTTCCATTCTATGACTTCACATACCTCCATTCTGTGACTTCACACACCTCCATTCTGTGATTTCACACACCTCCATTCTATGACATCACACACCTCCATTCTATGACTTCACACACTTCCACTCTACGACTTCACACACCACCATTCTATGACTTCAAACACCTCCATTCTATGACTTCCCACACATGCATTCTAACTTCACACACCTCCATCTATGACTTCACACACCTTCATTCTGACATCACACACCTCCATTCTATGACTTCACAGACCTCGAATCTGTGACTTCACTCACCTGCACTCTATGACTTCACACTCCTCCATTCTATGACTTTCCACACCTCTTTTCTATGACTTCACCACCTCCAATCTATGACTACACACCTCCATTCTGACTTCACACACCTTCATTCTGTGAATTCGCACACCTCCATTCTATGTGTTCACACACCTCCATTCTATTACTTCACTCACCTTCATTCTTACTTCAGAAACATCAGTTCTATGACTTCACACAACTCCATTCTATGACTTCACAAACCTCCATTCTGTGACTTCACACACCTCCATTCTGAGTTCACACAACTCCATTCGGTGACTTCTCACACCTCCATTGTGACATCACACACCTCCCTTCTATGACTTCACACACTTCCATTCTATGACTTCACACACCTCCATTCTGTGACTTCACACACCTCCATTCTGTGTTCGCACACTTCCATTCTGTGACTTCACACACCTCCATTCTGTGACTTCACACACCTCCATTCTGTGACTTCACACAATTCCATTTTATGACTTCACACACCTCCATTCTATGACTTCACACACCTCCATTCCGTGAGTTCACACACCTCCATTGTATGACCTCACACACCCTCATTCTATGGTTTCACACACCTCCATTCTATGAATTCATATCCATTTTGACTTCACACACCTCCAATATATGACTTCAAACACCTCAATTCTGTGACTTCACACACCTCCATTCTATGAGTTCATACCATCCATTCTGTGACTTCACACACCTCCATTCTATGACTTCACACACTTCCATTCTATGACTTCATACACCTCCATTCTGTGACTTTACATACCTCCATTCTGAGTTCACACACCTCCGTTCTGTGACTTCACACACCTCGCTTCTGTGACTTCTCACACCTCCATTCTGTGACTTCACACACCTCTATTCTGACGTCACACACCTCCATTCTATGACTTCACACACCTCTATTCTGACTTCACACACCGCCATTCTGTGACTTCACACACTTACATTTGTTACTTCTCACACCACCTTTTTGACTTCACACATCTCCATTCTGTGACTTCACACACCTCCATTCTGTGACTTCACACAGCTCCATTCTGTGACTTCACACACCTCCATTCTGTGATTTCACACACCTCCCTTCCGTGACTTCACCCACCTCCATTCTATGACTTCACACACCTCCATTGTATGACATCACACACCTCCATTCTATGACTTCACACACTTCCACTCTATGACTTCACACACCACCATTCTATGACATCACACACCTCCATTCTATGACTTCCTACACATGCATTCTGACTTCACACACCTCCATTGTATGTCTTCACACATCTTCTTTCTGTAACTTCCCACACTTCCAATGTTTGACTTCACAAACCACCATTCTATGACTTCACACACCTCCATTCTATGAGTTCACACACCTCCATTCTTTGACTTCACACACCTCCATTTTGGCTTCACACACCTACATTCTGTGACTTCACACACCTCCATTTGTGACTTCACAAACCACCATTTTGATTTCACACACCACCATTCTGTGACTTCACACACCTCCATTCTTTGACTTCACACACCTCCGTTTTGACTTCACACACTTCCATTCTGCGACTTCACACACCTCCATTCTGTGACTTCACACACCACCATTGTTTGACTTCACACACCTCCATTCTTTGGCTTCACACACCTCCATTCTATTAGGTCACAAACATCCATTCTATGAGTTCAACACCAAAATTTTGTCTTCACACACCTCCATTCCATGACTTCACACACCTTCATTGTTAATTCAGAAACATCCATTCTATGACTTCACACACCTCCATTCTATGACTGCGCAAACCTCCATTCTGTGACTTCACACACCTCCATTCTGACTTCACACACCTCCATTCTATGACTTCACACACTTCCATTCTTTGACTTCACACACCTCCATTCTATTAGTTCACAAACATCCATTCTATGAGATCAACACCAAAATTTTGTCTTCACACACCTCCATTCTATGACTTCACACACCTTCATTCTTAATTCAGAAACATCCATTCTCTGACTTCACACACCTCCATTCTATGACTTCGCAAACCTCCATTCTGTGACTTCACACACCTCCATTCTGACTTCACACACCTCCATTCTATGACTTCACACACTTCCATTCTATGACTTCACATACCTCCATTCTGTGACTTCACACACCTCCATTCTGTGATTTCACACACCTCCATTCTATGACTTCACACATCGATTTTGACTTCACACACCTAAAATATATGACTTCATACCCGTCCATTCTGTGACTTCACACAGCTCCATTCTATGACTTCACATACCTCCATTCTGTGACTTCACACACCTCCATTCTGTGATTTAACACACCTCCATTCTATGATTTCACACATCCATTTTGACTTCACACACCTAAAATATATGACTTCATACCGGTCCATTCTGTGACTTCACACACCTCCATTCTATGACTTCACACACCTCTATTCTGACGTCACACACCTCCATTCTATGACTTCACACACCTCCATTCTGTGACTTCACACACCTCTATTCGGATGTCACACACCTCCATTCTATGACTTCACACACCTCTATTCTGACTTCACACACCTCCATTCTGTGACTTCACACACTTACATTTGTGACTTCTCACACCACCTTTTTGACTTCACACATCTTCATTCTGTGACTTCACCCACCTCCATTCTGTGACTTCACACAGCTCCATTCTGTGACTTCACACACCTCCATTCTGTGATTTCACACACCTCCCTTCCTTGACTTCACCCACCTCCTTTCTATGACTTCACACACCTCCATTCTATGACATCACACACCTCCATTCTATGACTTCACACACTTCCACTCTATGACTTCACACACCACCATTCTATGACTTCACACACCTCCATTCTATGACTTCCTACACATCCATTCTGACTTCACACAGCTCCATTGTATGTCTTCACACATCTTCTTTCTGTAACTTCCCACACTTCCAATGTTTGACTTCACAAACCACCATTCCATGACATCACACACCTCCATTCTATGAGTTCACACACCTCCATTCTTTGACTTCAGACACGTCCATTTTGACTTCACACACCTACATTCTGTGACTTCACACACCTCCATTTGTGACTTCACACACCACCATTTTGATTTCACACACCACCATTCTGTGACTTCACACACCTCCATTCTTTGACTTCACACACCTCCGCTTTGACTTCACACACTTCCATTCTGTGACTTCACACACCTCCATTTGGTGACTTCACACACCACCATTGTTTGACTTCACACACCCCCATTCTTTGACTTCACACACCTCCATTCTATTAGTTCACAACCATTCATTCTATGAGTTCAACACCAAAATTTTGTCTTCACACACCTCCATTCTATGACTTCACACACCTTCATTCTTAATTCAGAAACATCCATTCTATGACTTCACACACCTCCATTCTATGACTGCGCAAACCTCCATTCTGTGACTTCACACACCTCCATTCTGACTTCACACACCTCCATTCTATGACTTCACACACTTCCATTCTATGACTTCACACACCTCCATTCTGTGACTTCACACACCTCCATTCTGTGACTTCACACACCAACATTCTATGATTTAACACACCTCCATTCTATGATTTCACACATCCATTTTGACTTCACACACCTAAAATATATGACTTCATACCCGTCCATTCTGTGACTTCACACACCTCCATTCTATGACTTCACACACCTCCTCTCTGTGACTTCACCCAACTCCATTCTGTGACTTCACATACCTCCATTCTATGACTTCACAAACCTCCATTCTGTGACTTCACACACCTCCATTCTGTGACTTCACAAACCTCCATTCTCTGATTTCTCACACCTCAATTCTATGCCTTCACACACCTCCAGTTTATGACGTCACACACCTCTATTTTGACTTCACACACCTCCATTATGTGACTTCACACACATCCCTTCTGTGACTTCACACACCTCCATTCTATGACTTCACACACCTTCATTCTGTGACTTCACACACCTCCATTCTATGACTTCACACACTTCCATTCTATGATTTCACATACCTCCATGCTATGACTTCACACACCTCCATTCTGTGACCTCACACACCTCCATTCTGAGTTCACACACCTCCACTCTGTGACTTCACAAACATCCATTCTATGATTTCACACACCTCCATTCTATGACTTCACACACCTCCATTTTATGACGTCACACACCTCCATTTTGGCTTCTCACACCTCCATTCTGTGACTTCACACACCTCCATTCTATGACTTCACACACTTCCTTTGTGACGTCACACACCTCCATTCTATGAGTTCACACACCTCCATTCTATGACTTCACACACCTTCATTCTGACTTCACACACCTCCATTCTATGACTTCACAGACCTCGAATATGTGACTTCACTCACCTCCACCCTAATACTTCACACTCCTCCAATCTATGACTTCCCACACCTCCTTTCTATGACTTCACCCACCTCCATTTTATGACTTCACACAACTCCATTCTATGACTTCACACACCTCCATTCTGTGATTTCCCACACCTCCATTCTGTTACTTAACACACCTTCATTCTATGACTTCACACACCTCTATTCTGACGTCACACACCTCCATTATATGACTTCACACACCTCCATTCTATGACTTCACACATCTCCATTCTGACTTCACACACCTCCATTCTATGACTTCGCACACCTCTATTCTGACTTTACACACCTCCATTCTGTGACTTCACACACCTACATTCTTTGACTTCACACACAACCATTTTGACTTCACACCTTCATTCTGTGACTCACACACTTACATTTGTGACTTCTCACACCACCTTTTTGACTTCACACATCTCCATTCTGTGACTTCACACACCTCCAATCTGTGACTTCACACACCTCCATTCTCTGACTTCACACACCTCCATTCTGTGATTTCACACACCTCCCTTCCGTGACTTCACCCACCTCCATTCTATGACTTCACACACCTCCATTCTATGACATCACACACCTCCATTCTATGACTTCACACACTTCCACTCTATGACTTCACACACCATCATTCTATGACTTCAAACACCTCCATTCTATGACTTCCCACACATGCATTCTAACTTCACACACCTCCATCTATGACTTCCCACACCTTCATTCTGACATCACACACCTCCATTCTATGACTTCACAGACCTCGAATCTGTGACTTCACTCACCTGCACTCTATGACTTCACACTTCTCCATTCTATGCCTTTCCACACCTCTTTTCTATGACTTCACCACCTCCAATCTATGACTACACACCTCCATTCTGACTTCACACACCTTCATTCTGTGAATTCGCACACCTCCATTCTATGTGTTCACACACCTCCATTCTATGACTTCACACACCTTCATTCTTACTTCAGAAACATCAGTTCTATGACTACACACAACTCCATTCTATGACTTCACAAACCTCCATTATGTGACTTCACACACCTCCATTCTATGAGTTCATACCATCCATTCTGTGACTTCACACACCTCCATTCTATGACTTCACACACTTCCATTCTATGACTTCATACACCTCCATTCTGTGACTTTACATACCTCCATTCTGAGTTCACACACCTCCATTCTGTGACTTCACACACCTCCATTCTGTGACTTCCCACACCTCCATTCTGTGACTTCACATACCTCCATTCTATGACTTCACACATTTCTATTCTGACGTCACACACCTCCATTCTATGACTTCACACACCTCCACTCTGACTTCACACACCTCCATTCTATGACTTCGCACACCTCTATTCTGACTTCACACACCTCCATTCTGTGACTTCACACACCTCTATTCGATGACTTCACACACCTACATTATTTGACTTCACACACAACCATTTTGACTTCACACCTCCATTCTGTGACTTCACCCACTTACATTTGTGACTTCTCACACCACCTTTTTGACTTCACAAATCTCCATTCTGTGACTTCACACACCTCCATTCTATGACTTCAAACACTTCCATTGTATGACTTCACACACCTCCATTCTGTGACTTCACACACCTCCATTCTGTGTTCGCACACTTCCATTCTGTGACTTCACACACCTCCATTCTGTGACTTCACACACCTCCATTCTGTGACTTCACACACCTCCATTATATGACCTCACATACCCTCATTCTATGGTTTCACACACCTACATTCTATGAATTTACACATCCATTTTGACTTCACACACCTCCAATATATGACTTAAAACACCTCAATTCTGTGACTTCACACACCTCCATTCTATGTGTTCATACCATCCACTCTGTGACTTCACACACCTCCATTCTATGACTTCACACACTTCCATTCTATGACTTCATACACCTCCATTCTGTGACTTTACATACCTCCATTCTGAGTTCACACACCTCCATTCTGTGACTTCACACACCTCCATTCTGTGACTTCCCACACCTCCATTCTGTGACTTCACACACCTCCATTCTATGACTTCACACACCTCTATTCTGACGTCACACACCTCCATTCTATGACTTCACACACCTCCATTCTGACGTCACACACCTCCATTCTGTGACTTCACACACCTCCATTCGATGACTTCACACACCTACATTCTTTGACTTCACATACAACCATTTTGACTTCACACCTCCATTCTGTGACTTCACACACTTACATTTGTGACTTCTCACACCACCTTTTTGACTTCACACATCTCCATTCTGTGACTTCACACACCTTCAATCTGTGACTTCACACACCTCCATTCTGTGACTTCACACACCTCCATTCTGTGATTTCACACACCTCCCTTCCGTGACTTCACCCACCTCCATTCTATGACTTCACACACCTCCATTCTATGACATCACACACCTCCATTCTATGACTTCACACACTTCCACTCTATGACTTCACACACCACCATTCTATGACTTCAAACACCTCCATTCTATGACTTCCCACACATGCATTCTAACTTCACACACCTCCATCTATGACTTCCCACACCTTCATTCTGACATCACACACCTCCATTCTATGACTTCACAGACCTCGAATCTGTGACTTCACTCACCTGCACTCTATGACTTCACACTCCTCCATTCTATGACTTTCCACACCTCTTTTCTATGACTTCACCACCTCCAATCTATGACTACACACCTCCATTCTGACTTCACACACCTTCATTCTGTGAATTCGTACACCTCCATTCTATGTTTTCACACACCTCCATTCTATGACTTCACACAACTTCATTCTTATTTCAGAAACATCAGTTCTATGACTTCACACAACTCCATTCTATGACTTCACAAACCTCCATTCTGTGAGTTCACACACCTCCATTCTGAGTTCACACAACTCCATTCGGTGACTTCTCACACCTCCATTGTGACTTCACACACCTCCCTTCTATGACTTCACACACTTCCATTCTATGACTTCACACACCTCCATTCTGTGACTTCACACACCTCCATTCTGTGTTCGCACTCTTCCATTCTGTGACTTCAAACACCTCCATTCTGTGACTTCACACACCTCCATTCTGTGACTTCACACACTTCCATTTTATGACTTCACACACCTCCATTCTATGACTTCACACACCTCCATTCTGTGAGTTCACACACCTCCATTATATGACCTCACACACCCTCATTCTATGGTTTCACGCACCTCCATTCTATGAATTCACACATCCATTTTGACTTCACACACCTCCAATATATGACTTCAAACACCTCAGTTCTGTGACTTCACACACCTCCATTCTATGAGTTCATACCATCCATTCTGTAACTTCACACACCTCCATTCTATGACTTCACACACTTCCATTCTATGACTTCATACACCTCCATTCTGTGACTTTACATACCTCCATTCTGAGTTCACACACCTCCACTCTGTGACTTCACACACCTCCATTCTGTGACTTCCCACACCTCCATTCTGTTACTTCACACACCTCCATTCTATGACTTCACACACCTCTATTCTGACGTCACACACCTCCATTCTATGACTTCACACACCACCATTCTGACTTCACACACCTCCATTCTGTGACTTCACACACCTCCATTCGATGACTTCACATACCTACCTTCTTTGACTTCACATACAACCATTTTGACTTCACACCTCCATTCTGTGACTTCACACACTTACATTTGTGACTTCTCACACCACCTTTTTGACTTCACACATCTCCGTTCTGTGACTTCACACACCTCCAATCTGTGACTTCACACACCTCCATTCTGTGACTTCACACACCTCCATTTTGTGATTTCACACACCTCCCTTCCGTGACTTCACCCACCTCCATTCTATGACTTCACACACCTCCATTCTATGACATCACACACCTCCATTCTATGACTTCACACACTTCCACTCTATGACTTCACACACCACCATTCTATGACTTCAAACACCTCCATTCCATGACTTCCCACACATGCATTCTAACTTCACACACCTCCATCTATGACTTCACACACCTTCATTCTGACATCACACACCTCCATTCTATGACTTCACAGACCTCGAATCTGTGACTTCACTCACCTGCACTCTATGACTTCACACTCCTCCATTCTATGACTTTCCACACCTCTTTTCTATGACTTCACCACCTCCAATCCATGACTACACACCTCCATTCTGACTTCACACACCTTCATTCTGTGAATTCGCACACCTCCATTCTATGTGTTCACACACCACAATTCTATGACTTCACACACCTTCATTCTTATTTCAGAAACATCAGTTCTATGACTTCACACAACTCCATTCTATGACTTCACAAACCTCCATTCTGTGACTTCACACACCTCCATTCTGAGTTCACACAACTCCATTCGGTGACTTCTCACACCTCCATTCTGACTTCACACACCTCCATTCTATGACTTCACACACTTCCATTCTATGACTTCACACACCTCCATTCTGTGACTTCACACACCTCCATTCTGTGTTCGCACACTTCCATTCTGTGACTTCACACACCTCCATTCTGTGACTTCACACACCTCCATTCTGTGACTTCACACACTTCTATTTTATGACTTCACACACCTCCATTCTATGACTTCACACACCTCCATTGTGTGAGTTCACACACCTCCATTATATGACCTCACACACCCTCATTCTATGGTTTCACACACCTCCATTCTATGAATTCACACATCCATTTTGACTTCACACACCTCCAATATATGACTTCATACACCTCCATTCTGTGACTTTACATACCTCCATTCTGAGTTCACACACCTCCATTCTGTGACTTCACACACCTCCATTCTGTGACTTCCCACACCTCCATTCTGTGACTTCACACACCTCCATTCTATGACTTCACACACCTCTATTCTGACGTCACACACCTCCATTCTATGAATTCACACACCTCCATTCTGACTTCACAGACCTCCATTCTGTGACTTCACACACCTCTATTCTGACGTCACACACCTCCATTCTATGATTTCACACACCTCTATTCTGACTTCACACACCTCCATTCTGTGACTTCACACACTTACATTTGTGACTTCTCACACCACCTTTTTGACTTCACACATCTCCATTCTGTGACTTCACACACCTCCATTCTGTGACTTCACACAGCTCCATTCTGTGACTTAACACACCTCCATTCTGTGATTTCACACACCTCCCTTCCGTGACTTCACCCACCTCCATTCTATGACTTCACACACCTCCATTCTATGACATCACACACCTCCATTCTATGCCTTCACACACTTCCACTCTATGACTTCACACACCACCATTCTATGACTTCACACACCTCCATTCTATGACTTCCTACACATGCATTCTGACTTCACACACCTCCATTGTATGTCTTCACATATCTTCTTTCTGTAACTTCCCACACTTCCAATGTTTGACTTCACAAACCACCATTCCATGACTTCACACACCTCCATTCTATGAGTTCACACACCTCCATTCTTTGACTTCACACACCTCCATTTTGACTTCACACACCTACATTCTGTGACTTCACACACCTCCATTTGTGACCTCACAGACCACCATTTTGATTTCACACACCACCATTCTGTGACTTCACACACCACCATTCTTTGACTTCACACACCTCCGTTTTGATTTCACACACTTCCATTCTGTGACGTCACACACCTCCATTCTGTGACTTCACACACCACCATTGTTTGGCTTCACACACCTCCATTCTTTGACTTCACACACCTCCATTCTATTAGTTCACAAACATCCATTCTATGAGTTCAACACCAAAATTTTGTCTTCACACACCTCCATTCTATGATTTCACACACCTTCATTCTTAATTCAGAAACATCCATTCTATGACTTCACACACCTCCATTCTATGACTGCGCAAACCTCCATTCTGTGACTTCACACACCTCCATTCTGACTTCACACACCTCCATTCTGTGACTTCACACACTTCCATTCTTTGACTTCACACACCTCCATTCTATTAGTTCACAAACATCCATTCTATGAGTTCAACACCAAAATTTTGTCTTCACACACCTCCATTCTATGACTTCACACACCTTCATTCTTAATTCAGAAACATCCATTCTGTGACTTAACACACCTCCATTCTCTGACTTCGCAAACCTCCATTCTGTGACTTCACACACCTCCATTCTGACTTCACACACCTCCATTCTATGACTTCACACACTTCCATTCTATGACTTCACATACCTCCATTCTGTGACATCACACACCTCCATTCTGTGACTTCACACACCAACATTCTATGATTTAACACACCTCCATTCTATAATTTCACACATCCATTTTGACTTCACACACCTAAAATATATGACTTCATTCCCGTCCATTCTGTGACTTCACACACCTCCATTCTATGACTTCACACACCTCTATTCTGACGTCACACACCTCCATTCTATGACTTCACACACCTCCATTCTGTGACTTCACACACCTCTATTCGGATGTCACACACCTCCATTCTATGACTTCACACACCTCTATTCTGACTTCACACACCTCCATTCTGTGACTTCACACACTTACATTTGTGACTTCTCACACCAACTTTTTGACTTCACATATCTTCATTCTTGTGACTTCACACACCTCCATTCTGTGACTTCACACAGCTCCATTCTGTGACTTCACACACCTCCATTCTGTGATTTCACACACCTCCCTTCCGTGACTTCACCCACCTCCATTCTATGACTTCACACACCTCCATTCTTTGACATCACACACCTCCATTCTATGACTTCACACACTTCCACTCTATGACTTCACACACCACCATTCTATGACTTCACACACCTTCATTCTGACATCACACACCTACATTCTGTGACTTCACAGACCTCGAATCTGTGATTTCACTCACCTGCACTCTATGACTTCACACTTCTCCATTCTATGACTTTCCACACCTCTTTTCTATGACTTCACCACCTCCAATCTATGACTACACACCTCCATTCTGACTTCACACACCTTCATTCTGTGAATTCGCACACCTCCATTCTATGTGTTCACACACCTCAATTCTATGACTTCACACACCTTCATTCTTATTTCAGAAACATCCATTCTATGACTTCACACACCTCCATTCTATGACTTCACAAACCTCCATTCTGTGACTTCACACACCTCCATTCTGAGTTCATACAACTCCATTCGGTGACTTCTCACACCTCCATTCTGACTTCACACACCTCCATTCTATGACTTCACACACTTCCATTCTATGACTTCACACACCTCCATTCTGTGACTTCACACACCTCCATTCTGTGTTCGCACACTTCCATTCTGTGACTTCACACACCTCCATTCTGTGATTTCACACACCTCCATTCTGTGACTTCACACACTTCCATTTTATGACTTCACACACCTCCATTCTATGACTTCACACACCTCCATTCTGTGAGTTCACACACCTCCATTATATGACCTCACACACCCTCATTCTATGGTTTCACACACCTCCATTCTATGAATTCACACATCCATTTTGACTTCACACAACTCCAATATATGACTTAAAACACCTCAATTCTGTGACTTCACACACCTCCATTCTATGAGTACATACCATCCATTCTGTAACTTCACACACCTCCATTCTATGACTTCACACACTTCCATTCTATGACTCCATACACCTCCATTCTGTGACTTTACATACCTCAATTCTGAGTTCACACACCTGCGTTCTGTGACTTCACACACCTCCATTCTGTGACTTCCCACACCTCCATTCTGTGACTTCACACACCTCCATTCTATGACTTCACACACCTCTATTCTGACGTCACACACCTCCATTCTATGAATTCACACACCTCCATTCTGACTTCACAGACCTGCATTCTGTGACTTCACACCCCTCTATTCTGACGTCACACACCTCCATTCTATGATTTCACACACCTCTATTCTGACTTCACACACCTCCATTCTGTGACTTCACACACTTACATTTGTGACTTCTCACAGCACCGTTTTGACTTCACACATCTCCATTCTGTGACTTCACACATCTTCATTCTGTGACTTCACACAGCTCCATTCTGTGACTTCACACACCTCCATTCTGTGATTTCACACACCTCCCTTCCGTGACTTCACCCACCTCCATTCTATGACTTCACACACCTCCATTCTATGACATCACACACCTCCATTCTATGACTTCACACACTTCCACTCTATGACTTCACACACCACCATTCTATGACTTCACACACCTCCATTCTATGACTTTCTACACATGCATTCTGACTTCACACACCTCCATTGTATGTCTTAACATATCTTCTTTCTGTAACTTCCCACACTTCCAATGTTTGACTTCACAAACCACCATTCCATGACTTCACACACCTCCATTCTATGAGTTCACACACCTCCATTCTTTGACTTCACACACCTCCATTTTGACTTCACACACCTACATTCTGTGACTTCACACACCTCCATTTGTGACTTCACACACCACCATTTTGATTTCACACACCACCATTCTGTGACTTCACACAAATCCATTCTTTGATTTCACACACCTCCGTTTTGATTTCACACACTTCCATTCTGTGACGTCACACACCTCCATTCTGTGACTTCACACACCACCATTGTTTGACTTCACACACCTCCATTCTTTGACTTCACACACCTCCATTCTATTAGTTCACCAACATCCATTCTATGAGTTCAACACCAAAATTTTGTCTTCACACACCTCCATTCTATGACTTCACACACCTTCATTCTTAATTCAGAAACATCCATTCTATGACTTCACACACCTCCATTCTATGACTGCACAAACCTCCATTCTGTGACTTCACACACCTCCATTCTGACTTCACACACCTCCATTCTATGACTTCACACACTTCCATTCTTTGACTTCACACACCTCCATTCTATTAGTTCACAAACATCCATTCTATGAGTTCAACACCAAAATTTTGTCTTCACACACCTCCATTCTATGACTTCACACACCTTCATTCTTAATTCAGAAACATCCATTCTATGACTTCACACACCTCCATTCTCTGACTCCGCAAACCTCCATTCTGTGACTTCACACACCTCCATTCTGACTTCACAGACCTCCATTCTATGAGTTCACACACTTCCATTCTATGACTTCACATACCTCCATTCTGTGACATCACACACCTCCATTCTGTGACTTCACACACCAACATTCTATGATTTAACAATCCTCCATTCTATGATTTCACACATCCACTTTGACTTCACATACCTAAAATATATGACTTCATTCCCGTCCATTCTGTGACTTCACACACCTCCATTCTATGACTTCACACACCTCTATTCTGACGTCATACACCTCCATTCTATGAGTTCACACACCTCCATTCTGTGACTTCACACACCTCTATTCGGATGTCACACACCTCCATTCTATGACTTCACACACCTCTATTCTGACTTCACACACCTCCATTCTGTGACTTCACACACTTCCATTTTATGACTTCACACACCTCCATTCTATGACTTCACACACCTCCATTCTGTGAGTTCACACACCTCCATTATATGACCTCACACACCCTCATTCTATGGTTTCACACACCTCCATTCTATGAATTCACACATCCATTTTGACTTCACACACCTCCAAAATATGACTTAAAACACCTCAAATCTGTGACGTCACACACCTCCAATCTATGAGTTCATACCATCCATTCTGTGACTTCACACACCTCCATTCTATGACTTCACACACTTCCATTCTATGACTTCATACACCTCCATTCTGTGACTTTACATACCTCCACTCTGAGTTCACACGTCTCCATTCTGTGACTTCACACACCTCCATTCTGTGACTTCCCACACCTCCATTCTGTGACTTCACACACCTCCATTCTATGACTTCACACACCTCTATTCTGACTTCACACACCTCCATTCTGTGACTTCACACACTTCCATTTTATGACTTCACACACCTCCATTCTATGACTTCACACACCTCCATTCTGTGAGTTCACACACCTCCATTATATGACCTCACACACCCTCATTCTACGGTTTCACACACCTCCATTCTATGAATTCACACATCCATTTTGACTTCACACACCTCCAATATATGACTTAAAACACCTCAATTCTGTGACTTCACACACCTCCATTCTATGAGTTCATACCATCCATTCTGTGACTTCACACACCTCCATTCTATGACTTAACACACCTCCAATATATGACTTCATACACCTCCATTCTGTGACTTTACATACCTCCATTCTGAGTTCACACACCTCCATTCTGTGACTTCACACACCTCCATTCTGTGACTTCCCACACCTCCATTCTGTGACTTCACACACCTCCATTCTATGACTTCACACACCTCTATTCTGACGTCACACACCTCCATTCTATGACTTCACACACCTCCATTCTGACTTCACACACTTCCATTCTATGACTTCGCACACCTCTATTCTGACTTCACACACCTCCATTCTGTGACTTCACACACCTCCATTCGATGACTTCACACACCTACATTCTTTGACTTCACACACAACCATTTTGACTTCACACCTCCATTCTGTGACTTCACCCACTTACATTTGTGACTTCTCACACCACCTTTTTGACTTCACAAATCTCCATTCTGTGACTTCACACACCTCCATTCTTTGACTTCACACAGCTCCATTCTGTGACTTCACACACCTCCATTCTGTGATTTCACACACCTCCCTTCCGTGACATCACCCACCTCCATTCTATGACTTCACACACCTCCATTCTATGACATCACACACCTCCATTCCATGACTTAACACTTCCACTCTATGACTTCACGCACCACCATTCTATGACTTCACACACCTCCATTCTTTGACTTCACACACCTCCATTCTATTAGTTCACAAACATCCATTCTATGAGTTCAACACCAAAATTTTGTCTTCACACACCTCCATTCTATGACTTCACACACCTTCATTCTTAATTCAGAAACATCCATTCTATGACTTCACACACCTCCATTCTATGACTGCGCAAACCTCTATTCTGTGACTTCACACACCTCCATTCTGACTTCACGCACCACCATTCTATGACTTCACACACCTCCATTCTTTGACTTCACACACCTCCATTCTATTAGTTCACAAACATCCATTCTATGAGTTCAACACCAAAATTTTGTCTTCACACACCTCCATTCTATGACTTCACACACCTTCATTCTTAATTCAGAAACATCCATTCTGTGACTTCACATACCTCCATTCTATGACTTCACAAACCTCCATTCTGTGACTTCACACACCTCCATTCTGTGACTTCACAAACCTCCATTCTATGACTTCCTACACATGCATTCTGACTTCACACACCTCCATTGTATGTCTTCACACATCTTCTTTCTGTAACTTCCCACACTTCCAATGTTTGACTTCACAAACCACCATTCCATGACTTCACACACCTCCATTCTATGAGTTCACACACCTCCATTCTTTGACTTCACACACCTCCATTTTGACTTCACACACCTACATTCTGTGACTTCACACACCTCCATTTGTGACTTCACACACCACCATTTTGATTTCACACACCACCATTCTGTGACTTCACACACCTCCATTCTTTGACTTCACACACCTCCGTTTTGACTTCACACACTTCCATTCTGTGACTTCACACACCTCCATTTGGTGACTTCACACACCACCATTGTTTGACTTCACACACCTCCATTCTTTGACTTCACACACCTACATTCTATTAGTTCACAAACATCCATTCTATGAGTTCAACACCAAAATTTTGTCTTCACACACCTCCATTCTATGACTTCACACACCTTCATTCTTAATTCAGAAACATCCATTCTATGACTTCACACACCTCCATTCTATGACTGCGCAAACCTCCATTCTGTGACTTCACACACCTCCATTCTGACTTCACACACCTCCATTCTATGACTTCACACACTTCCATTCTTTGACTTCACACACCTCCATTCTATTAGTTCACAAACATCCATTCTATGAGTTCAACACCAAAATTTTGTCTTCACACACCTCCATTCTATGACTTCACACACCTCCATTCTATGACTTCACACACTTCCATTCTATGACTTCACACACCTCCATTCTGTGACTTCACACACCTCCATTCTGTGACTTCACACACCTCCATTCTATGACTTCACACACCAACATTCTATGATTTAACACACCTAGATTCTATGATTTCACACATCCATTTTGACTTCACACACCTAAAATATATGACTTCATACCCGTCCATTCTGTGACTTCACACACCTCCATTCTATGACTTCACACACCTCCTCTCTGTGACTTCACCCAACTCCATTCTGTGACTTCACATACCTCCATTCTATGACTTAACACACCTTCAATCTGTGACTTCACACACCTCCATTCTATGACTTCACACACTTCCATTCTATGATTTCACATACCTCCATGCTATGACTTCACACACCTCCACTCTGTGACTTCACACACTTCCATTCTGAGTTCACAGACCTCCACTCTGTGACTTCACAAACCTCCATTCTATGATTTCACACACCTCCATTCTATGACTTCACACACCTCCATTTTATGATGTCACACACCTCCATTCTATGAGTTCACACACCTCCATTCTTACTTTACAAACATCCATTCTGTAACTTCACACACCTCCATTCTATGACTTTACACACCTCCATTCTTTGACTTCACATACCTCCACTCTATGACCTCACACACCTCCATTCTATGACTTCACAAACCTCCATTCTGTGACTTCACACACGTCCATTCTGAGTTCACACAACTCCATTAGGTGACTTCACACATCTCTATTCTGACTTCATACACCTCCATTCTATGACTTCACACACTTCCATTCTATGACTTCACACACCTCCATTCTGTGACTTCACAAACCTCCATTCTGAGTTCACACACCTCCATTCTGTGACTTCACTCACCTCCAGTCTGTGACTTCACACACCTCCATTGTGTGACTTCACACACTTCCATTCTATGACTTCACACACCTCCATTTTACAACTTCACACACCTCCATTCTGTGACTTCACACACCTCCATTCTATGACCTCACACACCCTCATTCTATGATTTCACACACCTCCATTCTATGACTTCACACATGCATTTTGACTTCACACACCTCTAATATATGACTACAAACACCTCAATTCTGTGACTTCACACACTTACATTCTATGATTTCACATACCTCCATGCTATGACTTCACACACCTCCATTCTGTGACTTCACACACCTCCATTCTGAGTTCACAGACCTCCATTCTGTGACTTCACAAACCTCTATTCTATGATTTCACACACCTCCATTCTATGACTTCACACACCTCCATTTTATGACGTCACACACCTCCATTTTGACTTCTCACACCTCCATTCTGTGACTTCACACACCTCCATTCTATGACTTGACACACTTCCATTGTGACGTCACACACCTCCATTCTATGAGTTCACACACCTCCATTCTATGACTTCACACACCTCCATTCTGACTTCACACACCTACATTCTATTACTTCACAGACCTCGAATATGTGACTTCACTCACCTCCACTCTATTACTTCTCACTCCTCCATTCTATGACTTCCCACACCTCCTTTCTATGACTTCACCCACCTCCATTTTATGAGTTCACACACCTCCATTCTGTGACTTCACACACCTCTATTCTATGACCTCACACACCCTCATTCTATGATTTCACACACCTCCATTCTATGACTTCACACATCCATTTTTACTTCACACACCTCCAATATATGACTTCAAACACCTCAATTCTGTGACTTCACACACCTCCATTCTACGCCTTCATACCCTCCATTCTGTGACTCCACACACCTCCATTCTATGACTTCACACACTTCCATTCTATGACTTCGCACACCTCCATTCTGTGACTTTACACACCTCCATTCTGAGTTCACACACCTCCATTCTGTGACTTCACACACATCCATTCTATGATTTCACACACCTCCATTCTGTGATTTCACCCACCTTCATTCTATGACTTCATTCCTCCATTCTGATTTCACACACATCCATTCTGTGACTTCACACACCTCCATTATATGACTTCACACACCTCCATTCTATGACGTCACACACCTCCATTCTATGACTTCACACACCTCCATTCTGTGACTTCACACACCTCCATTCTGTGACTTCACACACCTTCATTCTTACTTCACAAACATACATTCTATGACTTCACACACCTCCATTCTTTGACTTCACACACCTAAATTCTGAGTTGACACACCTCCATTCTGTGACTTCACACACCTCCATTCTGACTTCACACAGCTCAATTCTATGACTTTGCACACCTCCATTCTTTGACGTCACGCACCTCCAGTCTATGACTTCACACACCTATATTCTTACTTTACAAACATCCATTCTATAACTTCACACACCTTCATTCTATGACTTACACACCTCCATTCTGAGACTTCACATACCTCCATTCTATGACTTCACACACCTCCATTCTGTGACTTCACACACCTCCATTCTGTGACTTCCCACACCTCCATTCTGTTACTTCACACACCACCATTCTATGACTTCACACACCTCTATTCTGACGGCACACACCTCCATTCTATGACTTCACACACCTCCATTCTGACTTCACACACCTCCATTCAATGACTTCGCACACCTCTATTCTGACTTCACACACCTCCATTCTGTGACTTCACACACCTCCATTCGATGACTTCACACACCTACATTCTTTGACTTCACACACAACCATTTTGACTTCACACCTTCATTCTGTGACTTCACACACTTACATTTGTGACTTCTCACACCACCTTTTTGACTTCACACATCTCCATTCTGTGACTTCACACACCTCCAATCTGTGACTTCACACACCTCCATTCTCTGACTTCACACACCTCCATTCTGTGATTTCACACACCTCCCTTCCGTGACTTCACCCACCTCCATTCTATGACTTCACACACCTCCATTCTATGACATCACACACCTCCATTCTATGACTTCACACACTTCCACTCTATGACTTCACACACCACCATTCTATGACTTCAAACACCTGCATTCTATGACTTCCCACACATGCATTCTAACTTCACACACCTCCATCTATGACTTCACACACCTTCATTCTGACATCACACACCTCCATTCTATGACTTCACAGACCTCGAATCTGTGACTTCCCTCACCTGCACTCTATGACTTCACACTTCTCCATTCTATGACTTTCCACACCTCTTTTCTATGACTTCACCACCTCCAATCTATGACTACACACCTCCATTCTGACTTCACACACCTTCATTCTGTGAATTCGCACACCTCCATTCTATGTGTTCACACACCTCCATTCTATGACATCACACACCTTCATTCTTACTTCAGAAACATCAGTTCTATGACTTCACACATCTCCATTCTATGACTTCACAAACCTCCATTCTGTGACTTCACACACCTCCATTCTGAGTTCACACAACTCCATTCGGTGACTTCTCACACCTCCATTCTGACTTCACACACCTCCATTCTATGACTTCACACACTTCCATTCTATGACTTCACACACCTCCATTCTGTGACTTCACACACCTCCATTCTGTGTTTGCACACTTCCATTCTGTGACTTCACAAACCTCCATTCTGTGACTTCACACACTTCCTTTCTGTGACTTCACACACTTCCATTTTATGACTTCACACACTTCCATTCTATGACTACACACACCTCCATTCTGTGAATTCACACACCTCCATTATATGACCTCACACACCCTCATTCTCTGGTTTCACACACCTCCATTCTATGAATTCACACATCCATTTTGACTTCACACACCTCCAATATATGACTTAAAACACCTCAATTCTGTGACTTCACACACCTCCATTCTATGAGTTCATACCATCCATTCTGTGACTTCACACACCTCCATTCTATGACTTAACACACTTCCATTCTATGACTTCATACACCTCCATTCTGTGACTTTACATACCTCCATTCTGAGTTCACACACCTCCATTCTGTGACTTCACACACCTCCATTCTGTGACTTCCCACACCTCCATTCTGTGACTTCACACACCTCCATTCTATGACTTCACACACCTCTATTCTGACGTCACACACCTCCATTCTATGACTTCACACACCTCCATTCTGACTTCACACACCTCCATTCTATGACTTCGCACACCTCTATTCTGACTTCACACACCTCCATTCTGTGACTTCACACACCTCCATTCGATGACTTCACACACCTACATTCTTTGACTTCACACACAACCATTTTGACTTCACACCTCCATTCTGTGACTTCACCCACTTACATTTGTGACTTCTCACACCACCTTTTTGACTTCACAAATCTCCATTCTGTGACTTCACACACCTCCATTCTTTGACTTCACACAGCTCCATTCTGTGACTTCACACACCTCCATTCTGTGATTTCACACACCTCCCTTCCGTGACATCACCCACCTCCATTCTATGACTTCACACACCTCCATTCTATGACATCACACACCTCCATTCCATGACTTAACACTTCCACTCTATGACTTCACGCACCACCATTCTATGACTTCACACACCTCCATTCTTTGACTTCACACACCTCCATTCTATTAGTTCACAAACATCCATTCTATGAGTTCAACACCAAAATTTTGTCTTCACACACCTCCATTCTATGACTTCACACACCTTCATTCTTAATTCAGAAACATCCATTCTATGACTTCACACACCTCCATTCTATGACTGCGCAAACCTCCATTCTGTGACTTCACACACCTCCATTCTGACTTCACACACCTCCATTCTATGACTTCACACACTTCCATTCTTTGACTTCACACACCTCCATTCTATTAGTTCACAAACATCCATTCTATGAGTTCAACACCAAAATTTTGTCTTCACACACCTCCATTCTATGACTTCACACACCTTCATTCTTAATTCAGAAACATGCATTCTATGACTTCACACACCTCCATTCTATGACTTCGCAAACCTCCATTCGGTGACTTCACACACCTCCATTCTGACTTCACACACCTCCATTCTATGACTTCACACACTTCCATTCTATGACTTCACACACCTCCATTCTGTGACTTCACACATCTCCATTCTGTGACTTCACACACCTCCATTCTATGACTTCACACACCAACATTCTATGATTTAACACACCTCCATTCTATGATTTCACACATCCATTTTGACTTCACACACCTAAAATATATGACTTCATACCCGTCCATTCTGTGACTTCACACACCTCCATTCTATGACTTCACACACCTCCTCTCTGTGACTTCACCCAACTCCATTCTGTGACTTCACATACCTCCATTCTATGACTTCACAAACCTCCATTCTGTGACTTCACACACCTCCATTCTGTGACTTCACAAACCTCCATTCTATGACTTCCTACACATGCATTCTGACTTCACACACCTCCATTGTATGTCTTCACACATCTTCTTTCTGTAACTTCCCACACTTCCAATGTTTGACTTCACAAACCACCATTCCATGACTTCACACACCTCCATTCTATGAGTTCACACACCTCCATTCTATGACTTCACACACCTCCTCTCTGTGACTTCACCCAACTCCATTCTGTGACTTCACATACCTCCATTCTATGACTTCACAAACCTCCATTCGGTGACTTCTCACACCTCCATTCTGACTTCACACACCTCCATTCTATGACTTCGCACACTTCCATTCTATGACTTCACACACCTCCATTCTGTGACTTCACACACCTCCATTCTGTGTTTGCACACTTCCATTCTGTGACTTCACAAACCTCCATTCTGTGACTTCACACACTTCCTTTCTGTGACTTCACACACTTCCATTTTATGACTTCACACACTTCCATTCTATGACTTCACACACCTCCATTCTGTGAATTCACACACCTCCATTATATGACCTCACACACCCTCATTCTCTGGTTTCACACACCTCCATTCTATGAATTCACACATCCATTTTGACTTCACACACCTCCAATATATGACTTAAAACACCTCAATTCTGTGACTTCACACACCTCCATTCTATGAGTTCATACCATCCATTCTGTGACTTCACACACCTCCATTCTATGACTTAACACACTTCCATTCTATGACTTCATACACCTCCATTCTGTGACTTTACATACCTCCATTCTGAGTTCACACACCTTCATTCTGTGACTTCACACACCTCCATTCTGTGACTTCCCACACCTCCATTCTGTGACTTCACACACCTCCATTCTATGACTTCACACACCTCTATTCTGACGTCACACACCTCCATTCTATGACTTCACACACCTCCATTCTGACTTCACACACTTCCATTCTATGACTTCGCACACCTCTATTCTGACTTCACACACCTCCATTCTGTGACTTCACACACCTCCATTCGATGACTTCACACACCTACATTCTTTGACTTCACACACAACCATTTTGACTTCACACCTCCATTCTGTGACTTCACCCACTTACATTTGTGACTTCTCACACCACCTTTTTGACTTCACAAATCTCCATTCTGTGACTTCACACACCTCCATTCTTTGACTTCACACAGCTCCATTCTGTGACTTCACACACCTCCATTCTGTGATTTCACACACCTCCCTTCCGTGACATCACCCACCTCCATTCTATGACTTCACACACCTCCATTCTATGACATCACACACCTCCATTCCATGACTTAACCCTTCCACTCTATGACTTCACGCACCACCATTCTATGACTTCACACACCTCCATTCTTTGACTTCACACACCTCCATTCTATTAGTTCACAAACATCCATTCTATGAGTTCAACACCAAAATTTTGTCTTCACACACCTCCATTCTATGACTTCACACACCTTCATTCTTAATTCAGAAACATCCATTCTATGACTTCACACACCTCCATTCTATGACTGCGCAAACCTCTATTCTGTGACTTCACACACCTCCATTCTGACTTCACGCACCACCATTCTATGACTTCACACACCTCCATTCTTTGACTTCACACACCTCCATTCTATTAGTTCACAAACATCCATTCTATGAGTTCAACACCAAAATTTTGTCTTCACACACCTCCATTCTATGACTTCACACACCTTCATTCTTAATTCAGAAACATCCATTCTGTGACTTCACATACCTCCATTCTATGACTTCACAAACCTCCATTCTGTGACTTCACACACCTCCATTCTGTGACTTCACAAACCTCCATTCTATGACTTCCTACACATGCATTCTGACTTCACACACCTCCATTGTATGTCTTCACACATCTTCTTTCTGTAACTTCCCACACTTCCAATGTTTGACTTCACAAACCACCATTCCATGACTTCACACACCTCCATTCTATGAGTTCACACACCTCCATTCTTTGACTTCACACACCTCCATTTTGACTTCACACACCTACATTCTGTGACTTCACACACCTCCATTTGTGACTTCACACACCACCATTTTGATTTCACACACCACCATTCTGTGACTTCACACACCTCCATTCTTTGACTTCACACACCTCCGTTTTGACTTCACACACTTCCATTCTGTGACTTCACACACCTCCATTTGGTGACTTCACACACCACCATTGTTTGACTTCACACACCTCCATTCTTTGACTTCACACACCTACATTCTATTAGTTCACAAACATCCATTCTATGAGTTCAACACCAAAATTTTGTCTTCACACACCTCCATTCTATGACTTCACACACCTTCATTCTTAATTCAGAAACATCCATTCTATGACTTCACACACCTCCATTCTATGACTGCGCAAACCTCCATTCTGTGACTTCACACACCTCCATTCTGACTTCACACACCTCCATTCTATGACTTCACACACTTCCATTCTTTGACTTCACACACCTCCATTCTATTAGTTCACAAACATCCATTCTATGAGTTCAACACCAAAATTTTGTCTTCACACACCTCCATTCTATGACTTCACACACCTTCATTCTTAATTCAGAAACATCCATTCTATGACTTCACACACCTCCATTCTATGACTTCGCAAACCTCCATTCGGTGACTTCACACACCTCCATTCTGACTTCACACACCTCCATTCTATGACTTCACACACTTCCATTCTATGACTTCACACACCTCCATTCTGTGACTTCACACACCTCCATTCTGTGACTTCACACACCTCCATTCTATGACTTCACACACCAACATTCTATGATTTAACACACCTAGATTCTATGATTTCACACATCCATTTTGACTTCACACACCTAAAATATATGACTTCATACCCGTCCATTCTGTGACTTCACACACCTCCATTCTATGACTTCACACACCTCCTCTCTGTGACTTCACCCAACTCCATTCTGTGACTTCACATACCTCCATTCTATGACTTAACACACCTTCAATCTGTGACTTCACACACCTCCATTCTATGACTTCACACACTTCCATTCTATGATTTCACATACCTCCATGCTATGACTTCACACACCTCCACTCTGTGACTTCACACACTTCCATTCTGAGTTCACAGACCTCCACTCTGTGACTTCACAAACCTCCATTCTATGATTTCACACACCTCCATTCTATGACTTCACACACCTCCATTTTATGATGTCACACACCTCCATTCTATGAGTTCACACACCTCCATTCTTACTTTACAAACATCCATTCTGTAACTTCACACACCTCCATTCTATGACTTTACACACCTCCATTCTTTGACTTCACATACCTCCACTCTATGACCTCACACACCTCCATTCTATGACTTCACAAACCTCCATTCTGTGACTTCACACACGTCCATTCTGAGTTCACACAACTCCATTAGGTGACTTCACACATCTCTATTCTGACTTCATACACCTCCATTCTATGACTTCACACACTTCCATTCTATGACTTCACACACCTCCATTCTGTGACTTCACAAACCTCCATTCTGAGTTCACACACCTCCATTCTGTGACTTCACTCACCTCCAGTCTGTGACTTCACACACCTCCATTGTGTGACTTCACACACTTCCATTCTATGACTTCACACACCTCCATTTTACAACTTCACACACCTCCATTCTGTGACTTCACACACCTCCATTCTATGACCTCACACACCCTCATTCTATGATTTCACACACCTCCATTCTATGACTTCACACATGCATTTTGACTTCACACACTTCTAATATATGACTACAAACACCTCAATTCTGTGACTTCACACACTTACATTCTATGATTTCACATACCTCCATGCTATGACTTCACACACCTCCATTCTGTGACTTCACACACCTCCATTCTGAGTTCACAGACCTCCATTCTGTGACTTCACAAACCTCTATTCTATGATTTCACACACCTCCATTCTATGACTTCACACACCTCCATTTTATGACGTCACACACCTCCATTTTGACTTCTCACACCTCCATTCTGTGACTTCACACACCTCCATTCTATGACTTGACACACTTCCATTGTGACGTCACACACCTCCATTCTATGAGTTCACACACCTCCATTCTATGACTTCACACACCTCCATTCTGACTTCACACACCTACATTCTATTACTTCACAGACCTCGAATATGTGACTTCACTCACCTCCACTCTATTACTTCTCACTCCTCCATTCTATGACTTCCCACACCTCCTTTCTATGACTTCACCCACCTCCATTTTATGAGTTCACACACCTCCATTCTGTGACTTCACACACCTCTATTCTATGACCTCACACACCCTCATTCTATGATTTCACACACCTCCATTCTATGACTTCACACATCCATTTTTACTTCACACACCTCCAATATATGACTTCAAACACCTCAATTCTGTGACTTCACACACCTCCATTCTACGCCTTCATACCCTCCATTCTGTGACTCCACACACCTCCATTCTATGACTTCACACACTTCCATTCTATGACTTCGCACACCTCCATTCTGTGACTTTACACACCTCCATTCTGAGTTCACACACCTCCATTCTGTGACTTCACACACATCCATTCTATGATTTCACACACCTCCATTCTGTGATTTCACCCACCTTCATTCTATGACTTCATTCCTCCATTCTGATTTCACACACATCCATTCTGTGACTTCACACACCTCCATTATATGACTTCACACACCTCCATTCTATGACGTCACACACCTCCATTCTATGACTTCACACACCTCCATTCTGTGACTTCACACACCTCCATTCTGTGACTTCACACACCTTCATTCTTACTTCACAAACATACATTCTATGACTTCACACACCTCCATTCTTTGACTTCACACACCTAAATTCTGAGTTGACACACCTCCATTCTGTGACTTCACACACCTCCATTCTGACTTCACACAGCTCAATTCTATGACTTTGCACACCTCCATTCTTTGACGTCACGCACCTCCAGTCTATGACTTCACACACCTATATTCTTACTTTACAAACATCCATTCTATAACTTCACACACCTTCATTCTATGACTTACACACCTCCATTCTGAGACTTCACATACCTCCATTCTATGACTTCACACACCTCCATTCTGTGACTTCACACACCTCCATTCTGTGACTTCACACACTTCCATTCTGTGACTTCACACACCTCCATTCTATGAGTTCACACACCTCCATTCTGACTTCACACACCTCCATTCTAAGACTTCACACACCTCCATTCTGAATTCACACAGATCCATTCTGTGACTTCACAAAACTCAGTTCTATGATTTCACACACCTCCATACTATGACTTCACACAACTTCATCTATGACTGCACACACCTCCATTCTGACTTCACACACCTCTACTCTATGACTTCGCTCACCTACATTCTGACATCACACAACTCAATTCTATGACTTCACAGACCTCGAATCTGTGACTTCACTCACCTGCACTCTATGCCTTCATACTCCTTCATTCTATGAGTTTCCACACCTCTTTCTATGACTTCACCCACCTCCAATCTACGACTACTCACCTCTATTCTGACTTCACACACCTCCATTCTGTGACATCACACACCTCCATTCTATGACTTCACACACCTTCAATTTTACTTCAGAAACATCCATTCTATGACTTCACACACCTCCATTCTGGGACGTCACACACCTCCATTCTGTGACTTTCCACACCTCCATTCTGTGACTTCACACACCTCCATTCTGTGACTTCACACACCTCTATTCTGACTTCACACACCTCCATTCTATGACTTCATACACCTCCATTCTGACTTCACACACCTCCATTCTATGACTTCTCAAACCTCTATTCTACTTCACACACCTCCATTCTGTGACTTCACACACCTCCATTCAATGACTTCACATACCTATATTCTTTGACTTCACACACCTCCAATCTGATAACACACACCTCCATTCTATGATTTCACAGACCTCGAATCTGTGACTTCACTCACCTGTACTCTATGACTTCACACACCTCCATTCTATGACTTCCCACACCTCCTTTCTATGACTTCACCCTCCTCCAATCTATGACTACACACCTTTATTCTGACTTCACACACCTCCATTCTGTGACTTCACACACCTCCATTCTATGACTTCACACACCTCCATTCTATGACTTCACACACCTCCTTTCTATGACTTCACACACCTCCATTCTTTGACTTCATACACCTAAATTCTGACTTGACCCACCTCCATTATGTGACTTTACATACCTCCATTCTGACTTCACACAGCTCCATTCTATGACTTCACACATCTCCATTCTTTCACGTCACACACCTACATTCTATGACTTCACACACCTTCATTCTTACTTTACATACATCCATTCTATAAC
Source organism: Megascapheus bottae (assembly GCF_031878675.1). Lineage (NCBI taxonomy): Eukaryota > Metazoa > Chordata > Mammalia > Rodentia > Geomyidae > Megascapheus > Megascapheus bottae. Next base: position 715,325 of record NW_028327691.1, read on the forward strand.
TTCACAAACCTCAATTCTATGACTTTACACACCTCCATTCTGTCACTTCACATACCTCCATTCTATGACTTCACACACCTCCATTCTCTGACTTCACACACCTCCATTCTATGACTTCACACACTTCCATTGTGACGTCACACAGCTCCGTTCTATGAGTTCACACACCTCCATTCTGACTTCACACACCTCCGTTCTATGACTTCACACACCTCCATTCTGAATTCACACAGCTCCATTCTGTGACTTCACCAAACTCCATTCTATGATTTCACACACCTCCATACTATGACTTCACACAACTTCATCTATGACTTCACACACCTCCATTCTGACTTCACACACCTCTATTCTATAACTTCGCACACCTCCCTTCTGACATCACACAGCTCCATTCTATGAATTCACAGACCTCGAATCTGTGACTTCACTCACCTGCACTCTATGATTTCACCCACCTCCAATCTATGACTACACACCTCCATTCTGACTGCACACACCTCCATTCTGTGACTTCACACACCTCCATTATATGACTTCACACACCTTCATTTTTACTTCAGAAACATCCATTCTATGAGTTCACACACCTCCATTCTATGACTTCACAAACTTCCATTCTGTGACTTCACACATGCATTTTGACTTCACACACCTCCAATATATGACTTCAAACACCTCAATTCTGTGACTTCACACACCTCCATTCTATGACTTCATACCGTCCATTCTGTGACTTCACACAGCTCCATTCTATGACTTCACACACTTCCATTCTATGACTTCACACACCTCCATTCTGTACTTTACACACCTCCATTCTGAGTTCACACACCTCCTTTCTGTGACGTAACTCACCTCCATTCTGTGACTTCCTACACCTCCATTCTGTGACTTCACAGACCTCCATTCTATGACTTCACACACCTCTATTCTGACTTCACACACCTCCATTCTATGACTTCGCACACCTCTATTCTGACTTCACACACCTCCATTCTGTGACTTCACACACCTCCATTCAATGACTTCACACACCTACATTCTTTGACTTCACACACCTCCAATCTGACATCACACAGGTCCATTCTATGATTTCACAGACCTGGAATCTGTGACTTCACTCACCTGCACTCTATGACTTCACACTCCTCCATTCTATGACTTCCCACACCTCCTTTCTATGACTTCACCCACCTCCAATCTATGACTACACACCTCCATTCTGACTTCACACACCTCCATTCTGTGACTTCACACACCACCATTCTATGACTTCACACACCTCCATTCTATGACTTCACACACCTTCATTCTTACTTCAGAAACATCCATTCTATGACTTCACACACCTCCATTCTAACACTTCACAAACCTCCTTTCTGTGACTACACACACCTCCATTCTGAGTTCACACAACTCCATTCAGTGACTTCACACACCTCCATTCTGACTTCACACACCTCCATTCTATGACTTCACACAGTTCCATTCTATGACTTCACACACCTCCATTCTCTGACTTCACACACCTCCATTCTGAGTTCACACACCTGTATTCTGTGACTTCACACACCTCCATTCTGTGACTTCACAGACCTCCATTCTGTGACTTCACACACTTCCCTTCTATGACTTCACACACCTTCATTCAATGATTTCACACACCTCCATTCTGTGCCTTCACAAACCTCCATTCTATGACCTCACACAATCTCCTTCTATGATTTTACACACGTCCATTCTATGACTTCACACATCCATTTTGACTTCACACACCTCCAATATATGACTTCAAACACCTCAATTCTGTGACTTCACACACCTCCATTCTATGACTTCAAACCGTCCATTCTGTGACTTCACACACCTCCATTCTATGACTTCACACACTTCCATTCTATGATTTCACACACCTCCATTCTGTGACTTTACACACGTCCATTCTGAGTTCACACATCGAAATTCTGGGACTTCACACACCTCCAATCTGTTACTTCCCACACCTCCATTCTGTGACTTCACACACCTCCATTCTATGACTTCACAGACCTCCATTCTATGACTTCACACACCTCCATTCTGTGACTTCACACACCTCCATTCTATGACTTCACACACCTCCATTGTGACTACCCACACTACCATGGTATGAGTTCACACACCTCCATTCTGACTTCACACACCTCCATTCTATGACTTCACACACCTCCATTCTATGACTTCCCACACCTTCTTTCTATGACTTCACCCACCTCCAATCTACGACTACTCACCTCTATTCTGACTTCACACACCTCCATTCTGTGACTTCACACACCTCCATTCTATGACTTTACACACCTTCATTTTTACTTCAGAAACATCCATTCTATGACTTCACACACCTACATTCTATGACTTCACAAACCTCCATTCGGTGACTTCACACATCTCCATTCTGACTTCACACACCTCCATTCTATGACTTCACACACTTCCTTTCTATGACTTCACACCCCTCCATTCTGTGACTTCTCAAACCTCCATTCTGAGTCACACACCTCCATTCTGTGACTTTACACACCTCCATTCTGTGACTTCACACACCTCCATTGTGTGACTTCACACACTTCCATTCTATGACTTCACACACCTCCATTATATGACTTCACACATCTCTATTCTGTGACTTCACACACCTCCATTCTATGACCTCACACACCCTCACTCTATGATTTCACACAACTCCATTCTATGACTTCACACATCCATTTTGAATTCACACCCCTCCAATATATGACTTCAATCACCTCAATTCTGTAACTTCACACACCTCCATTCTGTGAACTCATACCGTCCATTCTGTGACTTCACACACCTCCATTCTATGACTTCACACACTTCCATTCTATGACTTCACACACCTACATTCTGTGACTTTACACACCTCCATTCTGAGTTCACACACCTCCATTCTGGGACGTCACACACCTCCATTCTGTGACTTCCCACACCTCCATTCTGTGACTTCACACACCTCCGTTCTGTGACTTCACACACCACTATTCTGACTTCACACACCTCCATTCTATGTCTTCATAAACCTCCATTCTGACTTCACACACCTCCATTCTATGACTTCTCAAACCTCTATTCTGACTTCACACACCTCCATTCTGTGACTTCACACTCCTCCATTCAATGACTTCACATACCTACATTCTTTGACTTCACACACCTCCAATCTGACATCACACACCTCCATTCTATGATTTCACACACCTCGAATCTGTGACTTCACTCACCTGCACTCTATGACTTCACACACCTCCATTCTATGACTTCCCACACCTCCTTTCTATGACTTCACCCTCCTCCAATCTATGACTACACACCTTTATTCTGACTTCACACACCTCCATTCTGTGACTTCACACACCTCCATTCTATGACTTCACACATCTCCATTCTATGACTTCACACACCTCCATTCTATGACTTCACACACCTCCATTCTTTGACTTCATACACCTAAACTCTGAGTTGACACACCTCCATTATGTGACTTCCCACACCTCCATTCTGACTTCACACAGCTCCATTCTATGACTTCACACATCTCCATTCTTTGACGTGACACACCTACATTCTATGACTTCACACACCTTCATTCTTACTTTACAAACATCCATTCTATAACTTCACACACCTCAATTCTATGACTTTACACACCTCCATTCTGTCACTTCACATACCTCCATTCTATGACTTCACACACCTCCATTCTCTGACTTCACACACCTCCATTCTATGACTTCACACATTTCCATTGTGATGTCACACACCTCCATTCTATGAGTTCACACACCTCCATTCTGACTTCACACACCTCCGTTCTATGACTTCACACACCTCCATTCTGAATTCACACAGCTCCATTCTGTGACTTCACCAAATTCCATTCTATGATTTCACACACCTCCATACTATGACTTCACACAACTTCATCTATGACTTCACACACCTCCATTCTGACTTCACACACCTCTATTCTATGACTTCGCACACCTCCCTTCTGACATCACACACCTCCATTCTATTAATTCACAGACCTCGAATCTGTGACTTCACTCACCTGCACTCTATGACTTCACACTCCTCCATTCTATGACTTTCCACACCTCCTTTCTATGACTTCACCCACCTCCAATCTATGAACACACACCTCCATTCTGACTTCACACACCTCCATTCTGTGACTTCACACACCTCCATTATATGACTTCACACACCTTCATTTTTACTTCAGAAACATCAATTCTATGATTTCACACACCTCCATTCTATGACTTCACAAACTTCCATTCTGTGACTTTACACATGCATTTTGACTTCACACACCTCCAATAAATGACTTCAAACACCTCAATTCTGTGACTTCACACACCTTCATTCTGTGACTTCATACCGTCCATTCTGTGACTTTACACACCTCCATTCTGAGTTCACACACCTCCTTTCTGTGACGTAACTCACCTCCATACTGTGATTTCCTACACCTCCATTCTGTGACTTCACAGACCTCCATTCTATGACTTCACACACCTCTATTCTGACTTCACACACCTCCATTCTATGACTTCGCACACCTGTATTCTGACTTCACACACCTCCATTCTATGATTTCACACACCTCCATTCAATGACTTCACACACCTACATTCTTTGACTTCACACACCTCCAATCTGACATCACACACCTGCATTCTATGATTTCACAGACCTCGAATCTTTGACTTCACTCACCTGCACTCTATGACTTCACACTCCTCCATTCTATGACTTCCCACACCTCCTTTCTATGACTTCACCCACCTCCAATCTATGACTACACACCTCCATTCTGACTTCACACACCTCCATTCTGTGACTTCACACACCTTCATTCTATGACTTCACACACCTCCATTCTATGACTTCACACACCTTCATTCTTACTTCAGAAACATCCATTCTATGACTTCACACACCTCCGTTCTAGGACATCACAAACCTCCTTTCTGTGACTACACACACCTCCATTCTGAGTTCCCACAACTCCATTCAGTGTCTTCACACACCTCCATTCTGACTTCACACACCTCCATTCTATGACTTCACACACTTCCATTCTATGACTTCACACACCTCCATTCTCTGACTTCACACACCTCCATTCTGAGTTCACACACCTCTATTCTGTGACTTCACACACCTCCATTCTGTGACTTCACAGACCTCCATTCTGTGACTTCACACACTTCCCTTCTATGACTTCACACACCTTCATTCTATGAATTCACACACCTCCATTCTGTGCCTTGACAAACCTCCATTCTATGAACTCACAGAATCTCATTCTATGATTTTACACACGTTCATTCTATGACTTCACACATCCATTTTCACTTCACACACCTCCAATATATGACTTCAAACACCTCAATTCTGTGACTTCACACACCTCCATTCTATGACTTCAAACCGTAAATTCTGTGACTTCACACACCTCCATTCTATGACTTCACACACTTCCATTCTATGATTTCACACACCTCCATTCTGTGACTTTACACACCTCCATTCTGAGTTCACACATCGATATTCTGGGACTTCACACACCTCCAATCTATGACTTCACACACCTCCATTCTGTGACTTCACACACCTCCATTCTATGACTTCACACACCTCCATTCTATGACTTCACACACCTCCATTCTGTGACTTCACACACCTCCATTCTATGACTTCACACTACTCCATTGTGACTACACACACTACCATGCTATGAGTACACACACCTCCATTCTGATTTCACACACCTCCATTCTATGACTTCACACACCTCCATTCTATGACTTCCCACACCTCCTTTCTATGACTTCACCCACCTCCATTCTATGACTTCACACCTCCATTCTGACTTCACACACATCCATTCTGTGACTTCACACACTTCCATTCTGTGACTACAGACACCTCCATTCTATGACTTCACACACCTTCAATCTTACTTCACAAACATACATTCTATGACTTCACACACCTCCATTCTATGACTTCACACACCTCCATTCTGTGACTTTACACACCTCCATTCTGAGTTCACACATCGAAATTCTGGGACTTCACACACCTCCAATCTGTGACTTCACACACCTCCATTCTGTGACTTCACACACCTCCATTCTATGACTTCACACACCTCCATTCTATGACTTCACACACCTCCATTCTGTGACTTCACACACCTCCATTCTATGACTTCACACTACTCCATTGTGACTAAACACACTACCATGCTATGAGTACACACACCTCCATTCTGACTTCACACACCTCCATTCTATGACTTCACACACCTCCATTCTATGACTTCCCACACCTCCTTTCTATGACTTCACCCACCTCCATTCTATGACTTCACACCTCCATTCTGACTTCACACACATCCATTCTGTGACTTCACACACTTCCATTCTGTGACTACAGACACCTCCATTCTATGACTTCACACACCTTCAATCTTACTTCACAAACATACATTCTATGACTTCACACACCTCCATTCTATGACTTCACACACCTCCATTCTTTGACTTCACACACCTCCATTCTTTGACATCAGACAACTCCATTCTATTACTTCACACACCTTCATTCTTACTTTACAAACATCCATTCTATAACTTCACACACCTCCATTCCATGACTTTACACACCTAGATTCTGTGACTTCACATACGTCCATTCTATGACTTCACAAACCTCCATTCTGTGACTTCACACACCTCCATTCTATGCCCTCACACACTTCCATTGTTACGTCACACACCTCCATTCTATGAGTTCACACACCTCCATTCTGACTTCACACACCTCCATTCTATGACTTCACACACCACCATTCTGACTTCACACACCTCCATTCTGTGGCTTCACACACCTCCATTCAATGACTTCACACACCTACATTTTTGACTTCACACACCTCCAATCTGACTTCACACACCTCCATTCTATGATTTCACAGACCTCGAATCTGTGACTTCACTCACCTGCACTCTATGACTTCACACTCCTCCATTCTATGACTTCCCACACGTCCTTTTTATGAATTCACCCACCTCCAATCCATGACTACTCACCTCCATTCTGACTTCACACACCTCCGTTCTGTGACTTCACACACCTCCATTGTATGACTTCACACACCTCCATTCTATGACTTCACACACCTCCATTCTATGACTTCACACACCTCTATTCTTTGACTTCACACACCTAAATTCTGAGTTGACATACCTCCATTCAGTGACTTCACACACCTCCATTCTGACTTCACACAGCTCCATTCTATGACTGCACAAACCTAAATTCTTTCACATCACACACCTCCATTCTATGACTTCACACACCTTCATTCCTACTTTACAAACATCCATTCTATATCTTCACACACCTCCATTCTCTCACTTTACACACCTCCATTCTGTGACTTCACATACCTCCATTCTATGACTTCACACACCTCAATTCTGTGACTTCACACACTTCCATTCTATGACTTCACACACTTTCATTGTGATGTCACACACGTCCATTGTATGAGTTCACACACCTCCATTCTGACTTCACACATCTCCATTCTATGACTTCACACACCTCCATTCTGACTTCACACACCTCCATTCTGTGACTTCACACACCTCCATTCTATGACTTCACACACCTTCATTCTTACTTCAGAAACATACATTCTATGACTTCACACACTTCCATTCTATGACTTCACAAACCTCCATTCTGTGACTTCACACACCTCCATTCTGACTTCACACACATCCATTCTTTGACTTCACACACTTTCATTCTATGACTTCAAACACCTCCATTCTCTGACTTCACACACCTCCATTCTGAGTTCACACACCTGTATTCTGTGATTTCACACACCTCCATTCTGTGACTTCACACACCTCCATTCTGTGACTTCACACACTTCCATTCTATGACTTCACACACCTTCATTCTATGATTTCACACACCTCCATTCTGTGACTTCACAAACCTCCATTCTATGACCTCACACACCCTCATTCTATGATTTCACACACCTCCATTCTATGATTTCACACATCCATTTTGACTTCACACACCTCCAATATATTAATTCAAACACTTCAATTCTGTGAGTTCACACACCTCAATTCTATGACTTAAACCGTCCATTCTGTGACTTCACACACCTCCATTCTATGACTTCAAACCGTCCATTCTGTGACTTTACACACCTCCATTCTGAGTTCACACACCTCAATTCTGGACTTCACAAACCTCCCTTCGGTAGCTTCACAATACTCCATTCTATGACTTCACACATCTACATTCTATGACTTCACACACCTCAATTCTAACTCACACAACTCCATTCTGTGACTTCAAAAACTCCATTCTATGATTTCACAAATCTCCATATTATGACTTCACACACCTCCATCTATGACTTCACACACCTCTATTCTTTGACTTCACACACCTAAATTCTGAGTTGACACACCTCCATTCAGTGACTTCACACACCTCCATTCTGACTTCACACAGCTCCATTCTATGACTGCACAAACCTAAATTCTTTCACATCATCACACACCTCCATTCTATGACTTCACACACCTTCATTCCTACTTTACAAACATCCATTCTATATCCTCACACACCTCCATTCTCTCACTTTACACACCTCCATTCTGTGACTTCACATACCTCCATTCTATGACTTCACACACCTCAATTCTGTGACTTCACACACTTCCATTCTATGACTTCACACACTTCATTGTGATGTCACACACGTCCATTCTATGAGTTTCACACACCTCCATTCTGACTTCACACATCTCCATTCTATGACTTCACACACCTCCATTCTGACTTCACACACCTCCATTCTGTGACTTCACACACCTCCATTCTATGACTTCACACACCTTCATTCTTACTTCAGAAACATACATTCTATGACTTCACACACTCCATTCTATGACTTCACAAACCTCCATTCTGTGACTTCACACACCTCCATTCTGACTTCACACACATCCATTCTTTGACTTCACACACTTTCATTCTATGACTTCAAACACTCCATTCTCTGACTTCACACACCTCCATTCTGAGTTCACACACCTGTATTCTGTGATTTCACACACCTCCATTCTGTGACTTCACACACCTCCATTCTGTGACTTCACACACTTCCATTCTATGACTTCACACACCTTCATTCCATGATTTCACACACCTCCATTCTGTGACTTCACAAACCTCCATTCTATGACCTCACACACCCTCATTCTATGATTTCACACACCTCCATTCTATGATTTCACACATCCATTTGACTTCACACACCTCCAATATATTAATTCAAACACTTCAATTCTGTGAGTTCACACACCTCAATTCTATGACTTAAACCGTCCATTCTGTGACTTCACACACCTCCATTCTATGACTTCAACCGTCCATTCTGTGACTTTACACACCTCCATTCTGAGTTCACACACCTCAATTCTGGGACTTCACAAACCTCCCTTCGGTAGCTTCACAATACTCCATTCTATGACTTCACACATCTACATTCTATGACTTCACACACCTCAATTCTAACTCACACAACTCCATTCTGTGACTTCAAAAACTCCATTCTATGATTTCACAAATCTCCATACTATGACTTCACACACCTCCATCTATGACTTCACACACCTCCATTCTGAGTTCACACACCTCCATTCTGTGACTTCACACACCTCCATTCTGACTTCACACACCTCCATTGTATGACTTCACACACCTCCATTCTGTGACTTCACACACCTCCATTCTATGACTTCACAAACTTCCATTGTGTCGTCACACACCTCCACTCTATGAGTTCACACACCTCCATTCTATGACTTCACACACCTCCATTCTGACTTCACACACCTCTATTCTATGACTTCGAACACTACATTCTGACTTCACACACCTCCATTATATGAATTCACAGACCTCGAATATGTGACTTCACTCACCTCCACTCTATGACTTCTCACTTCTCCGTTCTATGATTTCACACAACTCCATTCTGTGACTTCACACACCTCCATTCTATGACTTCACACCTCCATTCTGACTTCACTCACCTCCATTCCATGACTGCACACACCTCCATTATGACTTCACAAACCTCCATTCTGTGACTTCAAACACCTCCATTCTATTACTTCACACACCTCCATTCTGTGACTTCACACACCTCCATTCTGAGTTCACACATCTCCATTCTGTGACTTCTCACACCTCGATTCTGTGACTTCACACACCTCCAATCTGTGACTTCACACACTTCCATTCTATGACTTCACACACCTCCATTCTATGACTTCACAAAACTCCATTCTGTGACTTCACACACCTCCATTCTATGACCTCACACACCCTCATTCTATGATTTCACACACCTCCATTCTATGACTTCACACATCCATTTTGATTTCACACACCTCCAATATATGAATTCAAACACCTCAATTCTGTGACTTCACACACCTCCATTCTATGACTTCATACCGTCCATTCTGTGACTTCACACACCTCCATTCTATGACTTCACATAATTCCATTCTATGACTTCACACACCTCCATTCTGTGACTTTACACACCTCCATTCTGGGTTCACACACCTCCATTCTGTGACTTCACACTTCTGCAATCTGTGACTTCCCACACCTCCATTCTGTGACTTCACACACCTCCATTCTATGACTTCACACACCTTCATTCTTACTTCACAAACACCCATTCTATGACTTCACACACCTCCATTCTATGACTTCACACACCTCCATTCTGTGAGTTCACACACTTCCATTCTATGATTTCACACACCTCCATTCTGACTTCACACACCTCCATTCTATGACTTCACACACCTCCATTCTGAATTCACACAGCTCAATTCTGTGACTTCACAAAATTCCATTCTGACTTCACACACCTCCACTGTATAAGTTCACACACCTCCATTCTATGACTTCACAAACCTCCATGCTTTGACTTCACACACCTCAATTCTGACTTCACACACTTCCATTCTATGACTTCACACACTTCCATTCTAGGACTTCACACGCCTCCATTCTCTGACTTCACACACCTGCATTCTGAGTTCACACACCTCTATTCTATCATTTCACACACCTCCATTCTGTGACTTCACACACCTCAATTCTGTGACTTTACACACCTCCATTCTGGGTTCACACACCTCCATTCTGTGACTTCACACTTCTGCAATCTGTGACTTCCCACACCTCCATTCTGTGACTTCACACACCTCCATTCTATGACTTCACACACCTTCATTCTTACTTCACAAACACCCATTCTATGACTTCACACACCTCCATTCTATGACTTCACACACCTCCATTCTGTGACTTCACACACTTCCATTCTATGATTTCACACACCTCCATTCTGACTTCACACACCTCCATTCTATGACTTCACACACCTCCATTCTGAATTCACACAGCTCAATTCTGTGACTTCACAAAATTCCATTCTGACTTCACACACCACCACTGTATAAGTTCACACACCTCCATTCTATGACTTCACAAACCTCCATGCTGTGACTTCACACACCTCAATTCTGACTTCACACACTTCCATTCTATGACTTCACACACTTCCATTCTATGACTTCACACGCCTCCATTCTCTGACTTCACACACCTGCATTCTGAGTTCACACACCTCTATTCTGTCATTTCACACACCTCCATTCTGTGACTTCACACACCTCCATTCTGTGACTTCACACACTTCCATTCTATGACTTCACACACCTTCATTCTATGATTTCACACACCTCCATTCTGTGACTTCACAAACCTCCATTCTATGACCTCACACACCCTCATTCTATGATTTAACACACCTCCATTCTATGACTTCACACATCCATTTTGACTTCACACACCTCCAACATATGACTTCAAACACCTCAATTCTGTGACTTCACACACCTCCATTCTATGTCTTCAAACCGTCCTTTCTGTGACTTCACACACCTCCATTGTATGACTTCACACACTTCCATTGTATGACTTCACACACCTCCATTCTGTGACTTTACACTCCTCCACTCTGAGTTCACACACCTCAATTCTGGGACTTCACACACCTCCAATCTGTGACTTCCCACACCTCCATTCTGTGACCTCACACACCTCCATTCTATGACTTCACAGACGTCGAATCTGTGATTTCACTCACATGCACTCTATGACTTCACACTCCTCCTTTCTATGACTTCCCACACCTCCTTTCTATGACTTCACCACCTCCAATCGATGACTACACACCTCCATTCTGACTCCACACACCTCCATTCTGTGACTTCACACACCCCCATTCTATGAGTTCACATACCTCCATTCTATGACTTCACACACCTTCATTCTTACTTCAGAAACATCCATTCTATGACTTCCCACACCTCCATTCTATGACTTCACAAACCTCCATTCTGTGACTTCAAACACCTCCATTCTGAGTTCACACAACTCCATTCGGTGACTTCACACACCTCCATTCTGACTTCACACACCTCCATTCTATGACTTCACACACTTCCATTCTATGACTTCACACACCTCCATTCTGTGACTTCACACACCTCCATTCTGAGTTCACACACCTTCATTCTGTGACTTCTAACACCCCGAATCTGTGACTTCACACACCTCCAATCTGCGACTTAACAGACTTCCATTCTATGACTTCACACACCTACATTCTATGACTTCACACATCCATTGTGATTTCACACACCTCCAATATATGACTTCAAAAACCTCAATTCTGTGACTTCACACACCTCCATTCTATGACTTTCATACCGTCCATTCTGTGACTTCACACACCTCCATTCTATGATTTCACACACTTCCATTCTATGACTTCACACACCTCCATTCTGTGACTTTACACACCTCCATTCTGGGTTCACACACCTCTATCCTCTGACTTCACACTACTGCAATCTGTGACTTCACACACCTCCATTCTATGACTTCATACACCTCCATTCTGTGACTTCATTCACCTCCATTCTATGACTTCACACACCTCCATTGTGACTACACACACCTCCATTCTATGAGTTCACACACCTCCATTCTGACTTCACACACCTCCATTCTATGACTTCACACACATCCATTCTGAATTCACACAGCTCAATTCTGTGACTTCACAAAATTCCATTCTGACTTCACACACCTCCATTGTATGTATTCACACACCTCCATTCTGTGACTTCACACACTTCCATTGTGACGTCACACACCTCCATTCTATGAGTTCACACACCTCCATTCTATGACTTTACAAACCTCCATTCTGACTTCACACACCTCTATTCTATGACTTCAAACACCTACATTCTGACTTCACACACCTCCACTCTATGATTTCACACTTCTCCATTCTATGACTTCCCTCACCTAACTTCTATGACTTCACCCACCTCCATTCTATGACTTCACACTTCCATTCTGACTTCAGACACCTCCATTCTATGACTTCACACACCTCCATTCTGACTTCACACACCTCCCTTCTGTGACTTCACACACCTCCATTCTATGACTTCCCACACCCTCATTCTATGATTTCACACACCTCCATTCTATGACTTCACACATCCATGTTGATTTCACACACTTCCAATATATGACGTCAACACCTCAATTCTGTGACTTCACACACCTCCATTCTATGACTTCATACCGTCCATTCTGTGACTTCACACACCTCCATTCTATGACTTCACACTTCCATTCCATGACTTCACACACCTCCATGCTGTGACTTTACACACCTCCATTCTGGGTTCACACACCTCCATTCTGTGACTTCACACTCCTGCAATCTGTGACTTCCCACACCTCCATTCTGTTACTTCACACACCTTCATTCTATGATTTGACACACCTTCATTCTTACTTCACAAACACCCATTCTATGACTTCACACACCTCCATTCTATGACTTCACACACCTCCATTCTGTGACTTCACACACATCCATTCTATGACTTCACACACCTCCATTCTGACTTCACACACGTCCATTCTGTGACTTCACACACCTCCATTCTGAATTCACACAGCTCAATTCTGTGAATTCACAAATTTCCATTCTGACTTCACACACATCCATTGTATGAATTCACACACATCCATTCTGTGACTTCACACACTTCCATTGTGATGTCACACACCTCCATTCTATGAGTTCACACACCTCCATTCTATGACTCTCACACCTCCATTCTGACTTCACAAACCTCTATTCTATGACTTCGCACACATCCATTCTGACATCACACACTCCAATATATGACTTCACAGACCTCGAATCTGTGACTTCACTCACCTCCACTCTATGACTTCACACTACTCCATTCTATGACTTCCCACACCTCCTTTCTATGAATTTACCCACCTTCATTCTTACTTCAGAAACATCCATTCTATGACCTCACACACCTCCATCTATGACTTCACAAACCTCCATTCTGTGACTTCACACACCTCCATACTGAGTTCACAATACTCCATTCGGTGACTTAACACACCTCCATTCTGACTTCACACACGTCCATTCTATGACTTCACACACTTCCATTCTATGACTTCACACACCTCCATTCCGTGACTTCACACACCTCCATTCTGAGTTCACACACATCCATTCTGTGACTTCACACACCTCCATTCTATGACTTCACACACCTACATTCTATGACTTCACACATCTATTTTGACTTCACACACCTCCAATATATGACTTCAAACAGCTCAATTATCTGACTTCACACACCTCCATTCTATGACAGTAAACCCGTCCATTCAGTGACTTCACACACCTCCATTCTATGACTTCACCCACCTCCATTCTATGACTTCAACCATCTCCATTCTATGACTTCTCACACCTCCATTCTGTGACTTCACACACCTCCATTCTATGACTTCACAAACTTCCATTGTGACATCACACACCTCCATTCTATGAGTTCACACACCTCCATTCTATGACTTCACTCACCTCCATTCTCCGACTTCACACCCCTCTAATTTGATTTCTCATACCTCCATTCTATGACTTCACAAACCTCCCTTCGGTGACTTCACAATACTCCATTCTATGACTTCACACATCTACATTCCATGACTTCACACACCTCAATTCTGACTCACACAACTCCATTCTGTGACTTCACAAAACTCCATTCTATGATTTCACATATCTCCATACTATGACTTCACACACCTCCATCTATGACTTCACACAACTCCATTCTGTGACTTCACACACCTCCATTCTATTACTTCACACACTTCCATTGTGACGTCACATACCTCCATTCTATGAGTTCACCCACCTCCATTCTGACTTCACACACCTCCATTCTATGACTTCACACACCTCCATTCTGAATTCACACATCTCCATTCTGTGCCTTCACAAAACTCCATTCTATGATTTCACACACCTCCATACTATGACTTCACACAACTCCATCTATGACTTCACACACCTCCATTCTGACTTCACACACCTCTATTCTATGACTTCGCACACCTGCATTCTGACATCAAACACCTCCATTCTATGATTTCACAGACCTCGAATCTGTGACTTCACTCACCTGCACTCTATAACTTCACACTCCTCCATTCTATGACTTCCCACACCTCCTTTCTATGACTTCACCCACCTCCAATCTATGAATACACACCTCCATTCTGACTTCACACACCTCCATTCTGTGACTTCACACACCTCCATTCCATGATTTCACACACCTTCATTTTTACTTCAGAAACATTCACACACCTCCATTCTATGACTTCACAAACCTCCATTCTGTATTCACACATGCATTTTGACTTCAAACACCTCCAATATATGACTTCAAACACCTCAATTCTGTGACTTCACACAGCTCCATTCTATGACTTCATAACGTCCATTCTGTGACATTACACAGCTCCATTCTATGACTTCACACACTTCAATTCTATGACTTCACACACCTCCATTCTGTGCCTTTACACACCTCCATTCTGAGTTCACACACCTCCATTCTGTGACGTCACACACCTCTATTCTATCACTTCCCACACCTCCATTCTGTGACTTCACACACCTCCATTCTATGACTTCACACACCTCTATTCTGACTTCACACGCCTCCATTCTATGACTTCATACCCCTACATTCTGACTTCACACACCTCCATTCTATGACTTCGCACGCCTCTATTCTGATTTCACACACCTCCATTCTGTGACTTCACACACAACCACTCAATGACTTCACACACCTACATTCTTTGACTTCACACACCTCCAATCTGACATCACACACCTCCATTCTATGATTTCTCACACCTCCATACTATGACTTCACACAACTCCATCTATGACTTCACACACCTCCATTCTGACTTCACACACCTCTATTCTATGACTTCGCACACCTGCATTCTGACATCAAACACCTCCATTCTATGATTTCACAGACCTCGAATCTGTGACTTCACTCACCTGCACTCTATGACTTCACACTCCTCCATTCTATGACTTCCCACACCTCCTTTCTATGACTTCACCCACCTCCAATCTATGAATACACACCTCCATTCTGACTTCACACACCTCCATTCTGTGACTTCACACACCTCCATTCCATGATTTCACACACCTTCATTTTTACTTCAGAAACATTCACACACCTCCATTCTATGACTTCACAAACCTCCATTCTGTGAATTCACACATGCATTTTGACTTCAAACACCTCCAATATATGACTTCAAACACCTCAATTCTGTGACTTCACACAGCTCCATTCTATGACTTCATAACGTCCATTCTGTGACATTACACAGCTCCATTCTATGACTTCACACACTTCAATTCTATGACTTCACACACCTCCATTCTGTGCCTTTACACACCTCCATTCTGAGTTCACACACCTCCATTCTGTGACGTCACACACCTCTATTCTATCACTTCCCACACCTCCATTCTGTGACTTCACACACCTCCATTCTATGACTTCACACACCTCTATTCTGACTTCACACGCCTCCATTCTATGACTTCATACCCCTACATTCTGACTTCACACACCTCCATTCTATGACTTCGCACACCTCTATTCTGATTTCACACACCTCCATTCTGTGACTTCACACACAACCACTCAATGACTTCACACACCTACATTCTTTGACTTCACACACCTCCAATCTGACATCACACACCTCCATTCTATGATTTCACAGACCTCCAATCTGTGACTTCACTCACCTGCACTCTATGACTACCCACTCCTCTTTCTATGACTTGACCCACCTCCAATCTATGACTACACACCTCCATTCTGACTTCACACACCTCCATTCTGTGACTTCACACACCTCCCTTCTATGACTTCACACACCTCCATTCTATGACTTCACACACCTTCATTCTTACTTCAGAAACATCCATTCTATGACTTCACACACCTCCAT
Source organism: Megascapheus bottae (assembly GCF_031878675.1). Taxonomy (NCBI): domain Eukaryota; kingdom Metazoa; phylum Chordata; class Mammalia; order Rodentia; family Geomyidae; genus Megascapheus; species Megascapheus bottae. The sequence continues at coordinate 733,007 of NW_028327691.1, forward strand.
TCTATGACTTCACAAAACTCCATTCTGTGACTTCACACACCTCCATTCTGACTTCACACACTTCCATTCTATGACTTCACACACTTCCATTCTATGACTTCACACACCTCCATTCTCTGACTTCACACACCTCCATTCTGAGTTCACACACCTCTATTCTGTGATTTCAAACATCTCCATTCTGTGACTTCACACACCTCCATTCTGTGACTTCACACACTTCCATTCTATGACCTCACACACCCTCATTCTATGATTTCACACACCTCCATTGTATGACTTCACACATCCATTTTGACTTCACACACCTCCAATATATGACTTCAAACACCTCAATTCTGTGACTTCACACACCTCCATACTATGATTTCAAACCGTCCATTCTGTGACTTCACACACCTCCATTTTATGACTTCACACACTTCCATTCTATGACTTCACACACCTCCATTCTGTGACTTTACACACCTCCATTCTGAGTTCACACACCTCAATTCTGGGACTTCACACACCTCCAATCTGTGACTTCCCCCACCTCCATTCTGTGACTTCACACACCTCCATTCTATGACTTCACACACCTCCATTCTATGACTTCACACACGTCCATTCTGTGACTTCACACACCTCCATTCTAAGACTTCACACACCACCATTGTGACTACACACACTACCATTCTATGAGTTCACACACCTCCATTCTGACTTCACACACCTCCATTCTATGACTTCACACACCTCCATTCTATGACTTCACACACCTCCTTTCTATGACTTCACCCAACTCCATTCTATGACTTCACACCTCCATTCTGACTTCACACACCTCCATTCTGTGACTTCACACACCTCCATTATATGACTTCACACACCTCCATTCTATGACTTCACACACCTCCATTCTATGCCTTCACACACCTCCATTCTGTGACTTCACACACCTCCATTCTATGCCTTCACACACCTTCATTCTTACTTCACAAACATATATTCTATGACTTCACACACCTCCATTCTCTGACTTCACACACCTCCATTCTATGTCTTCACACACCTCCATTCTTTGACTTCACACACCTAAATTCTGAGTTGACACATCTCCATTCTGTGACTTCACACACCTCCATTCTGACTTCACACATCTCCATTCTATGACTTCACACACCTTCATTTTTACTTTACAAACATCGATTCTATAACTTCACACACCTCCATTCTATGCCTTCACACACCTTCATTCTTACTTCACAAACATATATTCTATGACTTCACACACCTCCATTCTTTGACTTCACACACCTCCATTCTATGTCTTCACACACCTCCATTCTTTGACTTCACACACCTCCATTCTATGTCTTCACACACCTCCATTCTTTGACTTCACACACCTAAATTCTGAGTTGACACATCTCCATTCTGTGACTTCAAACACCTCCATTCTGACTTCACACATCTCCATTCTATGACTTCACACACCTTCATTTTTACTTTACAAACATCCATTCTATAACTTCACACACCCCCATTCTATGACTTCACACACCTCCATTCAGTGACTTCACACACCTCCATTCGATGACTTCACACACCTCCATTCTGTGACTTCACACACCTCCATTCTATGACTTCACACACTTCCATTTTGACGTCACACACCTCCATTCTATGAGTTTACACACCTCCATTCTGACTTCACACACCTCCATTCTATGACTTCACACACCTCCATTCTGAATTCACACAGCTCCATTCTGTGCCTTCACAAAACTCTATTCTATGATTTCACACAACTCCATACTATGACTTCACACAACTCCATCTATGACTTCACACACCTCCATTCTGACTTCACACACCTCTATTCTATGATTTCGCACACCTCCAACTGACATCACACACCTCCATTCTATGACTTCACAGACCTCGAATCTGTGATTTCACTCACATGCACTCTATGACTTCACACTCCTCCGTTCTATGAATTCCCACACATCCTTTCTATGACTTCACCCACCTCCAATCTATGACTACACACCTCCATTCTGACTTCACACACCTCCATTCTGTGACTTCACACACCTCCATTCCATGACTTCACACACCTTCATTTTTACTGCAGTAACATTCACACACCTCCATTCTATGACTTCACAAACCTCCATTCTATGACTTCACAGACCTCGAATCTGTGATTTCACTCACATGCACTCTATGACTTCACACTCCTCCATTCTATGACTTCCCACACATCCTTTCTATGACTTCACCCACCTCCAATCTATGACTACACACCTCCATTCTGACTTCACACACCTCCATTCTGTGACTTCACACACCTCCATTCCATGACTTCACACACCTTCATTTTTACTGCAGAAACATTCACACACCTCCATTCTATGACTTCACAAACCTCCATTCTGTGACTTCACACACCTCCATTCTATGACTTCACACACTTCCATACTATGACTTCACACACGTCCATTCTGTGAATTCACACACCTCCATTCTATGACTTCACACACCTCCATTCTGACTTCACAAACCTCTATTCTATGACTTCGCACACATCCATTCTGACATCACACACCTCCAATATATGACTTCACAGACCTCGAATCTGTGACTTCACTCACCTCCACTCTATGACTTCACACTACTCCATTCTATGACTTCCCACACCTCCTTTCTATGAATTTACCCACCTTCATTCTTACTTCAGAAACATCCATTCTATGACCTCACACACCTCCATCTATGACTTCACAAACCTCCATTCTGTGACTTCACACACCTCCATACTGAGTTCACAATACTCCATTCGGTGACTTAACACACCTCCATTCTGACTTCACACACGTCCATTCTATGACTTCACACACTTCCATTCTATGACTTCACACACCTCCATTCCGTGACTTCACACACCTCCATTCTGAGTTCACACACATCCATTCTGTGACTTCACACACCTCCATTTTATGACTTCACACACCTACATTCTATGACTTCACACATCTATTTTGACTTCACACACCTCCAATATATGACTTCAAACAGCTCAATTATCTGACTTCACACACCTCCATTCTATGACAGTAAACCCGTCCATTCAGTGACTTCACACACCTCCATTCTATGACTTCACCCACCTCCATTCTATGACTTCAACCATCTCCATTCTATGACTTCTCACACCTCCATTCTGTGACTTCACACACCTCCATTCTATGACTTCACAAACTTCCATTGTGACATCACACACCTCCATTCTATGAGTTCACACACCTCCATTCTATGACTTCACTCACCTCCATTCTCCGACTTCACACCCCTCTAATTTGATTTCTCATACCTCCATTCTATGACTTCACAAACCTCCCTTCGGTGACTTCACAATACTCCATTCTATGACTTCACACATCTACATTCCATGACTTCACACACCTCAATTCTGACTCACACAACTCCATTCTGTGACTTCACAAAACTCCATTCTATGATTTCACATATCTCCATACTATGACTTCACACACCTCCATCTATGACTTCACACAACTCCATTCTGTGACTTCACACACCTCCATTCTATTACTTCACACACTTCCATTGTGACGTCACACACCTCCATTCTATGAGTTCACCCACCTCCATTCTGACTTCACACACCTCCATTCTATGACTTCACACACCTCCATTCTGAATTCACACATCTCCATTCTGTGCCTTCACAAAACTCCATTCTATGATTTCACACACCTCCATACTATGACTTCACACAACTCCATCTATGACTTCACACACCTCCATTCTGACTTCACACACCTCCATTCTATGATTTCACAGACCTCGAATCTGTGACTTCACTCACCTGCACTCTATAACTTCACACTCCTCCATTCTATGACTTCCCACACCTCCTTTCTATGACTTCACCCACCTCCAATCTATGAATACACACCTCCATTCTGACTTCACACACCTCCATTCTGTGACTTCACACACCTCCATTCCATGATTTCACACACCTTCATTTTTACTTCAGAAACATTCACACACCTCCATTCTATGACTTCACAAACCTCCATTCTGTGAATTCACACATGCATTTTGACTTCAAACACCTCCAATATATGACTTCAAACACCTCAATTCTGTGACTTCACACAGCTCCATTCTATGACTTCATAACGTCCATTCTGTGACATTACACAGCTCCATTCTATGACTTCACACACTTCAATTCTATGACTTCACACACCTCCATTCTGTGCCTTTACACACCTCCATTCTGAGTTCACACACCTCCATTCTGTGACGTCACACACCTCTATTCTATCACTTCCCACACCTCCATTCTGTGACTTCACACACCTCCATTCTATGACTTCACACACCTCTATTCTGACTTCACACGCCTCCATTCTATGACTTCATACCCCTACATTCTGACTTCACACACCTCCATTCTATGACTTCGCACACCTCTATTCTGATTTCACACACCTCCATTCTGTGACTTCACACACAACCACTCAATGACTTCACACACCTACATTCTTTGACTTCACACACCTCCAATCTGACATCACACACCTCCATTCTATGATTTCACAGACCTCCAATCTGTGACTTCACTCACCTGCACTCTATGACTACCCACTCCTCTTTCTATGACTTGACCCACCTCCAATCTATGACTACACACCTCCATTCTGACTTCACACACCTCCATTCTGTGACTTCACACACCTCCCTTCTATGACTTCACACACCTCCATTCTATGACTTCACACACCTTCATTCTTACTTCAGAAACATCCATTCTATGACTTCACACACCTCCATTCTATGACTTCACAAAACTCCATTCTGTGACTTCACACACCTCCATTCTGACTTCACACACTTCCATTCTATGACTTCACACACTTCCATTCTATGACTTCACACACCTCCATTCTCTGACTTCACACACCTCCATTCTGAGTTCACACACCTCTATTCTGTGATTTCAAACATCTCCATTCTGTGACTTCACACACCTCCATTCTGTGACTTCACACACTTCCATTCTATGACCTCACACACCCTCATTCTATGATTTCACACACCTCCATTGTATGACTTCACACATCCATTTTGACTTCACACACCTCCAATATATGACTTCAAACACCTCAATTCTGTGACTTCACACACCTCCATACTATGATTTCAAACCGTCCATTCTGTGACTTCACACACCTCCATTTTATGACTTCACACACTTCCATTCTATGACTTCACACACCTCCATTCTGTGACTTTACACACCTCCATTCTGAGTTCACACACCTCAATTCTGGGACTTCACACACCTCCAATCTGTGACTTCCCCCACCTCCATTCTGTGACTTCACACACCTCCATTCTATGACTTCACACACCTCCATTCTATGACTTCACACACGTCCATTCTGTGACTTCACACACCTCCATTCTAAGACTTCACACACCACCATTGTGACTACACACACTACCATTCTATGAGTTCACACACCTCCATTCTGACTTCACACACCTCCATTCTATGACTTCACACACCTCCATTCTATGACTTCACACACCTCCTTTCTATGACTTCACCCAACTCCATTCTATGACTTCACACCTCCATTCTGACTTCACACACCTCCATTCTGTGACTTCACACACCTCCATTATATGACTTCACACACCTCCATTCTATGACTTCACACACCTCCATTCTATGCCTTCACACACCTCCATTCTGTGACTTCACACACCTCCATTCTATGCCTTCACACACCTTCATTCTTACTTCACAAACATATATTCTATGACTTCACACACCTCCATTCTCTGACTTCACACACCTCCATTCTATGTCTTCACACACCTCCATTCTTTGACTTCACACACCTAAATTCTGAGTTGACACATCTCCATTCTGTGACTTCACACACCTCCATTCTGACTTCACACATCTCCATTCTATGACTTCACACACCTTCATTTTTACTTTACAAACATCCATTCTATAACTTCACACACCTCCATTCTATGCCTTCACACACCTTCATTCTTACTTCACAAACATATATTCTATGACTTCACACACCTCCATTCTTTGACTTCACACACCTCCATTCTATGTCTTCACACACCTCCATTCTTTGACTTCACACACCTAAATTCTGAGTTGACACATCTCCATTCTGTGACTTCACACACCTCCATTCTGACTTCACACATCTCCATTCTATGACTTCACACACCTTCATTTTTACTTTACAAACATCCATTCTATAACTTCACACACCCCCATTCTATGACTTCACACACCTCCATTCAGTGACTTCACACACCTCCATTCGATGACTTCACACACCTCCATTCTGTGACTTCACACACCTCCATTCTATGACTTCACACACTTCCATTTTGACGTCACACACCTCCATTCTATGAGTTTACACACCTCCATTCTGACTTCACACACCTCCATTCTATGACTTCACACACCTCCATTCTGAATTCACACAGCTCCATTCTGTGCCTTCACAAAACTCTATTCTATGATTTCACACAACTCCATACTATGACTTCACACAACTCCATCTATGACTTCACACACCTCCATTCTGACTTCACACACCTCTATTCTATGATTTCGCACACCTCCATTCTGACATCACACACCTCCATTCTATGACTTCACAGACCTCGAATCTGTTATTTCACTCACATGCACTCTATGACTTCACACTCCTCCGTTCTATGAATTCCCACACATCCTTTCTATGACTTCACCCACCCCCAATCTATGACTACACACCTCCATTCTGACTTCACACACCTCCATTCTGTGACTTCACACACCTCCATTCCATGACTTCACACACCTTCATTTTTACTGCAGTAACATTCACACACCTCCATTCTATGACTTCACAAACCTCCATTCTATGACTTCACAGACCTCGAATCTGTGATTTCACTCACATGCACTCTATGACTTCACACTCCTCCATTCTATGACTTCCCACACATCCTTTCTATGATTTCACCCACCTCCAATCTATGACTACACACCTCCATTCTGACTTCACACACCTCCATTCTGTGACTTCACACACCTCCATTCCATGACTTCACACACCTTCATTTTTACTGCAGAAACATTCACACACCTCCATTCTATGACTTCACAAACCTCCATTCTGTGACTTCACACACCTCCATTCTATGACTTCACACACCTCCATACTATGACTTCACACACGTCCATTCTGTGAATTCACACACCTCCATTCTATGACTTCACACACCTCCATTGTGAGTATACACACTACCATTCTATGAGTTCACACACCTCCATTCTGCCTTCACACACCTCCATTCTATGTCTTCACACACCTCCATTCTATGACTTCACACACCTCCTTTCTATGACTTCACCCTACTCCATTCTATGACTTCACACCTCCATTCTGACTTCACACACGTCCATTCTGTGACTTCACACACCTCCATTATATGACTTCACACATCTCCATTCTATGACTTCACACACCTCCATTCTATGCCTTCACACACGTCCATTCTGTGACTTCACACACCTCCATTCTATGCCTTCACACACCTTCATTCTTACTTCACAAACATATATTCTATGACTTCACACACCTCCATTCTTTGACTTCACACACCTCCATTCTATGTCTTCACACACCTCCATTCTTTGACTTCACACACCTAAATTCTGAGTTGACACATCTCAATTCTGTGACTTCACACACCCCCATTCTGACTTCACATATCTCCATTCTATGACTTCACACACCTTCATTTTTACTTTACCAACATCCATTCTATAACTTCACACACCTCCATTCTATGACTTCACACACATCCATTCAGTGACTTCACACACCTCCATTCTATGACTTCACACACCTCCATTCTGTGACTTCACACACCTCCTTTCTATGACTTCACACACTTCCATTGTGACGTCACACACCTCCATTCTATGAGTTCACACACCTCCATTCTGACTTCACACACCTCCATTCTATGACTTCACACACCTCCATTCTGAATTCACACAGCTCCATTCTGTGCCTTCACAAAACTCTATTCTATGATTTCACACAACTCCATACTATGACTTCACAAAACTCCATCTATGACTTCACACACCTCCATTCTGACTTCACACACCTCTATTCTATGACTTCACACACCTCCATTCTGACATCACACACCTCCATTCTATGACTTCACAGACCTCTAATCTGTGATTTCACTCACATGCACTCTATGACTTCACACTCCTCCATTCTATTACTTCCCACGCCTCCTTTCTATGACTTTACCCACCTCCAATCTATGACTACACACCTCCATTCTGACTTCACACACCTCCATTCTGTGACTTCACACACCTCCATTCCATGACTTCACACACCTTCATTTTTACTTTAGAAACATTCACACACCTCAGTCTATGACTTCACAAACCTCCATTCTGTGACTTCACACATGCATTTTGACTTCACACACCTCCAATATATGACTTCAAACACCTCAATTCTGTGACTTCACACAGCTCCATTCTATGACTTCATAACGTCCATTCTGTGACTTCACACAGCTCCATTCTATGACTTCACACACTTCCATTCTATGACTTCACACACCTTCATTCTGTGCCTTTACACACCTCCATTCTGAGTTCACACACCTCCATTCTGTGACGTCACACACCTCTATTCTGTCACTTCCCACACCTCCATTCTGTGACTTCACACACCTCCATTCTATGACTTCACACACCTCTATTCTGACTTCACACACCTCCATTCTGTGACTTCACACACCTCTATTCAATGACTTCACACACCTCCATTCTATGACTTCACACAGCTCCATTCTGTGACTTCACACACCTCCATTATATGACTTCACACACCTCCATTCTGTGACTTCACACACCTCCATTCTATGCCCTCACACACCTTCATTCTTACTTCACAAACATATATTCTATGACTTCACACACCTCCATTCTATGTCTTCACACACCTCCATTCTTTGACTTCACACACCTAAATTCTGAGTTGACACATCTCCATTCTGTGACTTCACACACCTCCATTCTGACTTCACACATCTCCATTCTATGACTTCACACACCTTCATTTTTACTTTACATACATCCATTCTATAACTTCACACACCCCCATTCTATGACTTCACACACCTCCATGCAGTGACTTCACACACCTCCATTCTATGACTTCACACACCTCCATTCTGTGACTTCACACATCTCCATTCTATGACTTCACACACTTCCATTGTGACGTCACACACCTCCATTCTATGAGTTCACACACCTCCATTCTGACTTCACACACTTCCATTCTATGACTTCACAAAACTCTATTCTATGATTTCACACAACTCCATACTATGTCTTCACACAACTCCATCTATGACTTCACACACCTCCATTCTGACTTCACACACCTCTATTCTATGAGTTCGCACACCTCCATTCTGACATCACACACCTCCATTCTATGACTTCACAGACCTCCAATCTGTGATTTCACTCACATGCACTCTATGACTTCACACTCCTCCATTCTATGACTTCCCACACCTCCTTTCTATGACTTCACCCACCTCCAATCTATGACTACACACCTCCATTCTGACTTCACACACCTCCATTCTGTGACTTCACACACCCCCATTTCATGACTTCACACACCTTCATTTTTACTTCAGAAACATTCACACACCTCCATTCTATGACTTCACAAACCTCCATTCTGTGACTCCACACATGCATTTTGACTTCACACACCTCCAGTATATGACTTCAAACACCTCAATTCTGTGACTTCACATAGCTCCATTCTATGACTTCATGACGTCTATTCTGTGACTTCACACACCTCCATTCTATGACTTCACACACTTCCATTCTATGACTTCACACAGCTCCATTCTATAACTTCACACAGCTCGATTATATGACTGCACACACCACCATTCTATGACTCCACACACCTCCATTTTTTGACTTCACACACCTAAATTCTGAGTTGGCTCACCTCCATTCTGTGACTTCACACACCTCCATTCTGACTTCACACAGCTCCATTCTATGACTTCACACACCTCCATTCTTTGACATCACAGACCTCCATTCTATGACTTCACACACCTTCATTCTTACTTTACAAACATCCATTCTATAACTTCACCCACCTCCATTCCATGACTTCACACACCTCCATTCTAACTTCACACACCTCTATTCTATGACTTCGCACACCTCCATTCTGACATCACACACCTCCATTCTAACTTCACACACCTCTATTCTATGACTTCGCACACCTCCATTCTGACTTCACACAGCTCCATTCTATGACTTCACACACCTCCATTCTTTGACATCACAGACCTCCATTCTATGACTTCACACACCTCCATTCCATGACTTTACAAACCTCCATTCTGTGACTTCACACACTTCCATTGTTACGTCACACACCTCCATTCTATGAGTTCACACACCTCCATTCTGACTTCACACACCTCCATTCTATGACTTCACACACCTCCATTCTGACTTCACACACCTTCTTTCTGTGACTTCACACACCTCCATTCAATGACTTGACACACCTACATTCTTTGACTTCACACACCTCAAATCTGACATCACACACCTCCATTCTATGATTTCACAGACCTCGAATCTGTGACTTCACTCACCTGAACTCTATGACTTCCCACTCCTCCATTCTATGACTTCCCACACCCCCTTTCTATGAATTCACCCACCTCCAATCTATGACTACACACCTCCATTCTGACTTCACACACCTCCATTCTGTGACTTCACACACCTCCATTCTATAACTTCACACACCTCCATTCTATGACTTCACACACCTCCATTCTTTGACTTCACACACCTAAATTCTGAGTTGACACACCTCCATTCTGTGACTTCACACACCTCCATTCTGACTTCACACAGCTCCATTCTATGACTTCACAAACCTCCATTCTTTGACATCACACACCTCCATTCTATGACTTCACACACCTTCATTCTTACTTTACACACCTCCATTCTGTGAGTTCACATACCTCCATTCTATGACTTCACACACCTCCATTCTGTGACTTCACACACCTCCATTCTATGACTTCACACACTTCCATTGTGACGTCACACACCACCATTCTATGAGTTCACACACCTCCATTCTGACTTCACACACCTCCATTCTATGACTTCACACACCTCCATTCTGAATTCACACAGATCCATTCTGTGACTTCACAAAACTCCATTCTATGATTTCACACAACTCCATACTATGACTTCTCACATCTCCATCTATGACTTCACACACCTCCATTCTGACTTCACACACCTCTATTCTATGACTTCGCACACCTCCAATCTGACATCACACACCTCCATTCTATGACTTCGCACACCTCTATTCTGATTTCACACACCTCCATTCTGTGACGTCACACACCTCTATTCTATCACTTCCCACACCTCCATTCTGTGACTTCACACACCTCCATTCTATGACTTCACACACCTCTATTCTGATTTCACACACCTCCATTCTGTGACGTCACACGCCTCCATTCTATGACTTCATACCCCTACATTCTGACTTCACACACCTCCATTCTATGACTTCGCACACCTCTATTCTGATTTCACACACCTCCATTCTGTGACTTCACACACAACCACTCAATGACTTCACACACCTACATTCTTTGACTTCACACACCTCCAATCTGACATCACACACCTCCATTCTATGATTTCACAGACCTCCAATCTGTGACTTCACTCACCTGCACTCTATGACTACCCACTCCTCTTTCTATGACTTGACCCACCTCCAATCTATGACTACACACCTCCATTCTGACTTCACACACCTCCATTCTGTGACTTCACACACCTCCATTCTATGACTTCACAAACCTCCATTCTGTGAATTCACACATGCATTTTGACTTCAAACACCTCCAATATATGACTTCAAACACCTCAATTCTGTGACTTCACACAGCTCCATTCTATGACTTCATAACGTCCATTCTGTGACATTACACAGCTCCATTCTATGACTTCACACACTTCAATTCTATGACTTCACACAACTCCATTCTGTGCCTTTACACACCTCCATTCTGAGTTCACACACCTCCATTCTGTGACGTCACACACCTCTATTCTATCACTTCCCACACCTCCATTCTGTGACTTTACACACCTCCATTCTATGACTTCACACACCTCTATTCTGACTTCACACGCCTCCATTCTATGACTTCATACCCCTACATTCTGACTTCACACACCTCCATTCTATGACTTCGCACACCTCTATTCTGATTTCACACACCTCCATTCTGTGACTTCACACACAACCACTCAATGACTTCACACACCTACATTCTTTGACTTCACACACCTCCAATCTGACATCACACACCTCCATTCTATGATTTCTCACACCTCCATACTATGACTTCACACAACTCCATCTATGACTTCACACACCTCCATTCTGACTTCACACACCTCTATTCTATGACTTCGCACACCTGCATTCTGACATCAAACACCTCCATTCTATGATTTCACAGACCTCGAATCTGTGACTTCACTCACCTGCACTCTATGACTTCACACTCCTCCATTCTATGACTTCCCACACCTCCTTTCTATGACTTCACCCACCTCCAATCTATGAATACACACCTCCATTCTGACTTCACACACCTCCATTCTGTGACTTCACACACCTCCATTCCATGATTTCACACACCTTCATTTTTACTTCAGAAACATTCACACACCTCCATTCTATGACTTCACAAACCTCCATTCTGTGAATTCACACATGCATTTTGACTTCAAACACCTCCAATATATGACTTCAAACACCTCAATTCTGTGACTTCACACAGCTCCATTCTATGACTTCATAACGTCCATTCTGTGACATTACACAGCTCCATTCTATGACTTCACACACTTCAATTCTATGACTTCACACACCTCCATTCTGTGCCTTTACACACCTCCATTCTGAGTTCACACACCTCCATTCTGTGACGTCACACACCTCTATTCTATCACTTCCCACACCTCCATTCTGTGACTTCACACACCTCCATTCTATGACTTCACACACCTCTATTCTGACTTCACACGCCTCCATTCTATGACTTCATACCCCTACATTCTGACTTCACACACCTCCATTCTATGACTTCGCACACCTCTATTCTGATTTCACACACCTTCATTCTGTGACTTCACACACAACCACTCAATGACTTCACACACCTACATTCTTTGACTTCACACACCTCCAATCTGACATCACACACCTCCATTCTATGATTTCACAGACCTCCAATCTGTGACTTCACTCACCTGCACTCTATGACTACCCACTCCTCTTTCTATGACTTGACCCACCTCCAATCTATGACTACACACCTCCATTCTGACTTCACACACCTCCATTCTGTGACTTCACACACCTCCATTCTATGACTTCACACACCTCCATTCTATGACTTCACACACCTTCATTCTTACTTCAGAAACATCCATTCTATGACTTCACACACCTCCATTCTATGACTTCACAAAACTCCATTCTGTGACTTCACACACCTCCATTCTGACTTCACACACTTCCATTCTATGACTTCACACACTTCCATTCTATGACTTCACACACCTCCATTCTCTGACTTCACACACCTCCATTCTGAGTTCACACACCTCTATTCTGTGATTTCAAACATCTCCATTCTGTGACTTCACACACCTCCATTCTGTGACTTCACACACTTCCATTCTATGACCTCACACACCCTCATTCTATGATTTCACACACCTCCATTGTATGACTTCACACATCCATTTTGACTTCACACACCTCCAATATATGACTTCAAACACCTCAATTCTGTGACTTCACACACCTCCATACTATGATTTCAAACCGTCCATTCTGTGACTTCACACACCTCCATTTTATGACTTCACACACTTCCATTCTATGACTTCACACACCTCCATTCTGTGACTTTACACACCTCCATTCTGAGTTCACACACCTCAATTCTGGGACTTCACACACCTCCAATCTGTGACTTCCCCCACCTCCATTCTGTGACTTCACACACCTCCATTCTATGACTTCACACACCTCCATTCTATGACTTCACACACGTCCATTCTGTGACTTCACACACCTCCATTCTAAGACTTCACACACCACCATTGTGACTACACACACTACCATTCTATGAGTTCACACACCTCCATTCTGACTTCACACACCTCCATTCTATGACTTCACACACCTCCATTCTATGACTTCACACACCTCCTTTCTATGACTTCACCCAACTCCATTCTATGACTTCACACCTCCATTCTGACTTCACACACCTCCATTCTGTGACTTCACACACCTCCATTATATGACTTCACACACCTCCATTCTATGACTTCACACACCTCCATTCTATGCCTTCACACACCTCCATTCTGTGACTTCACACACCTCCATTCTATGCCTTCACACACCTTCATTCTTACTTCACAAACATATATTCTATGACTTCACACACCTCCATTCTCTGACTTCACACACCTCCATTCTATGTCTTCACACACCTCCATTCTTTGACTTCACACACCTAAATTCTGAGTTGACACATCTCCATTCTGTGACTTCACACACCTCCATTCTGACTTCACACATCTCCATTCTATGACTTCACACACCTTCATTTTTACTTTACAAACATCCATTCTATAACTTCACACACCTCCATTCTATGCCTTCACACACCTTCATTCTTACTTCACAAACATATATTCTATGACTTCACACACCTCCATTCTTTGACTTCACACACCTCCATTCTATGTCTTCACACACCTCCATTCTTTGACTTCACACACCTAAATTCTGAGTTGACACATCTCCATTCTGTGACTTCACACACCTCCATTCTGACTTCACACATCTCCATTCTATGACTTCACACACCTTCATTTTTACTTTACAAACATCCATTCTATAACTTCACACACCCCCATTCTATGACTTCACACACCTCCATTCAGTGACTTCACACACCTCCATTCGATGACTTCACACACCTCCATTCTGTGACTTCACACACCTCCATTCTATGACTTCACACACTTCCATTTTGACGTCACACACCTCCATTCTATGAGTTTACACACCTCCATTCTGACTTCACACACCTCCATTCTATGACTTCACACACCTCCATTCTGAATTCACACAGCTCCATTCTGTGCCTTCACAAAACTCTATTCTATGATTTCACACAACTCCATACTATGACTTCACACAACTCCATCTATGACTTCACACACCTCCATTCTGACTTCACACACCTCTATTCTATGATTTCGCACACCTCCATTCTGACATCACACACCTCCATTCTATGACTTCACAGACCTCGAATCTGTGATTTCACTCACATGCACTCTATGACTTCACACTCCTCCGTTCTATGAATTCCCACACATCCTTTCTATGACTTCACCCACCTCCAATCTATGACTACACACCTCCATTCTGACTTCACACACCTCCATTCTGTGACTTCACACACCTCCATTCCATGACTTCACACACCTTCATTTTTACTGCAGTAACATTCACACACCTCCATTCTATGACTTCACAAACCTCCATTCTATGACTTCACAGACCTCGAATCTGTGATTTCACTCACATGCACTCTATGACTTCACACTCCTCCATTCTATGACTTCCCACACATCCTTTCTATGACTTCACCCACCTCCAATCTATGACTACACACCTCCATTCTGACTTCACACACCTCCATTCTGTGACTTCACACACCTCCATTCCATGACTTCACACACCTTCATTTTTACTGCAGAAACATTCACACACCTCCATTCTATGACTTCACAAACCTCCATTCTGTGACTTCACACACCTCCATTCTATGACTTCACACACCTCCATACTATGACTTCACACACGTCCATTCTGTGAATTCACACACCTCCATTCTATGACTTCACACACCTCCATTGTGAGTACACACACTACCATTCTATGAGTTCACACACCTCCATTCTGCCTTCACACACCTCCATTCTATGTCTTCACACACCTCCATTCTATGACTTCACACACCTCCTTTCTATGACTTCACCCTACTCCATTCTATGACTTCACACCTCCATTCTGACTTCACACACGTCCATTCTGTGACTTCACACACCTCCATTATATGACTTCACACATCTCCATTCTATGACTTCACACACCTCCATTCTATGCCTTCACACACGTCCATTCTGTGACTTCACACACCTCCATTCTATGCCTTCACACACCTTCATTCTTACTTCACAAACATATTTTCTATGACTTCACACACCTCCATTCTTTGACTTCACACACCTCCATTCT
The DNA here is from genome assembly GCF_031878675.1 of Megascapheus bottae. NCBI lineage: Eukaryota > Metazoa > Chordata > Mammalia > Rodentia > Geomyidae > Megascapheus > Megascapheus bottae. Next base: position 749,614 of record NW_028327691.1, read on the forward strand.
ATGTCTTCACACACCTCCATTCTTTGACTTCACACACCTAAATTCTGAGTTGACACATCTCAATTCTGTGACTTCACACACCCCCATTCTGACTTCACATATCTCCATTCTATGACTTCACACACCTTCATTTTTACTTTACAAACATCCATTCTATAACTTCACACACCTCCATTCCATGACTTCACACACCTCCATTCTGACATCACACACCTCCATTCTATGACTGCACAGACCTCTAATCTGTGATTTCACTCACATGCACTCTATGACTTCACACTCCTCCATTCTATTACTTCCCACGCCTCCTTTCTATGACTTTACCCACCTCCAATCTATGACTACACACCTCCATTCTGACTTCACACACCTCCATTCTGTGACTTCACACACCTCCATTGCATGACTTCACACACCTTCATTTTTACTTTAGAAACATTCACACACCTCAGTCTATGACTTCACAAACCTCCATTCTGTGACTTCACACATGCATTTTGACTTCACACACCTCCAATATATGACTTCAAACACCTCAATTCTGTGACTTCACACAGCTCCATTCTATGACTTCATAACGTCCATTCTGTGACTTCACACAGCTCCATTCTATGACTTCACACACTTCCATTCTATGACTTCACACACCTTCATTCTGTGCCTTTACACACCTCCATTCTGAGTTCACACACCTCCATTCTGTGACGTCACACACCTCTATTCTGTCACTTCCCACACCTCCATTCTGTGACTTCACACACCTCCATTCTATGACTTCACACAACTCTATTCTGACTTCACACACCTCCATTCTATGACTTCATACACCACCATTCTGACTTCACACACTTCCATTCTATGACTTCGCACACCTCTCTTCTGATTTCACACACCTCCATTCTGTGACTTCACACACCTCTATTCAATGACTTCACACACCTCCATTCTATGACTTCACACAGCTCCATTCTGTGACTTCACACACCTCCATTATATGACTTCACACACCTCCATTCTATGACTTCACACACATCCATTCTATGCCTTCACACACCTCCATTCTGTGACTTCACACACCTCCATTCTATGCCCTCACTCACCTTCATTCTTACTTCACAAACATATATTCTATGACTTCACACACCTCCATTCTATGTCTTCACACACCTCCATTCTTTGACTTCACACACCTAAATTCTGAGTTGACACATCTCCATTCTGTGACTTCACACACCTCCATTCTGACTTCACACATCTCCATTCTATGACTTCACACACCTTCATTTTTACTTTACATACATCCATTCTATAACTTCACACACCCCCATTCTATGACTTCACACACCTCCATGCAGTGACTTCACACACCTCCATTCTATGACTTCACACACCTCCATTCTGTGACTTCACACATCTCCATTCTATGACTTCACACACTTCCATTGTGACGTCACACACCTCCATTCTATGAGTTCACACACCTCCATTCTGACTTCACACACTTCCATTCTATGACTTCACAAAACTCTATTCTATGATTTCACACAACTCCATACTATGTCTTCACACAACTCCATCTATGACTTCACACACCTCCATTCTGACTTCACACACCTCTATTCTATGAGTTCGCACACCTCCATTCTGACATCACACACCTCCATTCTATGACTTCACAGACCTCCAATCTGTGATTTCACTCACATGCACTCTATGACTTCACACTCCTCCATTCTATGACTTCCCACACCTCCTTTCTATGACTTCACCCACCTCCAATCTATGACTACACACCTCCATTCTGACTTCACACACCTCCATTCTGTGACTTCACACACCCCCATTTCATGACTTCACACACCTTCATTTTTACTTCAGAAACATTCACACACCTCCATTCTATGACTTCACAAACCTCCATTCTGTGACTCCACACATGCATTTTGACTTCACACACCTCCAGTATATGACTTCAAACACCTCAATTCTGTGACTTCACACAGCTCCATTCTATGACTTCACACACCTCCATTGTGAGTACACACACTACCATTCTATGAGTTCACACACCTCCATTCTGCCTTCACACACCTCCATTCTATGTCTTCACACACCTCCATTCTATGACTTCACACACCTCCTTTCTATGACTTCACCCTACTCCATTCTATGACTTCACACCTCCATTCTGACTTCACACACGTCCATTCTGTGACTTCACACACCTCCATTATATGACTTCACACATCTCCATTCTATGACTTCACACACCTCCATTCTATGCCTTCACACACGTCCATTCTGTGACTTCACACACCTCCATTCTATGCCTTCACACACCTTCATTCTTACTTCACAAACATATTTTCTATGACTTCACACACCTCCATTCTTTGACTTCACACACCTCCATTCTATGTCTTCACACACCTCCATTCTTTGACTTCACACACCTAAATTCTGAGTTGACACATCTCAATTCTGTGACTTCACACACCCCCATTCTGACTTCACATATCTCCATTCTATGACTTCACACACCTTCATTTTTACTTTACAAACATCCATTCTATAACTTCACACACCTCCATTCCATGACTTCACACACCTCCATTCTGACATCACACACCTCCATTCTATGACTGCACAGACCTCTAATCTGTGATTTCACTCACATGCACTCTATGACTTCACACTCCTCCATTCTATTACTTCCCACGCCTCCTTTCTATGACTTTACCCACCTCCAATCTATGACTACACACCTCCATTCTGACTTCACACACCTCCATTCTGTGACTTCACACACCTCCATTGCATGACTTCACACACCTTCATTTTTACTTTAGAAACATTCACACACCTCAGTCTATGACTTCACAAACCTCCATTCTGTGACTTCACACATGCATTTTGACTTCACACACCTCCAATATATGACTTCAAACACCTCAATTCTGTGACTTCACACAGCTCCATTCTATGACTTCATAACGTCCATTCTGTGACTTCACACAGCTCCATTCTATGACTTCACACACTTCCATTCTATGACTTCACACACCTTCATTCTGTGCCTTTACACACCTCCATTCTGAGTTCACACACCTCCATTCTGTGACGTCACACACCTCTATTCTGTCACTTCCCACACCTCCATTCTGTGACTTCACACACCTCCATTCTATGACTTCACACAACTCTATTCTGACTTCACACACCTCCATTCTATGACTTCATACACCACCATTCTGACTTCACACACTTCCATTCTATGACTTCGCACACCTCTCTTCTGATTTCACACACCTCCATTCTGTGACTTCACACACCTCTATTCAATGACTTCACACACCTCCATTCTATGACTTCACACAGCTCCATTCTGTGACTTCACACACCTCCATTATATGACTTCACACACCTCCATTCTATGACTTCACACACATCCATTCTATGCCTTCACACACCTCCATTCTGTGACTTCACACACCTCCATTCTATGCCCTCACTCACCTTCATTCTTACTTCACAAACATATATTCTATGACTTCACACACCTCCATTCTATGTCTTCACACACCTCCATTCTTTGACTTCACACACCTAAATTCTGAGTTGACACATCTCCATTCTGTGACTTCACACACCTCCATTCTGACTTCACACATCTCCATTCTATGACTTCACACACCTTCATTTTTACTTTACATACATCCATTCTATAACTTCACACACCCCCATTCTATGACTTCACACACCTCCATGCAGTGACTTCACACACCTCCATTCTATGACTTCACACACCTCCATTCTGTGACTTCACACATCTCCATTCTATGACTTCACACACTTCCATTGTGACGTCACACACCTCCATTCTATGAGTTCACACACCTCCATTCTGACTTCACACACTTCCATTCTATGACTTCACAAAACTCTATTCTATGATTTCACACAACTCCATACTATGTCTTCACACAACTCCATCTATGACTTCACACACCTCCATTCTGACTTCACACACCTCTATTCTATGAGTTCGCACACCTCCATTCTGACATCACACACCTCCATTCTATGACTTCACAGACCTCCAATCTGTGATTTCACTCACATGCACTCTATGACTTCACACTCCTCCATTCTATGACTTCCCACACCTCCTTTCTATGACTTCACCCACCTCCAATCTATGACTACACACCTCCATTCTGACTTCACACACCTCCATTCTGTGACTTCACACACCCCCATTTCATGACTTCACACACCTTCATTTTTACTTCAGAAACATTCACACACCTCCATTCTATGACTTCACAAACCTCCATTCTGTGACTCCACACATGCATTTTGACTTCACACACCTCCAGTATATGACTTCAAACACCTCAATTCTGTGACTTCACATAGCTCCATTCTATGACTTCATGACGTCTATTCTGTGACTTCACACACCTCCATTCTATGACTTCACACACTTCCATTCTATGACTTCACACAGCTCCATTCTATAACTTCACACAGCTCGATTATATGACTGCACACACCACCATTCTATGACTCCACACACCTCCATTTTTTGACTTCACACACCTAAATTCTGAGTTGGCTCACCTCCATTCTGTGACTTCACACACCTCCATTCTGACTTCACACAGCTCCATTCTATGACTTCACACACCTCCATTCTTTGACATCACAGACCTCCATTCTATGACTTCACACACCTTCATTCTTACTTTACAAACATCCATTCTATAACTTCACCCACCTCCATTCCATGACTTCACACACCTCCATTCTAACTTCACACACCTCTATTCTATGACTTCGCACACCTCCATTCTGACATCACACACCTCCATTCTAACTTCACACACCTCTATTCTATGACTTCGCACACCTCCATTCTGACTTCACACAGCTCCATTCTATGACTTCACACACCTCCATTCTCTGACATCACAGACCTCCATTCTATGACTTCACACACCTCCATTCCATGACTTTACAAACCTCCATTCTGTGACTTCACACACTTCCATTGTTACGTCACACACCTCCAATCTATGAGTTCACACACCTCCATTCTGACTTCACACACCTCCATTCTATGACTTCACACACCTCCATTCTGACTTCACACACCTTCTTTCTGTGACTTACACACCTCCATTCAATGACTTGACACACCTACATTCTTTGACTTCACACACCTCAAATCTGACATCACACACCTCCATTCTATGATTTCACAGACCTCGAATCTGTGACTTCACTCACCTGAACTCTATGACTTCCCACTCCTCCATTCTATGACTTCCCACACCCCCTTTCTATGAATTCACCCACCTCCAATCTATGACTACACACCTCCATTCTGACTTCACACACCTCCATTCTGTGACTTCACACACCTCCATTCTATAACTTCACACACCTCCATTCTATGACTTCACACACCTCCATTCTTTGACTTCACACACCTAAATTCTGAGTTGACACACCTCCATTCTGTGACTTCACACACCTCCATTCTGACTTCACACAGCTCCATTCTATGACTTCACAAACCTCCATTCTTTGACATCACACACCTCCATTCTATGACTTCACACACCTTCATTCTTACTTTACACACCTCCATTCTGTGAGTTCACATACCTCCATTCTATGACTTCACACACCTCCATTCTGTGACTTCACACACCTCCATTCTATGACTTCACACACTTCCATTGTGACGTCACACACCACCATTCTATGAGTTCACACACCTCCATTCTGACTTCACACACCTCCATTCTATGACTTCACACACCTCCATTCTGAATTCACACAGATCCATTCTGTGACTTCACAAAACTCCATTCTATGATTTCACACAACTCCATACTATGACTTCACACAACTCCATCTATGACTTCACACACCTCCATTCTGACTTCACACACCTCTATTCTATGACTTCGCACACCTCCAATCTGACATCACACACCTCCATTCTATGACTTCGCACACCTCTATTCTGATTTCACACACCTCCATTCTGTGACGTCACACACCTCTATTCTATCACTTCCCACACCTCCATTCTGTGACTTCACACACCTCCATTCTATGACTTCACACACCTCTATTCTGATTTCACACACCTCCATTCTGTGACGTCACACGCCTCCATTCTATGACTTCATACCCCTACATTCTGACTTCACACACCTCCATTCTATGACTTCGCACACCTCTATTCTGATTTCACACACCTCCATTCTGTGACTTCACACACAACCACTCAATGACTTCACACACCTACATTCTTTGACTTCACACACCTCCAATCTGACATCACACACCTCCATTCTATGATTTCACAGACCTCCAATCTGTGACTTCACTCACCTGCACTCTATGACTACCCACTCCTCTTTCTATGACTTGACCCACCTCCAATCTATGACTACACACCTCCATTCTGACTTCACACACCTCCATTCTGTGACTTCACACACCTCCATTCTATGACTTCACACACCTCCATTCTATGACTTCACACACCTTCATTCTTACTTCAGAAACATCCATTCTGTGACTTCACACACCTCCATTCTGACTTCACACACTTCCATTCTATGACTTCACACACTTCCATTCTATGACTTCACACACCTCCATTCTCTGACTTCACACACCTCCATTCTGAGTTCACACACCTCTATTCTGTGATTTCACACATCTCCATTTTGTGACTTCACACCTCCACTCTGTGACTTCACACACTTCCATTCTATGACCTCACACACCCTCATTCTATGATTTCACACACCTCCATTGTATGACTTCACACATCCATTTTGACTTCACACACCTCCAATATATGACTTCAAACACCTCAATTCTGTGACTTCACACACCTCCATACTATGATTTCAAACCGTCCATTCTGTGACTTCACACACCTCCATTTTATGACTTCACACACTTCCATTCTATGACTTCACACACCTCCATTCTGTGACTTTACACACCTCCATTCTGAGTTCACACACCTCAATTCTGGGACTTCACACACCTCCAATCTGTGACTTCCCCCACCTCCATTCTGTGACTTCACACACCTCCATTCTATGACTTCACACACCTCCATTCTTTGACTTCACACACGTCCATTCTGTGACTTCACACACCTCCATTCTAAGACTTCACACACCACCATTGTGACTACACACACTACCATTCTATGAGTTCACACACCTCCATTCTGACTTCACACACCTCCATTCTATGACTTCACACACCTCCATTCTATGACTTCACACACCTCCTTTCTATGACTTCACCCAACTCCATTCTATGACTTCACACCTCCATTCTGACTTCACACACCTCCATTCTGTGACTTCACACACCTCCATTATATGACTTCACACACCTCCATTCTATGACTTCACACACCTCCATTCTATGCCTTCACACACCTCCATTCTGTGACTTCACACACCTCCATTCTATGCCTTCACACACCTTCATTCTTACTTCACAAACATATATTCTATGACTTCACACACCTCCATTCTCTGACTTCACACACCTCCATTCTATGTCTTCACACACCTCCATTCTTTGACTTCACACACCTAAATTCTGAGTTGACACATCTCCATTCTGTGACTTCACACACCTCCATTCTGACTTCACACATCTCCATTCTATGACTTCACACACCTTCATTTTTACTTTACAAACATCCATTCTATAACTTCACACACCTCCATTCTATGCCTTCACACACCTTCATTCTTACTTCACAAACATATATTCTATGACTTCACACACCTCCATTCTTTGACTTCACACACCTCCATTCTATGTCTTCACACACCTCCATTCTTTGACTTCACACACCTAAATTCTGAGTTGACACATCTCCATTCTGTGACTTCACACACCTCCATTCTGACTTCACACATCTCCATTCTATGACTTCACACACCTTCATTTTTACTTTACAAACATCCATTCTATAACTTCACACACCCCCATTCTATGACTTCACACACCTCCATTCAGTGACTTCACACACCTCCATTCGATGACTTCACACACCTCCATTCTGTGACTTCACACACCTCCATTCTATGACTTCACACACTTCCATTTTGACGTCACACACCTCCATTCTATGAGTTCACACACCTCCATTCTGACTTCACACACCTCCATTCTATGACTTCACACACCTCCATTCTGAATTCACACAGCTCCATTCTGTGCCTTCACAAAACTCTATTCTATGATTTCACACAACTCCATACTATGACTTCACACAACTCCATCTATGACTTCACACACCTCCATTCTGACTTCACACACCTCTATTCTATGATTTCGCACACCTCCATTCTGACATCACACACCTCCATTCTGTGACTTCACAGACCTCGAATCTGTGATTTCACTCACATGCACTCTATGACTTCACACTCCTCCATTCTATGAATTCCCACACATCCTTTCTATGACTTCACCCACCTCCAATCTATGACTACACACCTCCATTCTGACTTCACACACCTCCATTCTGTGACTTCACACACCTCCATTCCATGACTTCACACACCTTCATTTTTACTGCAGAAACATTCACACACCTCCATTCTCTGACTTCACAAACCTCCATTCTACGACTTCACAGACCTCGAATCTGTGATTTCACTCACATGCACTCTATGACTTCACACTCCTCCATTCTATGACTTCCCACACATCCTTTCTATGACTTCACCCACCTCCAATCTATGACTACACACCTCCATTCTGACTTCACACACCTCCATTCTGTGACTTCACACACATCCATTCCATGACTTCACACACCTTCATTTTTACTGCAGAAACATTCACACACCTCCATTCTATGACTTCACAAACCTCCATTCTGTGACTTCACACACCTCCATTCTATGACTTCACACACCTCCATACTATGACTTCACACACGTCCATTCTGTGAATTCACACACCTCCATTCTATGACTTCACACACCTCCATTGTGAGTACACACACTACCATTCTATGAGTTCACACACCTCCATTCTGCCTTCACACACCTCCATTCTATGTCTTCACACACCTCCATTCTATGACTTCACACACCTCCTTTCTATGACTTCACCCTACTCCATTCTATGACTTCACACCTCCATTCTGACTTCACACACGTCCATTCTGTGACTTCACACACCTCCATTATATGACTTCACACATCTCCATTCTATGACTTCACACACCTCCATTCTATGCCTTCACACACGTCCATTCTGTGACTTCACACACCTCCATTCTATGCCTTCACACACCTTCATTCTTACTTCACAAACATATATTCTATGACTTCACACACCTCCATTCTTTGACTTCACACACCTCCATTCTATGTCTTCACACACCTCCATTCTTTGACTTCACACACCTAAATTCTGAGTTGACACATCTCAATTCTGTGACTTCACACACCCCCATTCTGACTTCACATATCTCCATTCTATGACTTCACACACCTTCATTTTTACTTTACCAACATCCATTCTATAACTTCACACACCTCCATTCTATGACTTCACACACATCCATTCAGTGACTTCACACACCTCCATTCTATGACTTCACACACCTCCATTCTGTGACTTCACACACCTCCTTTCTATGACTTCACACACTTCCATTGTGACGTCACTCACCTCCATTCTATGAGTTCACACACCTCCATTCTGACTTCACACACCTCCATTCTATGACTTCACACACCTCCATTCTGAATTCACACAGCTCCATTCTGTGCCTTCACAAAACTCTATTCTATGATTTCAAACAACTCCATACTATGACTTCACAAAACTCCATCTATGACTTCACACACCTCCATTCTGACTTCACACACCTCTATTCTATGACTTCACACACCTCCATTCTGACATCACACACCTCCATTCTATGACTTCACAGACCTCTAATCTGTGATTTCACTCACATGCACTCTATGACTTCACACTCCTCCATTCTATTACTCCCCACGCCTCCTTTCTATGACTTCACGCACCTCCAATCTATGACTACACACCTCCATTCTGACTTCACACACCTCCATTCTGTGACTTCACACACCTCCATTCCATGACTTCACACACCTTCATTTTTACTTTAGAAACATTCACACACCTCAGTCTATGACTTCACAAACCTCCATTCTGTGACTTCACACATGCATTTTGACTTCACACACCTCCAATATATGACTTCAAACACCTCAATTCTGTGACTTCACACAGCTCCATTCTATGACTTCATAACGTCCATTCTGTGACTTCACACAGCTCCATTCTATGACTTCACACACTTCCATTCTATGACTTCACACACCTTCATTCTGTGCCTTTACACACCTCCATTCTGAGTTCACACACCTCCATTCTGTGACGTCACACACCTCTATTCTGTCACTTCCCACACCTCCATTCTGTGACTTCACACACCTCCATTCTATGACTTCACACACCTCTATTCTGACTTCACACACCTCCATTCTATGACTTCATACACCACCATTCTGACTTCACACACTTCCATTCTATGACTTCGCACACCTCTCTTCTGATTTCACACACCTCCATTCTGTGACTTCACACACCTCTATTCAATGACTTCACACACCTCCATTCTATGACTTCACACACCTCCATTCTATGACTTCACACACCTCCTTTGTATGACTTCACCCAACTCCATTCTATGACTTCACACCTCCATTCTGACTTCACACACCTCCATTCTGTGACTTCACACACCTCCATTATATGACTTCACACACCTCCATTCTATGACTTCACACACATCCATTCTATGCCTTCACACACCTCCATTCTGTGACTTCACACACCTCCATTCTATGCCCTCACACACCTTCATTCTTACTTCACAAACATATATTCTATGACTTCACACACCTCCATTCTTTGACTTCACACACCTCCATTCTTTGTCTTCACACACCTCCATTCTTTGACTTCACACACCTAAATTCTGAGTTGACACATCTCCATTCTGTGACTTCACACACCTCCATTCTAACTTCACACATCTCCATTCTATGACTTCACACACCTTCATTTTTACTTTACATACATCCATTCTATAACTTCACACACCCCCATTCTATGACTTCACACACCTCCATTCAGTGACTTCACACACCTCCATTCTATGACTTCACACACCTCCATTCTATGAGTTCACACACCTCCATTCTGACTTCACACACTTCCATTCTATGACTTCACACACCTCCATTCTGAATTCACACAGGTCCATTCTGTGCCTTCACAAAACTCTATTCTATGATTTCACACAACTCCATACTATGTCTTCACACAACTCCATCTATGACTTCACACACCTCCATTCTGACATCACACACCTCCATTCTATGACTTCACAGACCTCCAATCTGTGATTTCACTCACATGCACTCTATGACTTCACACTCCTCCATTCTATGACTTCCCACACCTCTTTCTATGACTTCACCCACCTCCAATCTATGACTACACACCTCCATTCTGACTTCACACACCTCCATTCTGTGACTTCACACACCCCCATTTCATGACTTCACACACCTTCATTTTTACTTCAGAAACATTCACACACCTCCATTCTATGACTTCACAAACCTCCATTCTGTGACTCCACACATGCATTTTGACTTCACACACCTCCAGTATATGACTTCAAACACCTCAATTCTGTGACTTCACACAGCTCCATTCTATGACTTCATGACGTCCATTCTGTGACTTCACACAGCTCCATTCTATGACTTCACACACTTCCATTCTATGACTTCACACAGCTCCATTCTATAACTTCACACAGCTCCATTATATGACTGCACACACCACCATTCTATGACTCCACACACCTCCATTTTTTGACTTCACACACCTAAATTCTGAGTTGGCTCACCTCCATTCTGTGACTTCACACACCTCCATTCTGACTTCACACAGCTCCATTCTATGACTTCACACACCTCCATTCTTTGACATCACAGACCTCCATTCTATGACTTCACACACCTTCATTCTTACTTTACAAACATCCATTCTATAACTTCACCCACCTCCATTCCATGACTTCACACACCTCCATTCTAACTTCACACACCTCTATTCTATGACTTCGCACACCTCCATTCTGACATCACACACCTCCATTCTAACTTCACACACCTCTATTCTATGACTTCGCACACCTCCATTCTGACTTCACACAGCTCCATTCTATGACTTCACACACCTCCATTCTTTGACATCACAGACCTCCATTCTATGACTTCACACACCTCCATTCCATGACTTTACAAACCTCCATTCTGTGACTTCACACACTTCCATTGTTACGTCACACACCTCCATTCTATGAGTTCACACACCTCCATTCTGACTTCACACACCTCCATTCTATGACTTCACACACCTCCATTCTGACTTCACACACCTTCTTTCTGTGACTTCACACACCTCCATTCAATGACTTGACACACCTACATTCTTTGACTTCACACACCTCAAATCTGACATCACACACCTCCATTCTATGATTTCACAGACCTCGAATCTGTGACTTCACTCACCTGAACTCTATGACTTCCCACTCCTCCATTCTATGACTTCCCACACCCCCTTTCTATGAATTCACCCACCTCCAATCTATGACTACACACCTCCATTCTGACTTCACACACCTCCATTCTGTGACTTCACACACCTCCATTCTATAACTTCACACACCTCCATTCTATGACTTCACACACCTCCATTCTTTGACTTCACACACCTAAATTCTGAGTTGACACACCTCCATTCTGTGACTTCACACACCTCCATTCTGACTTCACACAGCTCCATTCTATGACTTCACAAACCTCCATTCTTTGACATCACACACCTCCATTCTATGACTTCACACACCTTCATTCTTACTTTACACACCTCCATTCTGTGAGTTCACATACCTCCATTCTATGACTTCACACACCTCCAATCTGTGACTTCACACACCTCCATTCTATGACTTCACACACTTCCATTGTGACGTCACACACCACCATTCTATGAGTTCACACACCTCCATTCTGACTTCACACACCTCCATTCTATGACTTCACACACCTCCATTCTGAATTCACACAGTTCCATTCTGTGACTTCACAAAACTCCATTCTATGATTTCACACAACTCCATACTATGACTTCACACAACTCCATCTATGACTTCACACACCTCCATTCTGACTTCACACACCTCTATTCTATGACTTCGCACACCTCCAATCTGACATCACACACCTCCATTCTATGACTTCGCACACCTCTATTCTGATTTCACACACCTCCATTCTGTGACGTCACACACCTCTATTCTATCTCTTCCCACACCTCCATTCTGTGACTTCACACACCTCCATTCTATGACTTCACAAACCTCTATTCTGACTTCACACGCCTCCATTCTATGACTTCATACCCCTACATTCTGACTTCACACACCTCCATTTTATGACTTCGCACACCTCTATTCTGACTTCACACACCTCCATTCTGTGACTTCACACACAACCACTCAATGACTTCACACACCTACATTCTTTGACTTCACACACCTCCAATCTGACATCACACACCTCCATTCTATGATTTCACAGACCTCCAATCTGTGACTTCACTCACCTGCACTCTATGACTACCCACTCCTCTTTCTATGACTTGACCCACCTCCAATCTATGACTACACACCTCCATTCTGACTTCACACACCTCCATTCTGTGACTTCACACACCTCCATTCTATGACTTCACACACCTCCATTCTATGACTTCACACACCTTCATTCTTACTTCAGAAACATCCATTCTATGACTTCACACACCTCCATTCTATGACTTCACAAAACTCCATTCTGTGACTTCACACACCTCCATTCTGACTTCACACACTTCCATTCTATGACTTCACACACTTCCATTCTATGACTTCACACACCTCCATTCTCTGACTTCACACACCTCCATTCTGAGTTCACACACCTCTATTCTGTGATTTCACACATCTCCATTCTGTGACTTCACACACCTCCATTCTGTGACTTCACACAGTTCCATTCTATGACCTCACACACCCTCATTCTATGATTTCACACACCTCCATTGTATGACTTCACACATCCATTTTGACTTCACACACCTCCAATATATGACTTCAAACACCTCAATTCTGTGACTTCACACACCTCCATACTATGATTTCAAACCGTCCATTCTGTGACTTCACACACCTCCATTTTATGACTTCACACACTTCCATTCTATGACTTCACACACCTCCATTCTGTGACTTTACACACCTCCATTCTGAGTTCACACACCTCAATTCTGGGACTTCACACACCTCCAATCTGTGACTTCCCCCACCTCCATTCTGTGACTTCACACACCTCCATTCTATGACTTCACACACCTCCATTCTATGACTTCACACACGTCCATTCTGTGACTTCACACACCTCCATTCTAAGACTTCACACACCACCATTGTGACTACACACACTACCATTCTATGAGTTCACACACCTCCATTCTGACTTCACACACCTCCATTCTATGACTTCACACACCTCCATTCTATGACTTCACACACCTCCTTTCTATGACTTCACCCAACTCCATTCTATGACTTCACACCTCCATTCTGACTTCACACACCTCCATTCTGTGACTTCACACACCTCCATTATATGACTTCACACACCTCCATTCTATGACTTCACACACCTCCATTCTATGCCTTCACACACCTCCATTCTGTGACTTCACACACCTCCATTCTATGCCTTCACACACCTTCATTCTTACTTCACAAACATATATTCTATGACTTCACACACCTCCATTCTCTGACTTCACACACCTCCATTCTATGTCTTCACACACCTCCATTCTTTGACTTCACACACCTAAATTCTGAGTTGACACATCTCCATTCTGTGACTTCACACACCTCCATTCTGACTTCACACATCTCCATTCTATGACTTCACACACCTTCATTTTTACTTTACAAACATCCATTCTATAACTTCACACACCTCCATTCTATGCCTTCACACACCTTCATTCTTACTTCACAAACATATATTCTATGACTTCACACACCTCCATTCTGTGACTTCACACACCTCCATTCTATGTCTTCACACACCTCCATTCTTTGACTTCACACACCTAAATTCTGAGTTGACACATCTCCATTCTGTGACTTCACACACCTCCATTCTGACTTCACACATCTCTATTCTATGACTTCACACACCTTCATTTTTACTTTACAAACATCCATTCTATAACTTCACACACCCCCATTCTATGACTTCACACACCTCCATTCAGTGACTTCACACACCTCCATTCGATGACTTCACACACCTCCATTCTGTGACTTCACACACCTCCATTCTATGACTTCACACACTTCCATTTTGACGTCACACACCTCCATTCTATGAGTTCACACACCTCCATTCTGACTTCACACACCTCCATTCTATGACTTCACACACCTCCATTCTGAATTCACACAGCTCCATTCTGTGCCTTCACAAAACTCTATTCTATGATTTCACACAACTCCATACTATGACTTCACACAACTCCATCTATGACTTCACACACCTCCATTCTGACTTCACACACCTCTATTCTATGATTTCGCACACCTCCATTCTGACATCACACACCTCCATTCTATGACTTCACAGACCTCGAATCTGTGATTTCACTCACATGCACTCTATGACTTCACACTCCTCCATTCTATGAATTCCCACACATCCTTTCTATGACTTCACCCACCTCCAATCTATGACTACACACCTCCATTCCGACTTCACACACCTCCATTCTGTGACTTCACACACCTCCATTCCATGACTTCACACACCTTCATTTTTACTGCAGAAACATTCACACACCTCCATTCTATGACTTCACAAACCTCCATTCTATGACTTCACAGACCTCGAATCTGTGATTTCACTCACATGCACTCTATGACTTCACACTCCTCCATTCTATGACTTCCCACACATCCTTTCTATGACTTCTCCCACCTCCAATCTATGACTACACACCTCCATTCTGACTTCACACACCTCCATTCTGTGACTTCACACACCTCCATTCCATGACTTCACACACCTTCATTTTTACTGCAGAAACATTTACACACCTCCATTCTATGACTTCACAAACCTCCATTCTGTGACTTCACACACCTCCATTCTATGACTTCACACACCTCCATACTATGACTTCACACAAGTCCATTCTGTGAATTCACACACCTCCATTCTATGACTTCACACACCTCCATTGTGAGTACACACACTACCATTCTATGAGTTCACACACCTCCATTCTGCCTTCACACACCTCCATTCTATGTCTTCACACACCTCCATTCTATGACTTCACACACCTCCTGTCTATGACTTCACCCTACTCCATTCTATGACTTCACACCTCCATTCTGACTTCACACACGTCCATTCTGTGACTTCACACACCTCCATTCTATGCCTTCACACACCTTCATTCTTACTTCACATACATATATTCTATGACTTCACACACCTCCATTCTCTGACTTCACACGCCTCCATTCTATGACTTCATACCCCTACATTCTGACTTCACACACCTCCGTTCTATGACTTCGCACACCTCTATTCTGATTTCACACACCTCCATTCTGTGACTTCACACACAACCACTCAATGACTTCACACACCTACATTCTTTGACTTCACACACCTCCAATCTGACATCACACACCTCCATTCTATGATTTCACAGACCTCCAATCTGTGACTTCACTCACCTGCACTCTATGACTACCCACTCCTCTTTCTATGACTTGACCCACCTCCAATCTATGACTACACACCTCCATTCTGACTTCACACACCTCCATTCTGTGACTTCACACACCTCCATTCTATGACTTCACACACCTCCATTCTATGACTTCACACACCTTCATTCTTACTTCAGAAACATCCATTCTATGACTTCACACACCTCCATTCTATGACTTCACAAAACTCCATTCTGTGACTTCACACACCTCCATTCTGACTTCACACACTTCCATTCTATGACTTCACACACTTCCATTCTATGACTTCACACACCTCCATTCTCTGACTTCACACACCTCCATTCTGAGTTCACACACCTCTATTCTGTGATTTCACACATCTCCATTCTGTGACTTCACACACCTCCATTCTGTGACTTCACACACTTCCATTCTATGACCTCACACACCCTCATTCTATGATTTCACACACCTCCATTGTAAGACTTCACACATCCATTTTGACTTCACACACCTCCAATATATGACTTCAAACACCTTAATTCTGTGACTTCACACACCTCCATACTATGATTTCAAACCGTCCATTCTGTGACTTCACTCACCTCCATTTTATGACTTCACACACTTCCATTCTATGACTTCACACACCTCCATTCTGTGACTTTACACACCTCCATTCTGAGTTCACACACCTCAATTCTGGGACTTCACACACCTCCTATCTGTGACTTCCCCCACCTCCATTCTGTGACTTCACACACCTCCATTCTATGACTTCACACACCTCCATTCTATGACTTCACACACGTCCATTCTGTGACTTCACACACCTCCATTCTAAGACTTCACACACCACCATTGTGACTACACACACTACCATTCTATGAGTTCACACACCTCCATTCTGACTTCACACACCTCCATTCTATGACTTCACACACCTCCATTCTATGACTTCACACACCTCCTTTCTATGACTTCACCCAACTCCATTCTATGACTTCACACCTCCATTCTGACTTCACACACCTCCATTCTGTGACTTCACACACCTCCATTATATGACTTCACACACCTCCATTCTATGACTTCACACACCTCCATTCTATGCCTTCACACACCTGCATTGTGTGACTTCACACACCTCCATTCTATGCCTTCACACACCTTCATTCTTACTTCACAAACATATATTCTATGACTTCACACACCTCCATTCTCTGACTTCACACACCTCCATTCTATGTCTTCACACACCTCCATTCTTTGACTTCACACACCTAAATTCTGAGTTGACACATCTCCATTCTGTGACTTCACACACCTCCATTCTGACTTCACACATCTCCATTCTATGACTTCACACACCTTCATTTTTACTTTACAAACATCCATTCTATAACTTCACACACCTCCATTCTATGCCTTCACACACCTTCAATCTTACTTCACAAACATATATTCTATGACTTCACACACCTCCATTCTTTGACTTCACACACCTCCATTCTATGTCTTCACACACCTCCATTCTTTGACTCCACACACCTAAATTCTGAGTTGACACATCTCCATTCTGTGACTTCACACACCTCCATTCTGACTTCACACATCTCCATTCTATGACTTCACACACCTTCATTTTTACTTTACAAACATCCATTCTATAACTTCACACACCCCCATTCTATGACTTCACACACCTCCATTCAGTGACTTCACACACCTCCATTCGATGACTTCACACACCTCCATTCTGTGACTTCACACACCTCCATTCTATGACTTCACACACTTCCATTTTGACGTCACACACCTCCATTCTATGAGTTCACACACCTCCATTCTGACTTCACACACCTCCATTCTATGACTTCACACACCTCCATTCTGAATTCACACAGCTCCATTCTGTGCCTTCACAAAACTCTATTCTATGATTTCACACAACTCCATACTATGACTTCACACAACTCCATCTATGACTTCACACACCTCCATTCTGACTTCACACACCTCTATTCTATGATTTCGCACACCTCCATTCTGACATCACACACCTCCATTCTATGACTTCACAGACCTCGAATCTGTGATTTCACTCACATGCACTCTATGACTTCACACTCCTCCATTCTATGAATTCCCACACATCCTTTCTATGACTTCACCCACCTCCAATCTATGACTACACACCTCCATTCTGACTTCACACACCTCCACTCTGTGACTTCACACACCTCCATTCCATGACTTCACACACATTCATTTTTACTGCAGAAACATTCACACACCTCCATTCTATGACTTAACAAACCTCCATTCTACGACTTCACAGACCTCGAATCTGTGATTTCACTCACATGCACTCTATGACTTCACACTCCTCCATTCTATGACTTCCCACACATCCTTTCTATGACTTCTCCCACCTCCAATCTATGACTACACACCTCCATTCTGACTTCACACACCTCCATTCTGTGACTTCACACACCTCCATTCCATGACTTCACACACCTTCATTTTTACTGCAGAAACATTCTCACACCTCCATTCTATGACTTCACAAACCTCCATTCTGTGACTTCACACACCTCCATTCTATGACTTCACACACCTCCATACTATGACTTCACACACGTCCATACTGTGAATTCACACACCTCCATTCTATGACTTCACACACCTCCATTGTGAGTACACACACTACCATTCTTTGAGTTCACACACCTCCATTTTGCCTTCACACACCTCCATTCTATGTCTTCACACACCTCCATTCTATGACTTCACACACCTCCTTTCTATGACTTCACCCTACTCCATTCTATGACTTCACACCTCCATTCTGACTTCACACACGTCCATTCTGTGACTTCACACACCTCCATTATATGACTTCACACATCTCCATTGTATGACTTCACACACCTTCATTTTTACTTTACAAACATCCATTCTATAACTTCACACACCTCCATTCTATGACTTCACACACCTCCATTCAGTGACTTCACACAGCTCCATTCTATGACTTCACACACCTCCATTCTGTGACTTCACACACCTCCTTTCTATGACTTCACACACTTCCATTGTGACGTCACACACCTCCATTCTATGAGTTCACACACCTCCATTCTGACTTCACACACCTCCATTCTATGACTTCACACACCTCCATTCTGAATTCACACAGCTCCATTCTGTGCCTTCACAAAACTCTATTCTATGATTTCACACAACTCCATACTATGACTTCACAAAACTCCATCTATGACTTCACACACCTCCATTCTGACTTCACACACCTCTATTCTATGACTTCACACACCTCCATTCTGACATCACACACCTCCATTCTATGACTTCACAGACCTCTAATCTGTGATTTCACTCACATGCACTCTATGACTTCACACTCCTCCATTCTATTACTTCCCACGCCTCCTTTCTATGACTTCACCCACCTCCAATCTATGACTACACACCTCCATTCTGACTTCACACACCTCCATTCTGTGACTTCACACACCTCCATTCCATGACTTCACACACCTTCATTTTTACTTTAGAAACATTCACACACCTCAGTCTATGACTTCACAAACCTCCATTCTGTGACTTCACACATGCATTTTGACTTCACACACCTCCAATATATGACTTCAAACACCTCAATTCTGTGACTTCACACACCTCCATTCTATGACTTCATACCGTCCATTCTGTGACTTCACACAGCTCCATTCTATGACTTCACACACTTCCATTCTATGACTTCACACACCTCCATTCTGTACTTTACACACCTCCATTCTGAGTTCACACACCTCCTTTCTGTGACGTAACTCACCTCCATTCTGTGACTTCCTACACCTCCATTCTGTGACTTCACAGACCTCCATTCTATGACTTCACACACCTCAATTCTGACTTCACACACCTCCATTCTATGACTTCGCACACCTCTATTCTGACTTCACACACCTCCATTCTGTGACTTCACACACCTCCATTCAATGACTTCACACACCTACATTCTTTGACTTCACACACCTCCAATCTGACATCACACAGGTCCATTCTATGATTTCACAGACCTGGAATCTGTGACTTCACTCACCTGCACTCTATGACTTCACACTCCTCCATTCTATGACTTCCCACACCTCCTTTCTATGACTTCACCCACCTCCAATCTATGACTACACACCTCCATTCTGACTTCACACACCTCCATTCTGTGACTTCACACACCACCATTCTATGACTTCACACACCTCCATTCTATGACTTCACACACCTTCATTCTTACTTCAGAAACATCCATTCTATGACTTCACACACCTCCATTCTAACACTTCACAAACCTCCTTTCTGTGACTACACACACCTCCATTCTGAGTTCACACAACTCCATTCAGTGACTTAACACACCTCCATTCTGACTTCACACACCTCCATTCTATGACTTCACACAGTTCCATTCTATGACTTCACACACCTCCATTCTCTGACTTCACACACCTCCATTCTGAGTTCACACACCTGTATTCTGTGACTTCACACACCTCCATTCTGTGACTTCACAGACCTCCATTCTGTGACTTCACACACCTCCATTATATGACTTCACACACCTCCATTCTATGACTTCACAAACCTCCCTTCGGTGACTTCACAATACTCCATTCTATGACTTCCCACATCTACATTCTATGATTTCACACACCTCAATTCTGACTCACACACCTCCATTCTGTGACTTCACAAAACTCCATTCTATGATTTCACATATCTCCATACTATGACTTCACACACCTCCATTCTAGGACTTCACACACCTCCATTCTGTGACTTCACACACCTCCATTCCGGCTTCACACACCTCCATTGTATGACTTCACACACCTGCATTCTGTGACTTCACACACCTCCATTCAATGACTTCACACACCTACATTCTTTGACTTCACACACCTCCAATCTGACATCACACACCTCCATTCTATGATTTCACAGACCTCGAATCTGTGACTTCACTCACCTGCACTCTATGACTACCCACACCTCTTTCTATGACTTCACCCACCTCCAATCTATGACTACACACCTCCATTCTGACTTCACACACCTCCATTCTGTGACTTCACACACCTCCATTCTATGACTTCACACACCTCCATTCTATGACTTCACACACCTTCATTCTTACTTCAGAAACATCCATTCTATGACTTCCCACACCTCAATTCTGGGACTTCACACACCTCCAATCTGTGACTTCCCCCACCTCCATTCTGTGACTTCACACACCTCCATTCTATGTCTTCACACACCTCCATTCTTTGACTTCACACACCTAAATTCTGAGTTGACACATCTCCATTCTGTGACTTCACACACCTCCATTCTGACTTCACACATCTCCATTCTATGACTTCACACACCTTCATTTTTACTTTACAAACATCCATTCTATAACTTCACACACCTCCATTCTATATCTTCACACACCTCCATTCTGTGACTTCACACACCTCCATTCTGTGACTTCCCACACCTCCATTGTGATTTCACCCACGTCCAATCGATGACTACACACACCTCCATTCTGACTTCACACACCTCCATTCTGTGACTTCACACACCCCCAATCTATGAGTTCACATACCTCCATTCTATGACTTCACACACCTTCATTCTTACTTCAGAAACATCCATTCTATGACTTCACACACCTCCATTCTATGACTTCACAAACCTCCATTCTGTGACTTCACACACCTCCATTCTGAGTTCACACAACTCCATTCGGTGACTTCACACACCTCAATTCTGTGACTTCACACAGCTCCAAACTGTGACTTCACACACCTGCATTCTATGACCTCACACATCCATTTTGATTTTACACACCTCCAGTATATGACTTCAAACACCTAAATTCTGTGACTTCACACACCTCCATTCTATGACTTCATACCGTCCATTCTGTGACTTCACACACCTCCATTCTATGACTTCACACACTTCCATTCTATGACTTCACACACCACCATTCTGTGACTTTACACACCTCCATTGTGGGTTCACACACCTCCATTCTGTGACTTCACACTCCTGCAATCTGTGACTTCCCACACCGCCATTCTGTGTCTTCACACACCTCCATTCTATGACTTAACACACCTTCATTCTTACTTCACAAACACTTATTCTATGACTTCACACACCTCCATTCTATGACTTCACACACCTCCATTCTGTGACTTCACACACCTCCATTCTATGACTTCAAACACCTCCATTTTGTCTACACACACCTCCATTCTATGAGTTCACCACCTCCATTCTGACTTCACACACCTCCATTCTATGACTTCACACAACTCCATTCTGAATTCACACAGCTCAATTCTGTGACTTCACAAAATTCCATTCTGACTTCAAACACCTCCATTGTATGAATTCACACACCTCCATTCTGTGACTTCACACACTTCCATTGTGACGTCACACACCTCCATTCTATGAGTTCACACAACTCCATTGTATGACTTCACACACCTCCATTCTGACTTCACAAACCTCTATTCTATGACTTCGCACACCTCCATTCTGACATCACACACCTCCAATCTATGACTTCACAGACCTCGAATCTGTGACTTCACTCACCTCCACTCTATGACTTCACACTCCTCCATTCTATGACTTTCCACACCTCCTTTCTATGACTTCATCCACCTTCATTCTATGACTTCACACCTCCATTCTGACTTCACACATTTCCATTCAGTGACTTCACACACCTCCATTCAATCACTTCACACACCTCCATTCTATGACTTCACACACCTTCATTCTTACTTCAGAAACATCCATTCTATAACCTCACTCACCTCCATCTATGACTTCACAAACCTCCATTCTGTGACTTCACACACCTCCATACTGAGTTCACAAAACTCCATTCGGTGACTTAACACACCTCCATTCTGACTTCACACACGTCCGTTCTATGACTTCACACCCTTCCATTCTGTGACTTCACACACCTCCATTCTGTGACTTCACACACCTCTATTCTGAGTTCACACACCTCCATTCTGTGACTTCACACACCTCCATTCTATGACTTCACACACCTACATTCTATGACTTCACACATCCATTTTGACTTCACACACCTCCAATATATGACTTCAATCAGCTCAAATCTCTGACTTCACACACCTCCATTCTATGACTTTAAACCCGTCCATTCAGTGACTTCACACACCTCCATTCTATGACTTCACCCACCTCCATTCTATGACTTCACACACCTCCATTCTCCGACTTCACATCCCTCTAATTTGATTTCTCATACCTCCATTCTATAACTTCACAAACCTCACTTCGGTGTTTTCACAATACTCTATTCTATGACTTCACACATCTACATTCTATGACTTCACACACCTCAATTCTGACTCACACAACTCCATTCTGTGACTTCACAAAACTCCATTCTATGATTTCACATATCTCCATACTATGACTTCACACACCTCCATCTATGACTTCACACACCTCCATTATGAGTTCACACACCTCCATTCTGTGACTTTACACACCTCCATTCTGACTTCACACACCTCCATTGTATGACTTCACACACCTCCATTCTTTGACTTCACACACCTCCATTCTATGACTTCACAAACTTCCATTGTGACGTCACACACCTCCATTCTATGAGTTCACACACCTCCATTCTATGACTTCACACACCTAATTTCTATGACTTCACCCACCTCCATTCTATGACTTTACACCTCCATTCTGACTTCACACACCTCCATTCTATGACTTCACAAACTTCCATTGTGACGTCACACACCTCCATTCTATGATTTCACACACCTCCATTCTATGACTTCACTCACCTCCATTCTATGACTTCACACACCTCCTTTCTGAGTTGACACATCTCCGTTCTATGACTTCACACACCTCCAATCTGAATTCACACACCTCCATTCTATGACTTCACCCACCTCCATTCTATGACTTCACACACCTCCATTCTCCGACTTCACACCCCTCTAATTTGATTTCTCATACCTCCATTCTATGACTTCACAAACCTCCCTTCGGTGAATTCACAATACTCCATTCTATGACTTCCCACATCTACATTCTATGATTTCACACACCTCAATTCTGACTCACACAACTCCATTCTGTGACTTCACAAAACTCCATTCTATGATTTCACATATCTCCATACTATGACTTCACACACCTCCATCTATGATTTCACACACCTCCATTCTGTGACTTCACACACCTCCATTCCGGCTTCACACACCTCCATTGTATGACTTCACACACCTCCATTCTGTGACTTCACACACATCCATTCTATGACTTCACAAACTTCCATTGTGTCATCACACACCTCCATTCTTTGAGTTCACACACCTCCATTCTATGACTTCACACACCTCCATTCTGACTTCACACACCTCTATTCTATGACTTGCAACACCTACATTCTGACTTCCCACACCTCCATTCTGTGACTTCACAGACCTCGAATCTGTGACTTCACTCACCTCCACTCTATGACTTCACACTTCTCCATTCTATGACTTCCCACACCTAATTTCTGTGACTTCACCCACCTCCATTCTATGACTTCACACCTCCATTCTGACTTCACACACCTCCATTCTATGACTTCACACACCTCCATTCTGACTTCACACACCTCCATTCTGTGACTTCACACACCTCCATTCTATGATTTCACACACCTCCATTCTGTGACTTCACACACCTGAATTCTATGACTTCACACACCTCCATTCTGTGACTTCACACACCTCCATTCTATGACTTCACACACCTCCATTCTATGACTTCACACACCTACATTTTGACTTCACACACCTCCATTCTATGAGTTCACACACCTGCATTGTGACTTCACACACCTCCATTCTATGACTTCACACACCTCCATTCTGACCTCACACACCTCCATTCTGACTTCACACATCTAAATTCTGTGACTTCACACACCTCCATTCTATGATTTCACACACCTCCATTCTATGACTTCACTCTCCTCCATTCTATGACTTCACACACCTCCATTTCCATTCTATGACTTCAAACACTTCCATTGTGGCTACACATACCTCCATTCTATGAGTTCACCACCTCCATTCTGACTTCACACACCTCCATTCTATGACTTCACACACCTCCATTCTGAATTCACACAGCTCAATTCTGTGACTCACAAAATTCCATTCTGACTTCAAACACCTCCATTGTATGAATTCACACACCTCCATTCTGTGACTTCACACACTTCCATTGTGACGTCACATCACCTCCATTCTATGAGTTCACACACCTCCATTCTATGACTTCACACACCTTCATTCTGACTTCACAAACCTCTATTCTATGACTTCGCACACCTCCATTCTGACATCACACACCTCCAATCTATGACTTCACAGACCTCGAATCTGTGAACTTCACTCACCTCCACTCTATGACTTCACACTCCTCCATTGTATGACTTTCCACACCTCCTTTCTATGACTTCATCCACCTTCATTCTATGACTTCACACCTCCATTCTGACTTCACACACTTCCATTCAGTGACTTCACAACACCTCCATTCAATGACTTCACACACCTCCATTCTATGACTTCACACACCTTCATTCTTACTTCAGAAACATCCATTCTATGACCTCACTCACCTCCATCTATGACTTCACAAACCTCCATTCTGTGACTTCACACACCTCCATACTGAGTTCACAAAACTCCATTCGGTGACTTAACACACCTCCATTCTGACTTCACACACGTCCGTTCTATGACTTCACACCCTTCCATTCCTGTGACTTCACACACCTCCATTCTGTGACTTCACACACCTCTATTCTGAGTTCACACACCTCCATTCTGTGACTTCACACACCTCCATTCTATGACTTCACACACCTACATTCTATGACTTCACACATCCATTTTGACTTCACACACCTCCAATATATGACTTCAATCAGCTCAAATCTCTGACTTCACACACCTCCATTCTATGACTTTAAACCCGTCCATTCAGTGACTTCACATACCTCCATTCTATGACTTCACCCACACTCCCATTCTATGACTTCACACACCTCCATTCTCCGACTTCACATCCCTCTAATTTGATTTCTCATACCTCCATTCTATAACTTCACAAACCTCACTTCGGTGATCTTCACAATACTTCCATTCTATGACTTCACACATCTACATTCTATGACTTCACACACCTCAATTCTGACTCACACAACTCCATTCTGTGACTTCACAAAACTCCATTCTATGATTTCACATATCTCCATACTATGACTTCACACACCTCCATCTATGACTTCACAACACCTCCATTATGAGTTCACACACCTCCATTCTGTGACTTTTACACACCTCCATTCTGACTTCACACACCTCCATTGTATGACTTCACACACCTCCATTCTTTGACTTCACACACCTCCATTCTATGACTTCACAAACTTCCATTGTGACGTCACACACCTTCCATTCTATGAGTTCACACACCTCCATTCTATGACTTCACACACCTAATTTCTTTGACTTCACCCACCTCCATTCTATGACTTTTACACCTCCATTCTGACTTCACACACCTCCATTCTATGACTTCACAAACTTCCATTGTGACGTCACACACCTCCATTCTATGATTTCACACACCTCCATTCTATGACTTCACTCACCTCCATTCTATGACTTCACACACCTCTTTCTGAGTTGACACATCTCCATTCTATGACTTCACACACCTCCAATCTGAATTCACACAGCTCCATTCTATGACTTCACCCACCTCCATTCTATGACTTCACACACCTCCATTCTCCGACTTCACACCCCTCTAATTGATTTCTCATACCTCCATTCTATGACTTCACAAACCTCCCTTCGGTGACTTCACAATACTCCATTCTATGACTTTCCACACACTCCTTTCTATGACTTCATCCACCTTCATTCTATGACTTCACACCTCCATTCTGACTTCACACATTTCCATTCAGTGACTTCACACACCTCCATTCAATCACTTCACACACCTCCATTCTATGACTTCACACACCTTCATTCTTACTTCAGAAACATCCATTCTATAACCTCACTCACCTCCATCTATGACTTCACAAACCTCCATTCTGTGACTTCACACACCTCCATACTGAGTTCACAAAACTCCATTCGGTGACTTAACACACCTCCATTCTGACTTCACACACGTCCGTTCTATGACTTCACACCCTTCCATTCTGTGACTTCACACACCTCCATTCTGTGACTTCACACACCTCTATTCTGAGTTCACACACCTCCATTCTGTGACTTCACACACCTCCATTCTATGACTTCACACACCTACATTCTATGACTCACACATCCATTTTGACTTCACACACCACCCAATATATGACTTCAATCAGCTCAAATCTCTGACTTCACACACCTCCATTCTATGACTTTAAACCCGTCCATTCAGTGACTTCACACATCCTCCATTCTATCGACTTCACCCACCTCCATTCTATGACTTCACACAACCTCCATTCTCCGACTTCACATCCTCTAATTTGATTTCTCATACCCTCCATTCTATAACTTCACAAACCTCACTTCGGTGGTTTTCACAATACTCTATTCTATGACTTCACACATCTACATTCTATGACTTCACACACCTCAATTCTGACTCACAACAACTCCATCCTGTGACTTCACAAAACTCCATTCTATGATTTCACATATCTCCATACTATGACTTCACACACCTCCATCTATGACTTCACACACCTCCCATTATGAGTTCACACACCTCCATTCTGTGACTTTACACACCTCCATTCTGACTTCACACACCTCCATTGTATGACTTCACACACCTCCATTCTTTGACTTCACACACCTCCATTCTATGACTTCACAAACTTCCATTGTGACGTCACACACCTCCATTCTATGAGTTCACACACCTCCATTCTATGACTTCACACACCTAATTTCTATGACTTCACCCACCTCCATTCTATGACTTTACACCTCCATTCTGACTTCACACACCTCCATTCTATGACTTCACAAACTTCCATTGTGACGTCACACACCTCCATTCTATGATTTCACACACCTCCATTCTATGACTTCACTCACCTCCATTCTATGACTTCACACACCTCCTTTCTGAGTTGACACATCTCCGTTCTATGACTTCACACACCTCCAATCTGAATTCACAC
This sequence comes from Megascapheus bottae, assembly GCF_031878675.1. Classification (NCBI taxonomy): domain Eukaryota; kingdom Metazoa; phylum Chordata; class Mammalia; order Rodentia; family Geomyidae; genus Megascapheus; species Megascapheus bottae. The sequence continues at coordinate 778,983 of NW_028327691.1, forward strand.
ACCTCCATTCTATGACTTCACCCACCTCCATTCTATGACTTCACACACCTCCATTCTCCGACTTCACACCCCTCTAATTTGATTTCTCATACCTCCATTCTATGACTTCACAAACCTCCCTTCGGTGACTTCACAATACTCCATTCTATGACTTCCCACATCTACATTCTATGATTTCACACACCTCAATTCTGACTCACACAACTCCATTCTGTGACTTCACAAAACTCCATTCTATGATTTCACATATCTCCATACTATGACTTCACACACCTCCATCTATGATTTCACACACCTCCATTCTGTGACTTCACACACCTCCATTCCGGCTTCACACACCTCCATTGTATGACTTCACACACCTCCATTCTGTGACTTCACACACATCCATTCTATGACTTCACAAACTTCCATTGTGTCATCACACACCTCCATTCTTTGAGTTCACACACCTCCATTCTATGACTTCACACACCTCCATTCTGACTTCACACACCTCTATTCTATGACTTGCAACACCTACATTCTGACTTCCCACACCTCCATTCTGTGACTTCACAGACCTCGAATCTGTGACTTCACTCACCTCCACTCTATGACTTCACACTTCTCCATTCTATGACTTCCCACACCTAATTTCTGTGACTTCACCCACCTCCATTCTATGACTTCACACCTCCATTCTGACTTCACACACCTCCATTCTATGACTTCACACACCTCCATTCTGACTTCACACACCTCCATTCTGTGACTTCACACACCTCCATTCTATGATTTCACACACCTCCATTCTGTGACTTCACACACCTGAATTCTATGACTTCACACACCTCCATTCTGTGACTTCACACACCTCCATTCTATGACTTCACACACCTCCATTCTATGACTTCACACACCTACATTTTGACTTCACACACCTCCATTCTATGAGTTCACACACCTGCATTGTGACTTCACACACCTCCATTCTATGACTTCACACACCTCCATTCTGACCTCACACACCTCCATTCTGACTTCACACATCTAAATTCTGTGACTTCACACACCTCCATTCTATGATTTCACACACCTCCATTCTATGACTTCACTCTCCTCCATTCTATGACTTCACACACCTCCATTCTGTGACTTCACACACCTCCATTCTATGACTTCAAACACTTCCATTGTGGCTACACATACCTCCATTCTATGAGTTCACCACCTCCATTCTGACTTCACACACCTCCATTCTATGACTTCACACACCTCCATTCTGAATTCACACAGCTCAATTCTGTGACTTCACAAAATTCCATTCTGACTTCAAACACCTCCATTGTATGAATTCACACACCTCCATTCTGTGACTTCACACACTTCCATTGTGACGTCACACACCTCCATTCTATGAGTTCACACACCTCCATTCTATGACTTCACACACCTTCATTCTGACTTCACAAACCTCTATTCTATGACTTCGCACACCTCCATTCTGACATCACACACCTCCAATCTATGACTTCACAGACCTCGAATCTGTGACTTCACTCACCTCCACTCTATGACTTCACACTCCTCCATTGTATGACTTTCCACACCTCCTTTCTATGATTTCATCCACCTTCATTCTATGACTTCACACCTCCATTCTGACTTCACACACTTCCATTCAGTGACTTCACACACCTCCATTCAATGACTTCACACACCTCCATTCTATGACTTCACACACCTTCATTCTTACTTCAGAAACATCCATTCTATGACCTCACTCACCTCCATCTATGACTTCACAAACCTCCATTCTGTGACTTCACACACCTCCATACTGAGTTCACAAAACTCCATTCGGTGACTTAACACACCTCCATTCTGACTTCACACACGTCCGTTCTATGACTTCACACCCTTCCATTCTGTGACTTCACACACCTCCATTCTGTGACTTCACACACCTCTATTCTGAGTTCACACACCTCCATTCTGTGACTTCACACACCTCCATTCTATGACTTCACACACCTACATTCTATGACTTCACACATCCATTTTGACTTCACACACCTCCAATATATGACTTCAATCAGCTCAAATCTCTGACTTCACACACCTCCATTCTATGACTTTAAACCCGTCCATTCAGTGACTTCACATACCTCCATTCTATGACTTCACCCACCTCCATTCTATGACTTCACACACCTCCATTCTCCGACTTCACATCCCTCTAATTTGATTTCTCATACCTCCATTCTATAACTTCACAAACCTCACTTCGGTGATTTCACAATACTCCATTCTATGACTTCACACATCTACATTCTATGACTTCACACACCTCAATTCTGACTCACACAACTCCATTCTGTGACTTCACAAAACTCCATTCTATGATTTCACATATCTCCATACTATGACTTCACACACCTCCATCTATGACTTCACACACCTCCATTATGAGTTCACACACCTCCATTCTGTGACTTTACACACCTCCATTCTGACTTCACACACCTCCATTGTATGACTTCACACACCTCCATTCTTTGACTTCACACACCTCCATTCTATGACTTCACAAACTTCCATTGTGACGTCACACACCTCCATTCTATGAGTTCACACACCTCCATTCTATGACTTCACACACCTAATTTCTTTGACTTCACCCACCTCCATTCTATGACTTTACACCTCCATTCTGACTTCACACACCTCCATTCTATGACTTCACAAACTTCCATTGTGACGTCACACACCTCCATTCTATGATTTCACACACCTCCATTCTATGACTTCACTCACCTCCATTCTATGACTTCACACACCTCTTTCTGAGTTGACACATCTCCATTCTATGACTTCACACACCTCCAATCTGAATTCACACAGCTCCATTCTATGACTTCACCCACCTCCATTCTATGACTTCACACACCTCCATTCTCCGACTTCACACCCCTCTAATTTGATTTCTCATACCTCCATTCTATGACTTCACAAACCTCCCTTCGGTGACTTCACAATACTCCATTCTATGACTTCCCACATCTACATTCTATGATTTCACACACCTCAATTCTGACTCACACACCTCCATTCTGTGAGTCACAAAACTCCATTCTATGATTTCACATATCTCCATACTATGACTTCACACACCTCCATTCTATGACTTCACAGACCTCGAATCTGTGACTTCACTCACCTCCACTCTATGACTTCACACTCCTCCATTCTATGCCTTTCCACACCTCCTTTCTATGACTTCATCCACCTTCATTCTATGACTTCACACCTCCATTCTGACTTCACACACTTCCATTCAGTGACTTCACACACCTCCATTCAATGACTTCACACACCTCCATTCTATGACTTCACACACCTTCATTCTTACTTCAGAAACATCCATTCTATGACCTCACTCACCTCCATCTATGACTTCACAAACCTCCATTCTGTGACTTCACACACCTCCATACTGAGTTCACAAAACTCCATTCGGTGACTTAACACACCTCCATTCTGACTTCACACACGTCCGTTCTATGACTTCACACCCTTCCATTCTGTGACTTCACACACCTCCATTCTGTGACTTCACACACCTCTATTCTGACTTCACACACCTCCATTCTGTGACTTCACACACCTCCATTCTATGACTTCACACACCTACATTCTATGACTTCACACATCCATTTTGACTTCACACACCTCCAATATATGACTTCAATCAGCTCAAATCTCTGACTTCACACACCTCCATTCTATGACTTTAAACCCGTCCATTCAGTGACTTCACACACCTCCATTCTATGACTTCACCCACCTCCATTCTATGACTTCACACACCTCCATTCTCCGACTTCACATCCCTCTAATTTGATTTCTCATACCTCCATTCTATAACTTCACAAACCTCACTTCGGTGATTTCACAATACTCCATTCTATGACTTCACACATCTACATTCTATGACTTCACACACCTCAATTCTGACTCACACAACTCCATTCTGTGACTTCACAAAACTCCATTCTATGATTTCACATATCTCCTTACTATGACTTCACACACCTCCATCTATGACTTCACACAACTCCATTATGAGTTCACACACCTCCATTCTGTGACGTTACACACCTCCATTCTGACTTCACACACCTCCATTGTATGACTTCACACACCTCCATTCTTTGACTTCACACACCTCCATTCTATGACTTCACAAACTTCCATTGTGACGTCACACACCTCCATTCTATGAGTTCACACACCTCCATTCTATGACTTCACACACCTAATTTCTTTGACTTCACCCACCTCCATTCTATGACTTTACACCTCCATTCTGACTTCACACACCTCCATTCTATGACTTCACAAACTTCCATTGTGACGTCACACACCTCCATTCTATGATTTCACACACCTCCATTCTATGACTTCACACACCTCCTTTCTGAGTTGACACATCTCCATTCTATGACTTCACACACCTCCAATCTGAATTCACACACCTCCATTCTATGACTTCACCCACCTCCATTCTATGACTTCACACACCTCCATTCTCCGACTTCACACCCCTCTAATTTGATTTCTCATACCTCCATTCTATGACTTCACAAACCTCCCTTCGGTGACTTCACAATACTCCATTCTATGACTTCCCACATCTACATTCTGATTTCACACACCTCAATTCTGACTCACACACCTCCATTCTGTGAGTCACAAAACTCCATTCTATGATTTCACATATCTCCATACTATGACTTCACACACCTCCATTCTATGACTTCACAGACCTCGAATCTGTGACTTCACTCACCTCCACTCTATGACTTCACACTCCTCCATTCTATGCCTTTCCACACCTCCTTTCTATGACTTCATCCACCTTCATTCTATGACTTCACACCTCCATTCTGACTTCACACACTTCCATTCAGTGACTTCACACACCTCCATTCAATGACTTCACACACCTCCATTCTATGACTTCACACACCTTCATTCTTACTTCAGAAACATCCATTCTATGACCTCACTCACCTCCATCTATGACTTCACAAACCTCCATTCTGTGACTTCACACACCTCCATACTGAGTTCACAAAACTCCATTCGGTGACTTAACACACCTCCATTCTGACTTCACACACATCCGTTCTATGACTTCACACCCTTCCATTCTGTGACTTCACACACCTCCATTCTGTGACTTCACACACCTCTATTCTGAGTTCACACACCTCCATTCTGTGACTTCACACACCTCCATTCTATGACTTCACACACCTACATTCTATGACTTCACACATCCATTTTGACTTCACACACCTCCAATATATGACTTCAATCAGCTCAAATCTCTGACTTCACACACCTCCATTCTATGACTTTAAACCCGTCCATTCAGTGACTTCACACACCTCCATTCTATGACTTCACCCACCTCCATTCTATGACTTCACACACCTCCATTCTCCGACTTCACATCCCTCTAATTTGATTTCTCATACCTCCATTCTATAACTTCACAAACTTCACTTCGGTGTTTTCACAATACTCCATTCTATGACTTCACACATCTACATTCTATGACTTCACACACCTCAATTTTGACTCACACAACTCCATTCTGTGACTTCACAAAACTCCATTCTATGATTTCACATATCTCCATACTATGACTTCACACACCTCCATCTATGACTTCACACACCTCCATTATGAGTTCACACACCTCCATTCTGTGACTTTACACACCTCCATTCTGACTTCACACACCTCCATTGTATGACTTCACACACCTCCATTCTTTGACTTCACACACCTCCATTCTATGACATCACAAACTTCCATTGTGACGTCACACACCTCCATTCTATGAGTTCACACACCTCCATTCTATGACTTCACACACCTAATTTCTATGACTTCACCCACCTCCATTCTATGACTTTACACCTCCATTCTGACTTCACACACCTCCATTCTATGACTTCAGAAACTTCCATTGTGACGTCACACACCTCCATTCTATGATTTCACACACCTCCACTCTATGACTTCACTCACCTCCATTCTATGACTTCACACACCTCCTTTCTGAGTTGACACATCTCCATTCTATGACTTCACACACCTCCAATCTGAATTCACACACCTCCATTCTATGATTTCAACCACCTCCATTCTATGACTTCACACACCTCCATTCTCCGACTTCACACCCCTCTAATTTGATTTCTCATACCTCCATTCTATGACTTCACAAACCTCCCTTCAGTGACTTCACAATACTCCATTCTATGACTTCCCACATCTACATTCTATGATTTCACACACCTCAATTCTGACTCACACAACTCCATTCTGTGACTTCACAAAACTCCATTCTATGATTTCACATATCTCCATACTATGACTTCACACACCTCCATCTATGATTTCACACACCTCCATTCTGTGACTTCACACACCTCCATTCCGGCTTCACACACCTCCATTGTATGACTTCACACACCTCCATTCTGTGACTTCACACACATCCATTCTATGACTTCACAAACTTCCATTGTGACGTCACACACCTCCATTCTCTGAGTTCACACACCTCCATTCTATGACTTCACACACCTCCATTCTGATTTCACACACCTCTATTCTACGACTTGCAACACCTACATTCTGACTTCCCACACCTCCATTCTGTGACTTCACAGACCTCGAATCTGTGACTTCACTCACCTCCACTCTGTGACTTCACACTTCTCCATTCTATGACTTCCCACACCTAATTTCTGTGACTTCACCCACCTCCATTCTATGACTTCAAACCTCCATTCTGACTTCACACACCTCCATTCTATGACTTCACACACCTCCATTCTGACTTCACACACCTCCATTCTGTGACTTCACACACCTCCATTCTATGATTTCACACACCTCCATTCTGTGACTTCACACACCTGAATTCTATGACTTCACACACCTCCATTCTGTGACTTCACACACCTCCATTCTATGACTTCACACACCTCCATTCTATGACTTCACACACCTACATTTTGACTTCACACACCTCCATTCTATGAGTTCACACACCTGCATTGTGACTTCACACACCTCCATTCTATGACTTCACACACCTCCATTCTGACCTCACACACCTCCATTCTGACTTCACACATCTAAATTCTGTGACTTCACACACCTCCATTCTATGATTTCACACACCTCCATTCTATGACTTCACTCTCCTCCATTCTATGACTTCACACACCTCCTTTCTTTGTTGACACACCTCCATTCTATGACTTCACACACCTAAATTCTGAGTTGACACATCTCCATTCTGTGACTTCACACACCTCCATTCTGACTTCACACATCTCCATTCTATGACTTCACACACCTTCATTTTTACTTTACAAACATCCATTCTATAACTTCACACACCTCCATTCTATGCCTTCACACACCTTCAATCTTACTTCACAAACATATATTCTATGACTTCACACACCTCCATTCTTTGACTTCACACACCTCCATTCTATGACTTCACACACCTAAATTCTGAGTTGACACATCTCCATTCTGTGACTTCACACACCTCCATTCTGACTTCACACATCTCCATTCTATGACTTCACACACCTTCATTTTTACTTTACAAACATCCATTCTATAACTTCACACACCCCCATTCTATGACTTCACACACCTCCATTCAGTGACTTCACACACCTCCATTCGATGACTTCACACACCTCCATTCTGTGACTTCACACACCTCCATTCTATGACTTCACACACTTCCATTTTGACGTCACACACCTCCATTCTATGAGTTCACACACCTCCATTCTGACTTCACACACCTCCATTCTATGACTTCACACACCTCCATTCTGAATTCACACAGCTCCATTCTGTGCCTTCACAAAACTCTATTCTGTGATTTCACACAACTCCATACTATGACTTCACACAACTCCATCTATGACTTCACACACCTCCATTCTGACTTCACACACCTCTATTCTATGATTTCGCACACCTCCATTCTGACATCACACACCTCCATTCTATGACTTCACAGACCTCGAATCTGTGATTTCACTCACATGCACTCTATGACTTCACACTCCTCCATTCTATGAATTCCCACACATCCTTTCTATGACTTCACCCACCTCCAATCTATGACTACACACCTCCATTCTGACTTCACACACCTCCACTCTGTGACTTCACACACCTCCATTCCATGACTTCACACACATTCATTTTTACTGCAGAAACATTCACACACCTCCATTCTATGACTTAACAAACCTCCATTCTACGACTTCACAGACCTCGAATCTGTGATTTCACTCACATGCACTCTATGACTTCACACACCTCCATTCTATGACTTCACAAACCTCCATTCTGTGACTTCACACACCTCCATTCTATGACTTCACACACCTCCATACTATGACTTCACACACGTCCATACTGTGAATTCACACACCTCCATTCTATGACTTCACACACCTCCATTGTGAGTACACACACTACCATTCTTTGAGTTCACACACCTCCATTCTGCCTTCACACACCTCCATTCTATGTCTTCACACACCTCCATTCTATGACTTCACACACCTCCTTTCTATGACTTCACCCTACTCCATTCTATGACTTCACACCTCCATTCTGACTTCACACACGTCCATTCTGTGACTTCACACACCTCCATTATATGACTTCACACATCTCCATTGTATGACTTCACACACCTCCATTCTATGCCTTCACACACATCCATTCTGTGACTTCACACACCTCCATTCTATGCCTTCACACACCTTCATTCTTACTTCACAAACATATATTCTATGACTTCACACACCTCCATTCTTTGACTTCACACACCTCCATTCTATGTCTTCACACACCTCCATTCTTTGACTTCACACACCTAAATTCTGAGTTGACACATCTCAATTCTGTGACTTCACACACCTCCAATCTGACTTCACATATCTCCATTCTATGACTTCACACACCTTCATTTTTACTTTACAAACATCCATTCTATAACTTCACACACCTCCATTCTATGACTTCACACACCTCCATTCAGTGACTTCACACAGCTCCATTCTATGACTTCACACACCTCCATTCTGTGACTTCACACACCTCCTTTCTATGACTTCACACACTTCCATTGTGACGTCACACACCTCCATTCTATGAGTTCACACACCTCCATTCTGACTTCACACACCTCCATTCTATGACTTCACACACCTCCATTCTGAATTCACACAGCTCCATTCTGTGCCTTCACAAAACTCTATTCTATGATTTCACACAACTCCATACTATGACTTCACAAAACTCCATCTATGACTTCACACACCTCCATTCTGACTTCACACACCTCTATTCTATGACTTCACACACCTCCATTCTGACATCACACACCTCAATTCTATGACTTCACAGACCTCTAATCTGTGATTTCACTCACATGCACTCTATGACTTCACACTCCTCCATTCTATTACTTCCCACGCCTCCTTTCTATGACTTCACCCACCTCCAATCTATGACTACACACCTCCATTCTGACTTCACACACCTCCATTCTGTGACTTCACACACCTCCATTCCATGACTTCACACACCTTCATTTTTACTTTAGAAACATTCACACACCTCAGTCTATGACTTCACAAACCTCCATTCTGTGACTTCACACATGCATTTTGACTTCACACACCTCCAATATATGACTTCAAACACCTCAATTCTGTGACTTCACACAGCTCCATTCTATGACTTCATACCGTCCATTCTGTGACTTCACACAGCTCCATTCTATGACTTCACACACTTCCATTCTATGACTTCACACACCTCCATTCTGTACTTTACACACCTCCATTCTGAGTTCACACACCTCCTTTCTGTGACGTAACTCACCTCCATTCTGTGACTTCCTACACCTCCATTCTGTGACTTCACAGACCTCCATTCTATGACTTCACACACCTCAATTCTGACTTCACACACCTCCATTCTATGACTTCGCACACCTCTATTCTGACTTCACACACCTCCATTCTGTGACTTCACACACCTCCATTCAATGACTTCACACACCTACATTCTTTGACTTCACACACCTCCAATCTGACATCACACAGGTCCATTCTATGATTTCACAGACCTGGAATCTGTGACTTCACTCACCTGCACTCTATGACTTCACACTCCTCCATTCTATGACTTCCCACACCTCCTTTCTATGACTTCACCCACCTCCAATCTATGACTACACACCTCCATTCTGACTTCACACACCTCCATTCTGTGACTTCACACACCACCATTCTATGACTTCACACACCTCCATTCTATGACTTCACACACCTTCATTCTTACTTCAGAAACATCCATTCTATGACTTCACACACCTCCATTCTAACACTTCACAAACCTCCTTTCTGTGACTACACACACCTCCATTCTGAGTTCACACAACTCCATTCAGTGACTTAACACACCTCCATTCTGACTTCACACACCTCCATTCTATGACTTCACACAGTTCCATTCTATGACTTCACACACCTCCATTCTCTGACTTCACACACCTCCATTCTGAGTTCACACACCTGTATTCTGTGACTTCACACACCTCCATTCTGTGACTTCACAGACCTCCATTCTGTGACTTCACACACCTCCATTATATGACTTCACACACCTCCATTCTATGACTTCACAAACCTCCCTTCGGTGACTTCACAATACTCCATTCTATGACTTCCCACATCTACATTCTATGATTTCACACACCTCAATTCTGACTCACACACCTCCATTCTGTGACTTCACAAAACTCCATTCTATGATTTCACATATCTCCATACTATGACTTCACACACCTCCATTCTAGGACTTCACACACCTCCATTCTGTGACTTCACACACCTCCATTCCGGCTTCACACACCTCCATTGTATGACTTCACACACCTGCATTCTGTGACTTCACACACCTCCATTCAATGACTTCACACACCTACATTCTTTGACTTCACACACCTCCAATCTGACATCACACACCTCCATTCTATGATTTCACAGACCTCGAATCTGTGACTTCACTCACCTGCACTCTATGACTACCCACACCTCTTTCTATGACTTCACCCACCTCCAATCTATGACTACACACCTCCATTCTGACTTCACACACCTCCATTCTGTGACTTCACACACCTCCATTCTATGACTTCACACACCTCCATTCTATGACTTCACACACCTTCATTCTTACTTCAGAAACATCCATTCTATGACTTCCCACACCTCAATTCTGGGACTTCACACACCTCCAATCTGTGACTTCCCCCACCTCCATTCTGTGACTTCACACACCTCCATTCTATGTCTTCACACACCTCCATTCTTTGACTTCACACACCTAAATTCTGAGTTGACACATCTCCATTCTGTGACTTCACACACCTCCATTCTGACTTCACACATCTCCATTCTATGACTTCACACACCTTCATTTTTACTTTACAAATATCCATTCTATAACTTCACACACCTCCATTCTATATCTTCACACACCTCCATTCTGTGACTTCACACACCTCCATTCTGTGACTTCCCACACCTCCATTGTGATTTCACCCACGTCCAATCGATGACTACACACACCTCCATTCTGACTTCACACACCTCCATTCTGTGACTTCACACACACCCAATCTATGAGTTCACATACCTCCATTCTATGACTTCACACACCTTCATTCTTACTTCAGAAACATCCATTCTATGACTTCACACACCTCCATTCTATGACTTCACAAACCTCCATTCTGTGACTTCACACACCTCCATTCTGAGTTCACACAACTCCATTCGGTGACTTCACACACCTCAATTCTGTGACTTCACACAGCTCCAAACTGTGACTTCACACACCTCCATTCTATGACCTCACACATCCATTTTGATTTTACACACCTCCAGTATATGACTTCAAACACCTAAATTCTGTGACTTCACACACCTCCATTCTATGACTTCATACCGTCCATTCTGTGACTTCACACACCTCCATTCTATGACTTCACACACTTCCATTCTATGACTTCACACACCACCATTCTGTGACTTTACACACCTCCATTGTGGGTTCACACACCTCCATTCTGTGACTTCACACTCCTGCAATCTGTGACTTCCCACACCGCCATTCTGTGTCTTCACACACCTCCATTCTATGACTTAACACACCTTCATTCTTACTTCACAAACACTTATTCTATGACTTCACACACCTCCATTCTATGACTTCACACACCTCCATTCTGTGACTTCACACACCTCCATTCTATGACTTCAAACACCTCCATTTTGTCTACACACACCTCCATTCTATGAGTTCACCACCTCCATTCTGACTTCACACACCTCCATTCTATGACTTCACACAACTCCATTCTGAATTCACACAGCTCAATTCTGTGACTTCACAAAATTCCATTCTGACTTCAAACACCTCCATTGTATGAATTCACACACCTCCATTCTGTGACTTCACACACTTCCATTGTGACGTCACACACCTCCATTCTATGAGTTCACACACCTCCATTGTATGACTTCACACACCTCCATTCTGACTTCACAAACCTCTATTCTATGACTTCGCACACCTCCATTCTGACATCACACACCTCTTATCTATGACTTCACAGACCTCGAATCTGTGACTTCACTCACCTCCACTCTATGACTTCACACTCCTCCATTCTATGACTTTCCACACCTCCTTTCTATGACTTCATCCACCTTCATTCTATGACTTCACACCTCCATTCTGACTTCACACATTTCCATTCAGTGACTTCACACACCTCCATTCAATCACTTCACACACCTCCATTCTATGACTTCACACACCTTCATTCTTACTTCAGAAACATCCATTCTATAACCTCACTCACCTCCATCTATGACTTCACAAACCTCCATTCTGTGACTTCACACACCTCCATACTGAGTTCACAAAACTCCATTCGGTGACTTAACACACCTCCATTCTGACTTCACACACGTCCGTTCTATGACTTCACACCCTTCCATTCTGTGACTTCACACACCTCCATTCTGTGACTTCACACACCTCTATTCTGAGTTCACACACCTCCATTCTGTGACTTCACACACCTCCATTCTATGACTTCACACACCTACATTCTATGACTTCACACATCCATTTTGACTTCACACACCTCCAATATATGACTTCAATCAGCTCAAATCTCTGACTTCACACACCTCCATTCTATGACTTTAAACCCGTCCATTCAGTGACTTCACACACCTCCATTCTATGACTTCACCCACCTCCATTCTATGACTTCACACACCTCCATTCTCCGACTTCACATCCCTCTAATTTGATTTCTCATACCTCCATTCTATAACTTCACAAACCTCACTTCGGTGTTTTCACAATACTCTATTCTATGACTTCACACATCTACATTCTATGACTTCACACACCTCAATTCTGACTCACACAACTCCATTCTGTGACTTCACAAAACTCCATTCTATGATTTCACATATCTCCATACTATGACTTCACACACCTCCATCTATGACTTCACACACCTCCATTATGAGTTCACACACCTCCATTCTGTGACTTTACACACCTCCATTCTGACTTCACACACCTCCATTGTATGACTTCACACACCTCCATTCTTTGACTTCACACACCTCCATTCTATGACTTCACAAACTTCCATTGTGACGTCACACACCTCCATTCTATGAGTTCACACACCTCCATTCTATGACTTCACACACCTAATTTCTATGACTTCACCCACCTCCATTCTATGACTTTACACCTCCATTCTGACTTCACACACCTCCATTCTATGACTTCACAAACTTCCATTGTGACGTCACACACCTCCATTCTATGATTTCACACACCTCCATTCTATGACTTCACTCACCTCCATTCTATGACTTCACACACCTCCTTTCTGAGTTGACACATCTCCGTTCTATGACTTCACACACCTCCAATCTGAATTCACACACCTCCATTCTATGACTTCACCCACCTCCATTCTATGACTTCACACACCTCCATTCTCCGACTTCACACCCCTCTAATTTGATTTCTCATACCTCCATTCTATGACTTCACAAACCTCCCTTCGGTGACTTCACAATACTCCATTCTATGACTTCCCACATCTACATTCTATGATTTCACACACCTCAATTCTGACTCACACAACTCCATTCTGTGACTTCACAAAACTCCATTCTATGATTTCACATATCTCCATACTATGACTTCACACACCTCCATCTATGATTTCACACACCTCCATTCTGTGACTTCACACACCTCCATTCCGGCTTCACACACCTCCATTGTATGACTTCACACACCTCCATTCTGTGACTTCACACACATCCATTCTATGACTTCACAAACTTCCATTGTGTCATCACACACCTCCATTCTTTGAGTTCACACACCTCCATTCTATGACTTCACACACCTCCATTCTGACTTCACACACCTCTATTCTATGACTTGCAACACCTACATTCTGACTTCCCACACCTCCATTCTGTGACTTCACAGACCTCGAATCTGTGACTTCACTCACCTCCACTCTATGACTTCACACTTCTCCATTCTATGACTTCCCACACCTAATTTCTGTGACTTCACCCACCTCCATTCTATGACTTCACACCTCCATTCTGACTTCACACACCTCCATTCTATGACTTCACACACCTCCATTCTGACTTCACACACCTCCATTCTGTGACTTCACACACCTCCATTCTATGATTTCACACACCTCCATTCTGTGACTTCACACACCTGAATTCTATGACTTCACACACCTCCATTCTGTGACTTCACACACCTCCATTCTATGACTTCACACACCTCCATTCTATGACTTCACACACCTACATTTTGACTTCACACACCTCCATTCTATGAGTTCACACACCTGCATTGTGACTTCACACACCTCCATTCTATGACTTCACACACCTCCATTCTGACCTCACACACCTCCATTCTGACTTCACACATCTAAATTCTGTGACTTCACACACCTCCATTCTATGATTTCACACACCTCCATTCTATGACTTCACTCTCCTCCATTCTATGACTTCACACACCTCCATTCTGTGACTTCACACACCTCCATTCTATGACTTCAAACACTTCCATTGTGGCTACACATACCTCCATTCTATGAGTTCACCACCTCCATTCTGACTTCACACACCTCCATTCTATGACTTCACACACCTCCATTCTGAATTCACACAGCTCAATTCTGTGACTTCACAAAATTCCATTCTGACTTCAAACACCTCCATTGTATGAATTCACACACCTCCATTCTGTGACTTCACACACTTCCATTGTGACGTCACACACCTCCATTCTATGAGTTCACACACCTCCATTCTATGACTTCACACACCTTCATTCTGACTTCACAAACCTCTATTCTATGACTTCGCACACCTCCATTCTGACATCACACACCTCCAATCTATGACTTCACAGACCTCGAATCTGTGACTTCACTCACCTCCACTCTATGACTTCACACTCCTCCATTGTATGACTTTCCACACCTCCTTTCTATGACTTCATCCACCTTCATTCTATGACTTCACACCTCCATTCTGACTTCACACACTTCCATTCAGTGACTTCACACACCTCCATTCAATGACTTCACACACCTCCATTCTATGACTTCACACACCTTCATTCTTACTTCAGAAACATCCATTCTATGACCTCACTCACCTCCATCTATGACTTCACAAACCTCCATTCTGTGACTTCACACACCTCCATACTGAGTTCACAAAACTCCATTCGGTGACTTAACACACCTCCATTCTGACTTCACACACGTCCGTTCTATGACTTCACACCCTTCCATTCTGTGACTTCACACACCTCCATTCTGTGACTTCACACACCTCTATTCTGAGTTCACACACCTCCATTCTGTGACTTCACACACCTCCATTCTATGACTTCACACACCTACATTCTATGACTTCACACATCCATTTTGACTTCACACACCTCCAATATATGACTTCAATCAGCTCAAATCTCTGACTTCACACACCTCCATTCTATGACTTTAAACCCGTCCATTCAGTGACTTCACATACCTCCATTCTATGACTTCACCCACCTCCATTCTATGACTTCACACACCTCCATTCTCCGACTTCACATCCCTCTAATTTGATTTCTCATACCTCCATTCTATAACTTCACAAACCTCACTTCGGTGATTTCACAATACTCCATTCTATGACTTCACACATCTACATTCTATGACTTCACACACCTCAATTCTGACTCACACAACTCCATTCTGTGACTTCACAAAACTCCATTCTATGATTTCACATATCTCCATACTATGACTTCACACACCTCCATCTATGACTTCACACACCTCCATTATGAGTTCACACACCTCCATTCTGTGACTTTACACACCTCCATTCTGACTTCACACACCTCCATTGTATGACTTCACACACCTCCATTCTTTGACTTCACACACCTCCATTCTATGACTTCACAAACTTCCATTGTGACGTCACACACCTCCATTCTATGAGTTCACACACCTCCATTCTATGACTTCACACACCTAATTTCTTTGACTTCACCCACCTCCATTCTATGACTTTACACCTCCATTCTGACTTCACACACCTCCATTCTATGACTTCACAAACTTCCATTGTGACGTCACACACCTCCATTCTATGATTTCACACACCTCCATTCTATGACTTCACTCACCTCCATTCTATGACTTCACACACCTCTTTCTGAGTTGACACATCTCCATTCTATGACTTCACACACCTCCAATCTGAATTCACACAGCTCCATTCTATGACTTCACCCACCTCCATTCTATGACTTCACACACCTCCATTCTCCGACTTCACACCCCTCTAATTTGATTTCTCATACCTCCATTCTATGACTTCACAAACCTCCCTTCGGTGACTTCACAATACTCCATTCTATGACTTCCCACATCTACATTCTATGATTTCACACACCTCAATTCTGACTCACACACCTCCATTCTTTGAGTCACAAAACTCCATTCTATGATTTCACATATCTCCATACTATGACTTCACACACCTCCATTCTATGACTTCACAGACCTCGAATCTGTGACTTCACTCACCTCCACTCTATGACTTCACACTCCTCCATTCTATGCCTTTCCACACCTCCTTTCTATGACTTCATCCACCTTCATTCTATGACTTCACACCTCCATTCTGACTTCACACACTTCCATTCAGTGACTTCACACACCTCCATTCAATGACTTCACACACCTCCATTCTATGACTTCACACACCTTCATTCTTACTTCAGAAACATCCATTCTATGACCTCACTCACCTCCATCTATGACTTCACAAACCTCCATTCTGTGACTTCACACACCTCCATACTGAGTTCACAAAACTCCATTCGGTGACTTAACACACCTCCATTCTGACTTCACACACGTCCGTTCTATGACTTCACACCCTTCCATTCTGTGACTTCACACACCTCCATTCTGTGACTTCACACACCTCTATTCTGACTTCACACACCTCCATTCTGTGACTTCACACACCTCCATTCTATGACTTCACACACCTACATTCTATGACTTCACACATCCATTTTGACTTCACACACCTCCAATATATGACTTCAATCAGCTCAAATCTCTGACTTCACACACCTCCATTCTATGACTTTAAACCCGTCCATTCAGTGACTTCACACACCTCCATTCTATGACTTCACCCACCTCCATTCTATGACTTCACACACCTCCATTCTCCGACTTCACATCCCTCTAATTTGATTTCTCATACCTCCATTCTATAACTTCACAAACCTCACTTCGGTGATTTCACAATACTCCATTCTATGACTTCACACATCTACATTCTATGACTTCACACACCTCAATTCTGACTCACACAACTCCATTCTGTGACTTCACAAAACTCCATTCTATGATTTCACATATCTCCTTACTATGACTTCACACACCTCCATCTATGACTTCACACACCTCCATTATGAGTTCACACACCTCCATTCTGTGACGTTACACACCTCCATTCTGACTTCACACACCTCCATTGTATGACTTCACACACCTCCATTCTTTGACTTCACACACCTCCATTCTATGACTTCACAAACTTCCATTGTGACGTCACACACCTCCATTCTATGAGTTCACACACCTCCATTCTATGACTTCACACACCTAATTTCTTTGACTTCACCCACCTCCATTCTATGACTTTACACCTCCATTCTGACTTCACACACCTCCATTCTATGACTTCACAAACTTCCATTGTGACGTCACACACCTCCATTCTATGATTTCACACACCTCCTTTCTGAGTTGACACATCTCCATTCTATGACTTCACACACCTCCAATCTGAATTCACACACCTCCATTCTATGACTTCACCCACCTCCATTCTATGACTTCACACACCTCCATTCTCCGACTTCACACCCCTCTAATTTGATTTCTCATACCTCCATTCTATGACTTCACAAACCTCCCTTCGGTGACTTCACAATACTCCATTCTATGACTTCCCACATCTACATTCTGATTTCACACACCTCAATTCTGACTCACACACCTCCATTCTGTGAGTCACAAAACTCCATTCTATGATTTCACATATCTCCATACTATGACTTCACACACCTCCATTCTATGACTTCACAGACCTCGAATCTGTGACTTCACTCACCTCCACTCTATGACTTCACACTCCTCCATTCTATGCCTTTCCACACCTCCTTTCTATGACTTCATCCACCTTCATTCTATGACTTCACACCTCCATTCTGACTTCACACACTTCCATTCAGTGACTTCACACACCTCCATTCAATGACTTCACACACCTCCATTCTATGACTTCACACACCTTCATTCTTACTTCAGAAACATCCATTCTATGACCTCACTCACCTCCATCTATGACTTCACAAACCTCCATTCTGTGACTTCACACACCTCCATACTGAGTTCACAAAACTCCATTCGGTGACTTAACACACCTCCATTCTGACTTCACACACGTCCGTTCTATGACTTCACACCCTTCCATTCTGTGACTTCACACACCTCCATTCTGTGACTTCACACACCTCTATTCTGAGTTCACACACCTCCATTCTGTGACTTCACACACCTCCATTCTATGACTTCACACACCTACATTCTATGACTTCACACATCCATTTTGACTTCACACACCTCCAATATATGACTTCAATCAGCTCAAATCTCTGACTTCACACACCTCCATTCTATGACTTTAAACCCGTCCATTCAGTGACTTCACACACCTCCATTCTATGACTTCACCCACCTCCATTCTATGACTTCACACACCTCCATTCTCCGACTTCACATCCCTCTAATTTGATTTCTCATACCTCCATTCTATAACTTCACAAACTTCACTTCGGTGTTTTCACAATACTCCATTCTATGACTTCACACATCTACATTCTATGACTTCACACACCTCAATTTTGACTCACACAACTCCATTCTGTGACTTCACAAAACTCCATTCTATGATTTCACATATCTCCATACTATGACTTCACACACCTCCATCTATGACTTCACACACCTCCATTATGAGTTCACACACCTCCATTCTGTGACTTTACACACCTCCATTCTGACTTCACACACCTCCATTGTATGACTTCACACACCTCCATTCTTTGACTTCACACACCTCCATTCTATGACATCACAAACTTCCATTGTGACATCACACACCTCCATTCTATGAGTTCACACACCTCCATTCTATGACTTCACACACCTAATTTCTATGACTTCACCCACCTCCATTCTATGACTTTACACCTCCATTCTGACTTCACACACCTCCATTCTATGACTTCAGAAACTTCCATTGTGACGTCACACACCTCCATTCTATGATTTCACACACCTCCACTCTATGACTTCACTCACCTCCATTCTATGACTTCACACACCTCCTTTCTGAGTTGACACATCTCCATTCTATGACTTCACACACCTCCAATCTGAATTCACACACCTCCATTCTATGATTTCAACCACCTCCATTCTATGACTTCACACACCTCCATTCTCCGACTTCACACCCCTCTAATTTGATTTCTCATACCTCCATTCTATGACTTCACAAACCTCCCTTCAGTGACTTCACAATACTCCATTCTATGACTTCCCACATCTACATTCTATGATTTCACACACCTCAATTCTGACTCACACAACTCCATTCTGTGACTTCACAAAACTCCATTCTATGATTTCACATATCTCCATACTATGACTTCACACACCTCCATCTATGATTTCACACACCTCCATTCTGTGACTTCACACACCTCCATTCCGGCTTCACACACCTCCATTGTATGACTTCACACACCTCCATTCTGTGACTTCACACACATCCATTCTATGACTTCACAAACTTCCATTGTGACGTCACACACCTCCATTCTTTGAGTTCACACACCTCCATTCTATGACTTCACACACCTCCATTCTGATTTCACACACCTCTATTCTACGACTTGCAACACCTACATTCTGACTTCCCACACCTCCATTCTGTGACTTCACAGACCTCGAATCTGTGACTTCACTCACCTCCACTCTGTGACTTCACACTTCTCCATTCTATGACTTCCCACACCTAATTTCTGTGACTTCACCCACCTCCATTCTATGACTTCAAACCTCCATTCTGACTTCACACACCTCCATTCTATGACTTCACACACCTCCATTCTGACTTCACACACCTCCATTCTGTGACTTCACACACCTCCATTCTATGATTTCACACACCTCCATTCTGTGACTTCACACACCTGAATTCTATGACTTCACACACCTCCATTCTGTGACTTCACACACCTCCATTCTATGACTTCACACACCTCCATTCTATGACTTCACACACCTACATTTTGACTTCACACACCTCCATTCTATGAGTTCACACACCTGCATTGTGACTTCACACACCTCCATTCTATGACTTCACACACCTCCATTCTGACCTCACACACCTCCATTCTGACTTCACACATCTAAATTCTGTGACTTCACACACCTCCATTCTATGATTTCACACACCTCCATTCTATGACTTCACTCTCCTCCATTCTATGACTTCACACACCTCCTTTCTTTGTTGACACACCTCCATTCTATGACTTCACACACCTCCAAACTGAATTCACACACCTCCATTCTATGACTTCACCCACCTCCATTCTGTGACTTCACACACCTCCAATTTCCGAATTCACACCCCTCTAATTTGATTTCTCATACCTCCATTCTATGACTTCACAAATCTCCCTTCGGTGACTTCACAATACTCCATTCTATGACTTCACACATCTACATTCTATGACTTCACACACCTCAATTCTGACTCACACATCTCCATTCTGTGACTTCACAAAACTCCATTCTATGATTTCACATATCTCCATACTATGATTTCACACACCTCCATCTATGACTTCACACACCTCCATTCTGAGTAAACACACCTCCATTCTGTGACTTCACACACCTCCATTCTGACTTCACACACCTCCATTGTATGACTTCACACACCTCCATTCTATGACTTCACAGACCTCGAATCTGTGACTTCACTCATCTCCACACTATGACTTCACACTTCTCCAATCTATGACTTCCCACACCTAAGTTCTATGACTTCACCTAACTACATTCTATCACTTCACACCTCCATTCTGACTTCACACACCTCCATTCTATGACTTCACACACCTCCATTCTGACTTCACACACCTCCATTCTGTGACTTCACACACCTCCATTCTATGACTTCACACACCTCCATTCTATGACTTCACACACCTTCATTCTTACTTCAGAAACATCCATTCTATGACCTCACTCACCTCCATCTATGACTTCACAAACCTCCATTCTGTGACTTCACACACCTCCATACTGAGTTCACAAAACTCCATTCGGTGACTTAACACACCTCCATTCTGACTTCACACACGTCCGTTCTATGACTTCACACCCTTCCATTCTGTGACTTCACACACCTCCATTCTGTGACTTCACACACCTCTATTCTGAGTTCACACACCTCCATTCTGTGACTTCACACACCTCCATTCTATGACTTCACACACCTACATTCTATGACTTCACACATCCATTTTGACTTCACACACCTCCAATATATGACTTCAATCAGCTCAAATCTCTGACTTCACACACCTCCATTCTATGACTTTAAACCCGTCCATTCAGTGACTTCACACACCTCCATTCTATGACTTCACCCACCTCCATTCTATGACTTCACACACCTCCATTCTCCGACTTCACATCCCTCTAATTTGATTTCTCATACCTCCATTCTATAACTTCACAAACTTCACTTCGGTGTTTTCACAATACTCCATTCTATGACTTCACACATCTACATTCTATGACTTCACACACCTCAATTTTGACTCACACAACTCCATTCTGTGACTTCACAAAACTCCATTCTATGATTTCACATATCTCCATACTATGACTTCACACACCTCCATCTATGACTTCACACACCTCCATTATGAGTTCACACACCTCCATTCTGTGACTTTACACACCTCCATTCTGACTTCACACACCTCCATTGTATGACTTCACACACCTCCATTCTTTGACTTCACACACCTCCATTCTATGACATCACAAACTTCCATTGTGACGTCACACACCTCCATTCTATGAGTTCACACACCTCCATTCTATGACTTCACACACCTAATTTCTATGACTTCACCCACCTCCATTCTATGACTTTACACCTCCATTCTGACTTCACACACCTCCATTCTATGACTTCAGAAACTTCCATTGTGACGTCACACACCTCCATTCTATGATTTCACACACCTCCACTCTATGACTTCACTCACCTCCATTCTATGACTTCACACACCTCCTTTCTGAGTTGACACATCTCCATTCTATGACTTCACACACCTCCAATCTGAATTCACACACCTCCATTCTATGATTTCAACCACCTCCATTCTATGACTTCACACACCTCCATTCTCCGACTTCACACCCCTCTAATTTGATTTCTCATACCTCCATTCTATGACTTCACAAACCTCCCTTCAGTGACTTCACAATACTCCATTCTATGACTTCCCACATCTACATTCTATGATTTCACACACCTCAATTCTGACTCACACAACTCCATTCTGTGACTTCACAAAACTCCATTCTATGATTTCACATATCTCCATACTATGACTTCACACACCTCCATCTATGATTTCACACACCTCCATTCTGTGACTTCACACACCTCCATTCCGGCTTCACACACCTCCATTGTATGACTTCACACACCTCCATTCTGTGACTTCACACACATCCATTCTATGACTTCACAAACTTCCATTGTGACGTCACACACCTCCATTCTCTGAGTTCACACACCTCCATTCTATGACTTCACACACCTCCATTCTGATTTCACACACCTCTATTCTACGACTTGCAACACCTACATTCTGACTTCCCACACCTCCATTCTGTGACTTCACAGACCTCGAATCTGTGACTTCACTCACCTCCACTCTGTGACTTCACACTTCTCCATTCTATGACTTCCCACACCTAATTTCTGTGACTTCACCCACCTCCATTCTATGACTTCAAACCTCCATTCTGACTTCACACACCTCCATTCTATGACTTCACACACCTCCATTCTGACTTCACACACCTCCATTCTGTGACTTCACACACCTCCATTCTATGATTTCACACACCTCCATTCTGTGACTTCACACACCTGAATTCTATGACTTCACACACCTCCATTCTGTGACTTCACACACCTCCATTCTATGACTTCACACACCTCCATTCTATGACTTCACACACCTACATTTTGACTTCACACACCTCCATTCTATGAGTTCACACACCTGCATTGTGACTTCACACACCTCCATTCTATGACTTCACACACCTCCATTCTGACCTCACACACCTCCATTCTGACTTCACACATCTAAATTCTGTGACTTCACACACCTCCATTCTATGATTTCACACACCTCCATTCTATGACTTCACTCTCCTCCATTCTATGACTTCACACACCTCCTTTCTTTGTTGACACACCTCCATTCTATGACTTCACACACCTCCAAACTGAATTCACACACCTCCATTCTATGACTTCACCCACCTCCATTCTGTGACTTCACACACCTCCATTCTCCGAATTCACACCCCTCTAATTTGATTTCTCATACCTCCATTCTATGACTTCACAAATCTCCCTTCGGTGACTTCACAATACTCCATTCTATGACTTCACACATCTACATTCTATGACTTCACACACCTCAATTCTGACTCACACATCTCCATTCTGTGACTTCACAAAACTCCATTCTATGATTTCACATATCTCCATACTATGATTTCACACACCTCCATCTATGACTTCACACACCTCCATTCTGAGTAAACACACCTCCATTCTGTGACTTCACACACCTCCATTCTGACTTCCCACACCTCCATTGTATGACTTCACACACCTCCATTCTATGACTTCACAGACCTCGAATCTGTGACTTCACTCATCTCCACACTATGACTTCACACTTCTCCAATCCATGACTTCCCACACCTAAGTTCTATGACTTCACCTAACTACATTCTATCACTTCACACCTCCATTCTGACTTCACACACCTCCATTCTATGACTTCACACACCTCCATTCTGACTTCACACACCTCCATTCTGTGACTTCACACACCTCCATTCTATGACTTCACACACCTCCATTCTATGACTTCACACACCTTCATTCTTACTTCAGAAACATCCATTCTATGACCTCACTCACCTCCATCTATGACTTCACAAACCTCCATTCTGTGACTTCACACACCTCCATACTGAGTTCACAAAACTCCATTCGGTGACTTAACACACCTCCATTCTGACTTCACACACGTCCGTTCTATGACTTCACACCCTTCCATTCTGTGACTTCACACACCTCCATTCTGTGACTTCACACACCTCTATTCTGACTTCACACACCTCCATTCTGTGACTTCACACACCTCCATTCTATGACTTCACACACCTACATTCTATGACTTCACACATCCATTTTGACTTCACACACCTCCAATATATGACTTCAATCAGCTCAAATCTCTGACTTCACACACCTCCATTCTATGACTTTAAACCCGTCCATTCAGTGACTTCACACACCTCCATTCTATGACTTCACCCACCTCCATTCTATGACTTCACACACCTCCATTCTCCGACTTCACATCCCTCTAATTTGATTTCTCATACCTCCATTCTATAACTTCACAAACCTCACTTCGGTGATTTCACAATACTCCATTCTATGACTTCACACATCTACATTCTATGACTTCACACACCTCAATTCTGACTCACACAACTCCATTCTGTGACTTCACAAAACTCCATTCTATGATTTCACATATCTCCTTACTATGACTTCACACACCTCCATCTATGACTTCACACACCTCCATTATGAGTTCACACACCTCCATTCTGTGACGTTACACACCTCCATTCTGACTTCACACACCTCCATTGTATGACTTCACACACCTCCATTCTTTGACTTCACACACCTCCATTCTATGACTTCACAAACTTCCATTGTGACGTCACACACCTCCATTCTATGAGTTCACACACCTCCATTCTATGACTTCACACACCTAATTTCTTTGACTTCACCCACCTCCATTCTATGACTTTACACCTCCATTCTGACTTCACACACCTCCATTCTATGACTTCACAAACTTCCATTGTGACGTCACACACCTCCATTCTATGATTTCACACACCTCCATTCTATGACTTCACTCACCTCCATTCTATGACTTCACACACCTCCTTTCTGAGTTGACACATCTCCATTCTATGACTTCACACACCTCCAATCTGAATTCACACACCTCCATTCTATGACTTCACCCACCTCCATTCTATGACTTCACACACCTCCATTCTCCGACTTCACACCCCTCTAATTTGATTTCTCATACCTCCATTCTATGACTTCACAAACCTCCCTTCGGTGACTTCACAATACTCCATTCTATGACTTCCCACATCTACATTCTGATTTCACACACCTCAATTCTGACTCACACACCTCCATTCTGTGAGTCACAAAACTCCATTCTATGATTTCACATATCTCCATACTATGACTTCACACACCTCCATTCTATGACTTCACAGAACTCGAATCTGTGACTTCACTCACCTCCACTCTATGACTTCACACTCCTCCATTCTATGCCTTTCCACACCTCCTTTCTATGACTTCATCCACCTTCATTCTATGACTTCACACCTCCATTCTGACTTCACACACTTCCATTCAGTGACTTCACACACCTCCATTCAATGACTTCACACACCTCCATTCTATGACTTCACACACCTTCATTCTTACTTCAGAAACATCCATTCTATGACCTCACTCACCTCCATCTATGACTTCACAAACCTCCATTCTGTGACTTCACACACCTCCATACTGAGTTCACAAAACTCCATTCGGTGACTTAACACACCTCCATTCTGACTTCACACACGTCCGTTCTATGACTTCACACCCTTCCATTCTGTGACTTCACACACCTCCATTCTGTGACTTCACACACCTCTATTCTGACTTCACACACCTCCATTCTGTGACTTCACACACCTCCATTCTATGACTTCACACACCTACATTCTATGACTTCACACATCCATTTTGACTTCACACACCTCCAATATATGACTTCAATCAGCTCAAATCTCTGACTTCACACACCTCCATTCTATGACTTTAAACCCGTCCATTCAGTGACTTCACACACCTCCATTCTATGACTTCACCCACCTCCATTCTATGACTTCACACACCTCCATTCTCCGCCTTCACATCCCTCTAATTTGATTTCTCCTACCTCCATTCTATAACTTCACAAACTTCACTTCGGTGTTTTCACAATACTCCATTCTATGACTTCACACATCTACATTCTATGACTTCACACACCTCAATTTTGACTCACACAACTCCATTCTGTGACTTCACAAAACTCCATTCTATGATTTCACATATCTCCATACTATGACTTCACACACCTCCATCTATGACTTCACACACCTCCATTATGAGTTCACACACCTCCATTCTGTGACTTTACACACCTCCATTCTGACTTCACACACCTCCATTGTATGACTTCACACACCTCCATTCTTTGACTTCACACACCTCCATTCTATGACATCACAAACTTCCATTGTGACGTCACACACCTCCATTCTATGAGTTCACACACCTCCATTCTATGACTTCACACACCTAATTTCTATGACTTCACCCACCTCCATTCTATGACTTTACACCTCCATTCTGACTTCACACACCTCCATTCTATGACTTCAGAAACTTCCATTGTGACGTCACACACCTCCATTCTATGATTTCACACACCTCCACTCTATGACTTCACTCACCTCCATTCTATGACTTCACACACCTCCTTTCTGAGTTGACACATCTCCATTCTATGACTTCACACACCTCCAATCTGAATTCACACACCTCCATTCTATGATTTCAACCACCTCCATTCTATGACTTCACACACCTCCATTCTCCGACTTCACACCCCTCTAATTTGATTTCTCATACCTCCATTCTATGACTTCACAAACCTCCCTTCAGTGACTTCACAATACTCCATTCTATGACTTCCCACATCTACATTCTATGATTTCACACACCTCAATTCTGACTCACACAACTCCATTCTGTGACTTCACAAAACTCCATTCTATGATTTCACATATCTCCATACTATGACTTCACACACCTCCATCTATGATTTCACACACCTCCATTCTGTGACTTCACACACCTCCATTCCGGCTTCACACACCTCCATTGTATGACTTCACACACCTCCATTCTGTGACTTCACACACATCCATTCTATGACTTCACAAACTTCCATTGTGACGTCACACACCTCCATTCTTTGAGTTCACACACCTCCATTCTATGACTTCACACACCTCCATTCTGATTTCACACACCTCTATTCTACGACTTGCAACACCTACATTCTGACTTCCCACACCTCCATTCTGTGACTTCACAGACCTCGAATCTGTGACTTCACTCACCTCCACTCTGTGACTTCACACTTCTCCATTCTATGACTTCCCACACCTAATTTCTGTGACTTCACCCACCTCCATTCTATGACTTCAAACCTCCATTCTGACTTCACACACCTCCATTCTATGACTTCACACACCTCCATTCTGACTTCACACACCTCCATTCTGTGACTTCACACACCTCCATTCTATGATTTCACACACCTCCATTCTGTGACTTCACACACCTGAATTCTATGACTTCACACACCTCCATTCTGTGACTTCACACACCTCCATTCTATGACTTCACACACCTCCATTCTATGACTTCACACACCTACATTTTGACTTCACACACCTCCATTCTATGAGTTCACACACCTGCATTGTGACTTCACACACCTCCATTCTATGACTTCACACACCTCCATTCTGACCTCACACACCTCCATTCTGACTTCACACATCTAAATTCTGTGACTTCACACACCTCCATTCTATGATTTCACACACCTCCATTCTATGACTTCACTCTCCTCCATTCTATGACTTCACACACCTCCTTTCTTTGTTGACACACCTCCATTCTATGACTTCACACACCTCCAAACTGAATTCACACACCTCCATTATATGACTTCACCCACCTCCATTCTGTGACTTCACACACCTCCATTCTCCGAATTCACACCCCTCTAATTTGATTTCTCATACCTCCATTCTATGACTTCACAAATCTCCCTTCGGTGACTTCACAATACTCCATTCTATGACTTCACACATCTACATTCTATGACTTCACACACCTCAATTCTGACTCACACATCTCCATTCTGTGACTTCACAAAACTCCATTCTATGATTTCACATATCTCCATACTATGATTTCACACACCTCCATCTATGACTTCACACACCTCCATTCTGAGTAAACACACCTCCATTCTGTGACTTCACACACCTCCATTCTGACTTCACACACCTCCATTGTATGACTTCACACACCTCCATTCTATGACTTCACAGACCTCGAATCTGTGACTTCACTCATCTCCACACTATGACTTCACACTTCTCCAATCTATGACTTCCCACACCTAAGTTCTATGACTTCACCTAACTACATTCTATCACTTCACACCTCCATTCTGACTTCACACACCTCCATTCTATGACTTCACACACCTCCATTCTGACTTCACACACCTCCATTCTGTGACTTCACACACCTCCATTCTATGACTTCACACACCTCCATTCTATGACTTCACACACCTTCATTCTTACTTCAGAAACATCCATTCTATGACCTCACTCACCTCCATCTATGACTTCACAAACCTCCATTCTGTGACTTCACACACCTCCATACTGAGTTCACAAAACTCCATTCGGTGACTTAACACACCTCCATTCTGACTTCACACACGTCCGTTCTATGACTTCACACCCTTCCATTCTGTGACTTCACACACCTCCATTCTGTGACTTCACAAAACTCCATTCTATGACTTCACACACCTCCATTGTATGACTTCACACACCTCCATTCTATGACTTCACAGACCTCGAATCTGTGACTTCACTCATCTCCACACTATGACTTCACACTTCTCCAATCTATGACTTCCCACACCTAAGTTCTATGACTTCACCTAACTACATTCTATCACTTCACACCTCCATTCTGACTTCACACACCTCCATTCTATGACTTCACACACCTCCATTCTGACTTCACACACCTCCATTCTGTGACTTCACACACCTCCATTCTATGATTTCAAACACCTCCATTCTGTGACTTCACACACCTCCATTCTTTGACTTCACACACCTCTATTGTGTGACTTCACACACCTCCATTCTGAGTTCACACACCTCCATTCTGTGACTTCTCACACCTCGACTCTGTGACTTCACACACCTCCAATCTGTGACTTCACACACTTCCATTCTATGACTTCACACACCTCCATGCTATGACTTCACACACCTCCATTCTGTGACTTCACACACATCCATTCTATGACCTCACATAACCTCATTCTGTGATTTCACACGCCTCCATTCTATGACTTCACACATCCATTTTGATTTCACACACCTCCCATATTTGACTTCAAACACCTCAGTTCTGTGACTTCACACACCTCCATTCTATGACTTCATACAGTCCATTCTGTGACTTCACACACCTCCATTCTATGACTTCACACACTTCCATTCTATGAATTCACACACCTCCATTCTGTGACTTTACACACCTCCATTCTGGGTTCACACACCTCCATTCTGTGACTTCACACTCCTTCCATCTGTGACATCCCACACCTCCATTCTGTGACTTCACACACCTCCATTCTATGACTTCACACATCTTCATTCTTACTTCACAAACACCCATTCTTTGACTTCACACACCTCCATTCTATGACTCTACACACCTCCAATCTGTGACCTCACACACCTCCATTCTATGACTTCACACACCTCCATTGTGACTACACACACCTCCATTCTATGAGTTCACACACCGCCATTCTGACTTCACACACCTCCATTCTCTGACTTCACACACCTCCATTCTGACTTCACACACCTCCATTGTATGAATTCACACACCTCCATTCTGTGTTTCACACACTTCCATTGTGACGTCACACACCTCCATTCTATGAGTTCACACACCTCCATTCTATGACTTCACACACCTACATTCTGACTTCACAAACCTCTATTCTTTGACTTCGCACACCTCCATTCTGACATCACACACCTCCACTCTATGACTTCACACACATCCATTCTATGACTTCACACACCTCCTTTCTATGACTTCACCCACCTTCATTCTATGACTTCACACCTCCATTCTGACTTCACACACTTCCATTCAGTGACTTCACACACCTCCATTCAATGACTTCACACACCTCCATTCTATGACTTCACACACCTTCATTCTTACTTCAGAAACATCCATTCTATGACCTCACACACCTCCATCTGTGACTTCACCAACCTCCATTCTGTGACTTCACACACCTCCATACTGAGTTCACAAAACTCCATTTGGTGACTTAACACACATTCATTTTGACTTCACACACCTCCAATATCTGACTTCAAACAGCTCAATTCTCTGACTTCACACACCTCCATTCTATGACTTTAAACCCGTCCATTCAGTGACTTCACACACCGCCATTCTATGACTTCATACACCTCCATTCTATGACTTCACCCACCTCCATTCTATGACTTCACACACCTCCATTTTCCGACTTCACACCCCTCTTATTTGATTTCTCATACCTCCATTCTATGACTTCTCAAACCTCCCTTCGGTGACTTCACAATACTCCATTTTATGACTTCACACATCTACATTCTATGACTTCACACACCTCAATTCTGACTCACACAACTCCATTCTGTGACTTCACAAAACTCCATTCTATGATTTCACATATCTCCATAATATGACTTCACACACCTCCATCTATGATTGCACACACCTCCATTCTGAGTTCACACACCTCAATTCTGTGACTTCACACACCTCCATTCTGACTTCACACATCTCCATTGTATGACTTCACACACCTCCATTCTGTGGCTTCACACACCTATATTCTATGCCTTCACAAACTTCCATTGTGACGTCACACACCTCCATTTTATGAGTTCACACACCTCCCTTTTATGACTTCAAACACCTCCATTCTGACTTCACACACCTCTATTCTATGACTTCGAACACCTACATTCTGACTTCACACACCTCCATTCTGTGACTTCACACACCTCCATTCAATGACTTCACACACCTATATTCTTTGACTTCACACACCTCCAATCTGACATCACACACCTCCATTCTATGATTTCACAGACCTCGAATCTGTGACATCACTCACCTGCACTCTATGACTTCACACTCCTCCATTCTATGACTTCCCACACCTCCTTTCTATGAATTCACCCACCTTCAATCCATGACTACACACCTCCTTTCAGACTTCACACACCTCCATTCTGTGACTTCACACACCTCCATTCTATAACTTCACACACCTCCATTCTATGACTTCACACACCTCCATTCTGAATTCACACAGCTCCATTCTGTGACTTCACAAAACTCCATTCTATGATTTCACACACCTCCATACTATGACTTCACACAACTCCATCTATGACTTCACACACCTCCATTCTGACTTCAC
The DNA here is from genome assembly GCF_031878675.1 of Megascapheus bottae. Taxonomy (NCBI): domain Eukaryota; kingdom Metazoa; phylum Chordata; class Mammalia; order Rodentia; family Geomyidae; genus Megascapheus; species Megascapheus bottae. The sequence goes on from NW_028327691.1 coordinate 811,752, forward strand.
ACACCTCTATTCTATGACTTCGCACACCTCCATTCTGACATCACACACCTCCATTCTATGACTTCACAGACCTCGAATCTGTAACTTCACTCACCTGCACTCTATGACTTCACACACCTCCATTCTATGACTTCACCCACCTCCAATTTATGACTACACACCTCCATTCTGACTTCACACACCTCCATTCTGTGACTTCACACAGCTCCAGTCTATGACTTCACACACCTCTATTCTGACTTCCCACACCTCCATTCTATGACTTCATACACCTCCATTCTGTCTTCACACACCTCCATTCTATGACTTCGCACACCTCTCTTCTGATTTCACACAACTCTATTCTGTGACTTCACTCACCACCATTCAATGACTTCACACAACTACATTCTTTGACTTCACACACCTCCAATCTGACATCACACACCTCCATTCTATGATTTCACAGACCTCGAATCTATGACTTCACTCACCTGCACTCTATGACTTCCCACACCTTCTTTCTATGACTTCACCCACCTCCAATCTATGACTACACACCTCCATTCTGACTTCACACACCTCCATTCTGTGACTTCACACACATCCATTCTATGACTTCACACACCTCCATTCTATGACTTCACACACCTTCATTCTTACTTCAGAAACATCCATTCTATGACTTCACACACCTCCATTTTATGACTTCACAAACCTCAATTCTGTGACTTCACACACCTCCATTCTGGCTTCACACACTTCCATTCTATGACTTCACACACTTCCATTCTATGACTTCACACACCTCCATTCTCTGACTTCACACACCTCCATTCTGAGTTCACACACCTCCATTCTGTGACTTCACAAACCTCCATTCTGTGACTTCACACACTTCCATTCTATGACTTTACACACCTTCATTCTATGATTTCACACACCTCCATTCTGTGACTTCACAAACCTCCATTCTATGACCTCACACACCCTCATTCTATGATTTCACACACCTCCATTCTATGACTTCACACATCAATTTTGACTTCACACACCTCCAATATATGACTTCAAACACCTCAATTCTGTGACTTCACACACCTCCATTCTATGACTTCATACCGTCCATTCTGTGACTTCACACACCTCCATTCTATGACTTCACTCACCTCCATTCTGAGTTCACACACCTCTATTCTGTGATTTCACACACCTTCCATTCTTTGACTTCACACACCTCCATTCTGTGACTTCACACACTTCCATTCTATGACTTCACAAACCTTCATTCTATGATTTCACACACCTCCATTCTGTGACTTCACAAACCTCCATTCTATGACCTCACACACCCTCATTCTATGATTTCACACACCTCTATTCTATGACTTCACACACGTCCATTCTGTGACTTCACACACCTCCATTCTATGACTTCACACACCTCCATTGTGACTACACACACTACCATTCTATGAGTTCACACACCTCCATTCTTACTTCACACACCTCCATTCTGTGACTTCACAAACCTCCATTCTATGACCTCACACACCCTCATTCTATGATTTCACACACCTCCATTCTATGACTTCACACACGTCCATTCTGTGACTTCACACACCTCCATTCTAAGACTTCACACACCTCCATTGTGACTACACACACTACCATTCTATGAGTTCACACACCTCCATTCTGACTTCACACACCTCCATTCTATGACTTCACACACCTCCATTCTGTGACTTCACACACCTCCATTCAATGACTTCACACACCTATATTCTTTGACTTCACACACCTCCAATCTGACATCACACACCTCCATTCTATGATTTCACAGACCTCGAATCTGTGACATCACTCACCTGCACTCTATGACTTCACACTCCTCCATTCTATGACTTCCCACACCTCCTTTCTATGAATTCACCCACCTTCAATCTATGACTACACACCTCCTTTCAGACTTCACACACATCCATTCTGTGACTTCACACACCTCCATTCTATAACTTCACACACCTCCATTCTATGACTTCACACACCTCCATTCTGTGACTTCACACACCTCCATTCTATGACTTCACAAACCTCCATTCTGTGACTTCACACACCTCCATTCTGAGTTCATACAACTCCATTCGATGACTTCACACACATCCATTCTGACTTCACACACCTCCATTCTATGACTTCACACACTTCCATTCTATGACCTCACACACCCTCATTCTGTGATTTCACACGCCTCCATTCTATGACTTCACACACCTCCATTCTCTGACTTCACACACCTCTATTCTGAATTCACACAGCTCAATTCTGTGACTTCACAAAATTCCATTCTGACTTCACACACCTCCATTGTATGAATTCACACACCTCCATTCTGTGATTCACACACTTCCATTGTGACGTCACACACCTCTATTCTATGAGTTCACACACCTCCATTCTATGACTTCACACACCTACATTCTGAGTTCACAAACCTCTATTCTTTGACTTCGCACACCTCCATTCTGACATCACACACCTCCACTCTATGACTTCACACACATCCATTCTATGACTTCACACACCTCCTTTCTATGACTTCACCCACCTTCATTCTATGACTTCACACCTCCATTCTGACTTCACACACTTCCATTCAGTGACTTCACACACCTCCATTCAATGACTTCACACACCTCCATTCTATGACTTCACACACCTTCATTCTTACTTCAGAAACATCCATTCTATGACCTCACACACCTCCATCTGTGACTTCACCAACCTCCATACTGTGAATTCACACACCTCCATTCTGGCTTCACACACTTCCATTCTATGACTTCACACACCTCCATTGTGACTACACACACTACCATTCTATGAGTTCACACACCTCCATTCTGACGTCACACACCTCCATTTTATGACTACACACACATCCATTCTATGACTTCACACACCTCCTTTCTATGACTTCACCCACCTCCAATCGATGACTACACACCTCCATTTTGACTTCACACACCTCCATTCTGTGACTTCACACACCCCCATTCTATGAGTTCACATACCTCCATTCTATGACTTCACACCTTCATTCTTACTTCAGAAACATCCATTCTATGACTTCACACACCTCCATTCTATGACTTCACAAACCTCCATTCTGTGACTTCACACACCTCCATTCTGAGTTCATACAACTCCATTCGATGACTTCACACACATCCATTCTGACTTCACACACCTCCATTCTATGACTTCACACACTTCCATTCTATGACTTCACACACCTCCATTCTGGGACTTCACACACCTCCATTCTGAGTTCACACACCTCCATTCTGTGACTTCTAACACCTCGATTCTGTGACTTCACACAGCTCCAATCTGTGACTTCACACACTTCCATTCTATGACTTCACACACCTCCATTCTATGACTTCACACACCTCCATTCTGTGACTTCACACACCTCCATTCTATGACCTCACACACCCTCATTCTGTGATTTCACACGCCTCCATTCTATGACTTCACACACCTCCATTCTCTGACTTCACACACCTCCATTCTGAATTCACACAGCTCAATTCTGTGACTTCACAAAATTCCATTCTGACTTCACACACCTCCATTGTATGAATTCACACACCTCCATTCTGTGATTCACACACTTCCATTGTGACGTCACACACCTCTATTCTATGAGTTCACACACCTCCATTCTATGACTTCACACACCTACATTCTGACTTCACAAACCTCTATTTTTTGACTTCGCACACCTCCATTCTGACATCACACACCTCCACTCTATGACTTCACACACATCCATTCTATGACTTCACACACCTCCTTTCTATGACTTCACCCACCTTCATTCTATGACTTCACACCTCCATTCTGACTTCACACACTTCCATTCAGTGACTTCACACACCTCCATTCAATGACTTCACACACCTCCATTCTATGACTTCACACACCTTCATTCTTACTTCAGAAACATCCATTCTATGAACTCACACACCTCCATCTGTGACTTCACCAACCTCCATTCTGTGACTTCACACACCTCCATTCTGGCTTCACACACTTCCATTCTATGACTTCACACACCTCCATTCTATGACTTTAAACCCGTCCATTCAGTGACTTCACACACCGCCATTCTATGACTTCATACACCTCCATTCTATGACTTCACCCACCTCCATTCTATGACTTCACACACCTCCATTTTCCGACTTCACACCCCTCTTATTTGATTTCTCATACCTCCATTCTATGACTTCTCAAACCTCCCTTCGGTGACTTCACAATACTCCATTTTATGACTTCACACATCTACATTCTATGACTTCACACACCTCAATTCTGACTCACACAACTCCATTCTGTGACTTCACAAAACTCCATTCTATGATTTCACATATCTCCATACTATGACTTCACACACCTCCATCTATGATTGCACACACCTCCATTCTGAGTTCACACACCTCTATTCTGTGACTTCACACACCTCCATTCTGACTTCACACATCTCCATTGTATGACTTCACACACCTCCATTCTGTGACTTCACACACCTCTATTCTATGCCTTCACAAACTTCCATTGTGACGTCACACACCTCCATTTTTTGAGTTCACACATCTCCCTTCTATGACTTCACACACCTCCATTCTGACTTCACACACCTCTATTCTATGACTTCGAACACCTAAATTCTGACTTCACACACCTCCATTCTGTGACTTCACACACCTCCATTCAATGACTTCACACACCTACATTCTTTGACTTCACACACCTCCAATCTGACATCACACACCTCCATTCTATGATTTCACAGACCTCGAATCTGTGACATCACTCACCTGCACTCTTTGACTTCACACTCCTCCATTCAATGACTTCCCACACCTCCTTTCTATGAATTCACCCACCTTCAATCTATGACTACACACCTACTTTCAGACTTCACACACCTCCATTATGTGACTTCACACACCTCCATTCTATAACTTCACACACCTCCATTCTATGACTTCACACACCTCCATTCTGAATTCACACAGCTCCATTCTGTGACTTCACAACACTCCATTCTATGATTTCACACACCTCCATACTATGACTTCACACAACTCCACCTATGACTTCACACACCTCCATTCTGACTTCACACTCCTCCATTCTATGACTTCACCCACCTCCAATCTATGACTACACACCTCCATTCTGACTTCACACACCTCCATTCTGTGACTTCACACATCTCCATTCCATGACTTCACACACCTTCATTTTTACTTCAGAAACATGCACACACCTCCATTCTGTGACGTCACACACCTCTATTCTGTGACTTCCCACACCTCCATTCTGTGACTTCACACAGCTCCAGTCTATGACTTCACACACCACTATTCTGACTTCCCACACCTCCATTCTATGACTTCATACACCTCCATTCTGTCTTCACACACCTCCATTCTGTGACTTCGCACACCTCTCTTCTGATTTCACACATCTCCATTCTGTGACTTCACTCACCTCCATTCAATGACTTCACACACCTACATTCTTTGACTTCACACACCTCCAATCTGACATCACACACCTCCATTCTTTGATTTCACAGACCTCGAATCTATGACTTCACTCACCTGCACTCTATGACTTCCCACACCTTCTTTCTATGACTTCACCCACCTGCAATATATGACTACACACCTCCATTCTGACTTCACACACCTCCATTCTGTGACTTCACACACCTCCATTCTATGACTTCACACACCTCCATTCTATGATTTCACTCACCTCCATTCTGAGTTAATACACCTCTATTCTGTGATTTCACACACCTTCCATTCTTTGACTTCACACACCTCCATTCTGTGACTTCACACACTTCCATTCTATGACTTCACAAACCTTCATTCTATGATTTCACACACCTCCATTCTGTGACTTCACAAACCTCCATTCTATGACCTCACACACCCTCATTCTATGATTTCACACACCTCCAATCTATGACTTCACACACGTCCATTCTGTGACTTCACACACCTCCATTCTATGACTTCACAAACCTCCATTCTGTGACTTCACACACCTCCATTCTGGCTTCACACACTTCCATTCTATGACTTCACACACTTCCATTCTATGACTTCACACACCTCCATTTTCTGACTTCACACACCTCCATTCTGAGTTCACACACCTCCATTCTGTGACTTCACACACCTCCATTCTATGACTTCACTCACCTCCATTCTGAGTTCACACACCTCTATTCTGTGATTTCACACACCTTCCATTCTTTGACTTCACACACCTCCATTCTGTGACTTCACACACTTCCATTCTATGACCTCACACACCCTCATTCTATGATTTCACACACCTCCATTCTATGACTTCACACACCTCCATTTTGACTACACACACTACCATTCTATGAGTTCACACACCTCCATTCTGACTTCACACACTTCCATTCTATGACTTCACACACGTCCACTCTGTGACTTCACACACCTCCATTCTATGACTTCACACACTTCCATTCTATGACTTCACACACCTCCATTCTGTGACTTTACACACCTCCATTCTGAGTTCACACACCTCAATTCTGGGACTTCACAGACCTCCAATCTGTGACTTCGCACACCTCCATTCTGTGACTTCACACACCTCCATTCTATGACTTCACACACCTCCATTCTATGACTTCACACACGTCAATTCTGTGACTTCACACACCTCCATTCTATGACTTCACACACCTCCATTGTGACTACACACACTACCATTCTATGAGTTCACACACCTCCATTCTGACTTCACACACCTCCATTTTATGACTACACACACATCCATTCTATGACTTCACACACCTCCTTTCTATGACTTCACCCACCTCCAATCGATGACTACACACCTCCATTTTGACTTCACACACCTCCATTCTGTGACCTCACACACCCCCATTCTATGAGTTCACATACCTCCATTCTATGACTTCACACACCTTTATTCTTACTTCCGAAACATCCATTCTATGACTTCACACACCTCCATTCTATGACTTCACAAACCTCTATTCTGTGACTTCACACACCTCCATTCTGAGTTCATACAACTCCATTCGATGACTTCACACACCTCCATTCTGACTTCACACACCTCCGTTCTATGACTTCACACACTTCCATTCTATGACTTCACACACCTCCATTCTGTGACTTCACACACCTCCATTCTGAGTTCACACACCTCCATTCTGTGACTTCTAACACCTCGATTCTGTGACTTCACACAGCTCCAATCTGTGACTTCACACACTTCCATTCTATGACTTCACACACCTCCATTCTATGACTTCACACACCTCCATTCTGTGATTTCACACACCTCCATTCTATGACCTCACACACCCTCATTCTATGATTTAACACACCTCCATTCTATGACTTCACACATCCATTTTGATTTCACACACCGCCAATATATGACTTCAAACACCTCAATTCTGTGACTTCACACAACTCCATTCTATGACTTCATACCGTCCATTCTGTGACTTCACACACCTCCATTCTATGACTTCACACACTTCCATTCTATGACTTCACACACCTCCATTCTGTGACTTTACACACCTCCATTCTGAGTTCACACACCTCAATTCTGGGACTTCACACACCTCCAATCTGTGACTTCCCACACCTCCATTCTGTGACTTCACACACCTCCAGTCTATGACTTCACACATCTCCATTCTATGACCTCACACACGTCCATTCTGTGACTTCACACACCTCCATTCTATGACTTCACACTCCTCCATTGTGACTACACACACTACCATTCTATGAGTTCAAACACCTCCATTCTGACTTCACACACCTCCATTCTATGACTACACACACCTCCATTCTATGACTTCACACACCTCCTTTCTATGACTTCACCCAACTCCATTCTATGACTTCACACCTCCATTCTGACTTCACACACCTCCATTCTGTGACTTCACACACCTCCATTATATGACTTCACACACCTCCATTCTATGCCTTCAAACACCTTCATTCTTACTTCACAAACATACATTCTATGATTTCACACTCCTCCATTCTATGACTTCAAATACCTCCATTCTTTGATTTCACACACCTCCATTCTGAGTTCACACACCTCAGTTCTGTGACTTCACACACCTCCATTCTGTCTTCACACACCTCCATTCTATGACTTCACACACCTCCATTTTATGTCTTCACACACCTCCATTCTTTGACTTCACACACCTAAATTCTCACTTGACACATCTCCATTCTGTGACTTCACACACCTCCATTCTGACTTCACACATCTCCATTCTATGACTTCACACACTTTCATTTTTACTTTGCAAACATCCATTCTATAACTTCACACACCTCCATTCTATGACTTCACACACCTCCATTCAGTGACTTCACACACCTGCATTCTGTGACTTCACACACCTCCATTCTGTGACTTCACACACCTCCATGCTATGACTTCACACATTTCCATTGTGACGTCACACACCTCCATTCTATGACTTCACAGACCTCCATTCTGACTTCACACACCTCCATTCTATGACTTCAGCCACCTCCATTCCGAATTCACGCAGCGCCATTCTGTGCCTTCACAAAACCCTATTCTATGATTTCACACACCTCCATACTATGACTTCACACAACTCCATCTATGACTTCACACACCTCCATTCTGACTTCACACACCTCTATTCTATGACTTCGCACACCTCCATTCTGACATCACACACCTCCATTCTATGACTTCACAGACCTCGAATCTGTGATTTCACTCACATGCACTCTATGACTTCAGACTCCTCCATTCTATGACTTCAAACACCTCCACTCTTTGACTTCACACACCTCCATTCTGTGTTCACACACCTCAATTGTGTGACTTCACACACCTCCATTCTGACTTCACACACCTCTATTCTAGGACTTCCCACACCTCCTTTCTATGACTTCACCCACCTCCAATCGATGACTACACACCTCCTTTCTGACTTCCCACACCTCCATTCTGTGACTTCACACACCCCCATTCTATGAGTTCACATACCTCCATTCTATGTCTTCACACACCTTCATTCTTACTTCAGAAACATCCATTCTATGACTTCACACACCTCCATTCTATGACTTCACAAACCTCTATTCTGTGACTTCACACACCTCCATTCTGAGTTCACACAACTCCATTCGGTGACTTCACACACCTCCATTCTGACTTCACACACCTCCATTCTATGACTTCACACACTTCCATTCTATGACTTCACACACCTCCATTCTGTGACTTCACACACCTCCATTCTGAGTTCACACACCTCCATTCAGTGACTTCTCACACCTCGATTGTGTGACTTCACACAGCTCCAATCTGTGACTTTACACACTTCCATTCTATGACTTCACACACCTCCATTCTAATGCTTCACACACATCCATTCTGTGACTTCACACACCTCCATTCTATGACCTCACACACCCTCATTCTATGATTTCACACACCTCCATTCTATGACTTCACACATCCATTTTGATTTCACACACCTCCAATATATGACTTCAAACACCTCAATTCTGTGACTTCACACATCTCCATTGTATGACTTCATACCGTCCATTCTGTGACTTCACACACCTCCATTCGATGACTTCACACACTTCCATTCTATGACTTCACACACCTCCATTCTGTGACTTTACACACCTCCATTCTGGGTTCACACACCTTCATTCTGTGACTTCACACTCCTGCAATCTGTCACTTCCCACACCTCCATTCTGTGACTTCACACACCTCCATTCTATGACTTCACACACCTTCATTCTTACTTCACAAACACCCATTCTATGACTTCACACACCTCCATTCTATGACTTCACATAACTCCATTCTGTGACTTCACACACCTCCATTCTCTGAGTTCACACACCTCCATTCTGACTTCACACACCTCCATTCTATGACTTCACACACCTCCATTCTGAATTCACACAGCTCAATTCTGTGACTTCACAAAATTCCATTATGACTTCACACACCTCCATTTTATGTATTCACACACCTCCATTCTGTGACTTCACACACCTCCATTGTGACGTCACACACCTCCATTCTATGAGTTCACACACCTCCATTCTGACTTCACAAACCTCTATTCTATGACTTCGCACACCTCCATTCTGACATCACACACCTCCAATCTATGACTTCACAGACCTCGAATCTGTGACGTCACTCACCTCCACTCTATGACTTCACACTCCTCCATTCTATGACTGCCCACACCTCCTTTCTATGACTTCACCAACCTTCATTCTATGACTTCACACACCTTCATTCTTACTTCAGAAACATCCATTCTATGACCTCACACACCTCCATCTATGACTTCACCAACCTCCATTCTGTGACTTCACACACCTCCATACTGAGTTCACAAAACTCCATTCGGTGACTTAACACACCTCCATTCTGACTTCACACACGTCCATTCTATGACTTCACACACTTCCATTCTATGACTTCACAAAGCTCCATTCTGTGACTTCACACACCTCCATTCTGAGTTCACACACCGCCATTCTGTGACTTCACACACCTACATTCTATGACTTCACACATCCATTTTGACTTCATACACCTCCAATATATGACTTCAAACAGCTCAATTCTCTGACTTCACACACCTCCATTCTATGACTTTAAACTCGTCCATTCAGTGACTTCACACATCTCCATTCTATGACTTCACCCACCTCCATTCTATGACTTCACACACCTCCATTCTCCGACTTCACACCCCTCTAATTTAATTTCTCATACCTCCCTTCTATGACTTCACAAACTTCCCTTCGTTGACTTCAAAATACTCCATTCTATGACTTCACACATCTACATTCTATGACTTCACACACCTCAATTCTGACTCACCCAACTCCATTCTGTGACTTCACAAATCTCCATTCTATGATTTCACATATCTCCATACTATGACTTCACACACCTCCATCTATGACTTCACACACCTCCATTATGAGTTCACACACCTACATTCTGTGACTTCACACACCTCCATTCTGACTTCACACACCTCCATTGTATGACTTCACACACCTCCATTCTGTGACTTCACACACCTCCATTCTATGACTTCACAAACTTCCATTGTGATGTCACACACCTCCATTCTATGAGTTCACACACCTCCATTCTATGATTCACACATCTAATTTCTATGACTTCACCCACCTCCATTCTATGACTTCACACCTCCATTCTGACTTCACACACCTCCATTCTGTGACTTCACACACCTTCATTCTATGACTTCACAAACTTCCATTGTGACGTCACAGACCTCCATTTTATGTGTTCACACACCTCCATTCTATGACTTCACTCACCTCCATTCTATGACTTCACACACCTCCTTTCTGAGTTGACACACCTCCATTCTATGACTTCACACACCTCCAATCTGAATTCACACACCTCCATTCTATTACTTCACCCACCTCAATTCTATGACTTCACACACCTCCATTCTGCGACTTCACACCCCTCTAATATGATTTCTCATACCTCCATTCTATGACTTCACAAACCTCCCTTCGGTGACTTCACCATACTCCATTCTATGACTTCACACATCTACATTCTATGACTTCACACACCTCAATTCTGTCTCATACAACTCCATTCTGTGACTTCACGAAACTCCATTTTATGATTTCACATATCTCCATACTATGACTTCACACACCTCCATCTATGATTGCACACACCTCCATTCTGAGTTCACACACCTCCATTCTGTGACTTCACACACCTCCATTCTGACTTCACACACCTCCATTGTATGACTGCACACACCTCCATTCTGTGACTTCAAACACCTCCATTCTATGACTTCACAAACTTCCATTGTGACGTCACACACCTCCATTCTATGAGTTCACACACCTCCATTCTATGACTTCGCACACCTCCATTCTGTGTTCACACACCTCAATTCTGTGACTTCACACACCTCCATTCTGACTTCACACACCTCCATTCTATGACTTCACACACCTCCATTTTATGTCTTCACACACCTCCATTCTTTGACTTCACACACCTAAATTCTGACTTGACACATCTCCATTCTGTGACTTCACACACCTCCATTCTAACTTCACACATCTCCATTCTATGACTTCACACACCTTCATTTTTACTTTACAATCATCCATTCTATAACTTCACACACCTCCATTCTATGACTTCACACACCTCCATTCAGTGACTTCACACACCTGCATTCTGTGACTTCACACACCTCCATTCTGTGACTTCACACACCTCCATGCTATGACTTCACACACTTCCATTGTGACGTCACACACCTCCATTCTATGACTTCACAGACCTCCATTCTGACTTCACACACCTCCATTCTATGACTTCACCCACCTCCATTCCGAATTCACGCAGCTCCATTCTGTGCCTTCACAAAACCCTATTCTATGATTTCACACACCTCCATACTATGACTTCACACAACTGCATCTATGACTTCACACACCTCCATTCTGACTTCACACACCTCTATTCTATGACTTCGCACACCTCCATTCTGACATCACACACCTCCATTCTATGACTTCACAGACCTCGAATCTGTGATTTCACTCACATGCACTCTATGACTTCACACTCCTCCATTCTATGACTTCAAACACCTCCACTCTTTGACTTCACACACCTCCATTCTGTGTTCACACACCTCAATTGTGTGACTTCACACACCTCCATGCTTACTTCACACACCTCCATTCTAGGACTTCCCACACCTCCTTTCTATGACTTCACCCACCTCCAATCGATGACTACACACCTCCTTTCTGACTTCCCACACCTCCATTCTGTGACTTCACACACCCCCATTCTATGAGTTCACATACCTCCATTCTATGTCTTCACACACCTTCATTCTTACTTCAGAAACATCCATTCTATGACTTCACACACCTCCATTCTATGACTTCACAAACCTCTATTCTGTGACTTCACACACCTCCATTCTGAGTTCACACAACTCCATTCGGTGACTTCACACACCTCCATTCTGACTTCACACACCTCCATTCTATGACTTCACACACTTCCATTCTATGACTTCACACACCTCCATTCTGTGACTTCACACACCTCCATTCTGAGTTCACACACCTCCATTCAGTGACTTCTCACACCTCGATTGTGTGACTTCACACAGCTCCAATCTGTGACTTCACACACTTCCATTCTATGACTTCACACACCTCCATTCTAATGCTTCACACACATCCATTCTGTGACTTCACACACCTCCATTCTATGACCTCACACACCCTCATTCTATGATTTCACACATCTCCATTCTATGACTTCATACCGTCCATTCTGTGACTTCACACACCTCCATTCTATGACTTCACACACTTCCATTCTATGACTTCACACACCTCCATTCTGTGACTTTACACACCTCGACTCTCTGACTTCACACACCTCCATTCCACGATTTCACACACCTCCATTCTGTGACTTCACACATCTCCATTCTATGACTTCACACACCTTCATTCTGTGACTTCACACACCTCCATTCTATGACTTCACACACCTCCATTCTGTGACTTCACACACTTCCATTATATGACTTCACACACCTCCATATTGTGGCTTCACACACCTCCATTCTATGACTTCACACACCTCCATTGTGACTTCACACACCTACATTGTGACTTCACACACCTACGTTCTATCAGTTCACACACCTGCATTGTGACTTCACACAACTCCAGTCTCTGACTTCATACACCTCCATTCTGAATACACACACCTTCATGCTAACTTCACACACCTCAATTCTGTGACTTCACACACTTCCATTCTATGATTTCCCACACCTCCATTCTTTGACTTCACACACCTCCATTCTATGACTTCACATACCTCCTTTCTGAGTTGACACATCTGCATTCTCTGACTTCACATACCTCCAATCTGACTTCACACACCTCCATTCTGTGACTTCAAAAACCACCATTCTATGACTTCACACATCTCCATTGTGACTTCACACACCTCCATTCTATGAGTTCACACAGCTCCATTCTGACTTCACACACCTCCATTCTATGACTTCACACACCTCTATTCTGACTTCACACACCTCCATTCTATGACTTCACACACTTCCATTGTTTGATATCATACACCTCCATTCTTTGACTTCACACACCTCCGTTCCATGAATTCACACACCTCCATTCTATGAGTTCACACACCTCCATTCTGTGACTTCAGACACCTCCTTCTTTGACTTCACACACCTCCATTCTGTGACTTCACACACCTCAAATCTGAGTTCACACACCTCCATAATGTGACTTCACACACCTCTATTCTGTGACTTCACACACCTCCAATCTATGACTTCACACACCTCCATTCTATGACTTCACACACCTCCATTCTATGCCTTCACAAACCTCCATTCTGTGACTCCACACACCTCCATTCTATGACATCACACACCGCCATTCTGTGACTTCACACACCTCCATTCTATGACTTCACACACCTCCATTCTATGACTTCAGAAACCTACATTGTGACTTCACACACCTCCATTCTATGAGTTCACACACCTGCATTGTGACTTCACACACCTCCATTCTCTGAATTCACACACCTCCATTCTGACTTCACACACCTCCATTCTGACTTCACACACCTCAATTCTGTGAATTCACACACCTCCATTCTATGATTTCACACACATCCATTCTATGACTTCACAGACCTCCATTCTAAGACTTCACCCACCTCCTTTCTGAGTTCTTACACATCCATTCTGTGACTTCCCACACCTCCATTGTGACTTCATACACCTCCATTCTATGAGTTTACACACCTCCATTCTGACTTCACACACTTCAATTCTATGACTTCACACAGCTACATTCTGACTTCACACACCTCCATTCTATGACTTCTCACACCTCTATTCTGACTTCACACACCTGCATTCTGTGACTTCACACACCTCCATTCTGTGACTTCACACAAAACTCCATTCTGTGACTTCACACACCTCCACTCTGTGACTTCACACACCTCCATTCTATGACTTCGCACACCTCTATTCTGACCTCACACCCCTCCATTCTGTGACTTCACACACCTCCATTCTATGACTTCACACACCTTCATTCTAAGACTTCACAGACCTCCATTCTATCACTTCACACACTTCCATTGTTTGACATCATACACCTCCATTCTTTGATTTCACACACCTCCGTTCCATGAATTCACACACCTCCATTCTATGAGTTCACACACGTCCATTCTATGAGTTCACACAACTCCATTCTTACTTCAGCAACATCCATTCTATGACTTCAGACCCCTCCATTCTAGGACTTCACACACCTTCATTCTTACTTCAGCAACATCCATTCTGTGACTTCACACACCTCCCTTCTGTGACTTCACACACCTCCATTCTATGACTTCACACACCTCCATTCTATGACTTCACACCTCCATTCTATGGCTTCACACCTCCATTCTATGACTTCACACACCAACATTTATGACGTCACACACCTCCAGTTTGTGACTTCACACACCTCCATTCTGACATCACACACCTACATTCTATGACTTCACACACTTCCATTCTATGACTTCACACACCTCCATTCTGTGACTTCACTCACCTCCATTGTGAGTTCACACACATCCATTGTGTGACTTCACACACCTCCATTCATTTACTTCACACATCTTGATTCTCTGAATCACATACCACCATTCTACGATTTCACACACCTCCATTCTGTGACTTCACACATCTCCATTCTATGACTTCACACACCTCCATTCTGTGACTTCACACACCTCCATTCTGAATTCACACAGCTCCTTTCTATGACTTCACACACCTCCTTCTGTGACTTCACACACCTCTATTCTATGACTTCACACAACTCCATTGTGATTTCACACACCTCCCTTCTATGTGTTCACACACCTCCATTCTGACTTTACACACCTCAATTCTATCACTTCGCACACCTCCATTCTTACTTCACACACCTCCATTCTGTGACTTCACACACCTCCATTCTATGATTTCACACACCTCCATTCCATGACTTCACACACCTCCATTATATGACTTCACACACCTCCATTCTGAATTCACACACCTATATTCTGTGACTTCACACACCTCAATTTCTGACTTCACACACTTCCATTCTATGACTTCCACACCTCCATTCTGTAACTTCACATACCACCATTCTATGACTTCACACACCTCCATTTTGACTTCACATACCTCCATTGTATGAGTTCACACACCTCCATTCTGACTTCACACACCTCCATTCTATGACTTAGCACACCTCAATTCTGATTTCACACACCTCCATTCTGTGACTTCACACACCTCCATGACATGACTTTACATACCTCCATTCGATGACTTCACACACTTCCATTCTTTGACTTCACACACCTCCATTTTGACTTCACACACCTCCATTCTGTGACTTTACACACGTGCATTTGTGACTTCAAACACCACCTTTTTGACTTCACACACCTTCATTCTGTGACTGCACACACCTCCATTTTGTGACTTCACACACCTCCGTTTTGACTTCACACACATCCATTCTGTGACTTCACACACCTCCATTGTTTGACTTCACACACCTCTATTGTTTGACTTCACACACCTCCATTCTTTGACTTCACACACCTCCATTCCATGACTTCACAACCTCCATTCTATGAGTTCACACACCTTCATTCTATGAGTTCACAAACTCCATTTTTACTTCCCACACCTCCATTCTATGACTTCACACACCTCCATTCTGTGACTGCAAAAACCCCCATTCTATGATTTCACACACCTCCATTGTGACTTCACACACCTCCATTCTATGAGTTCACACACCTCCATTCTGACTTCACACACCTCCATTCTAAGACTTCACACAGCTCCATTCTGACTTCACACATCTCCATTCTATGACTTCGCACACCTCTATTCTGACTTCACACACCTCCATTCTATGACTTCACACACCTCCATTGTGACTTCAGACAACTCGATTCTGTGACTTCACACACCTCCATTTTCACTTCACAAACCTCCATTCTGTGACTTCTCACACCTCCTTTCTGTGACTTCACACACCTCCATACTGTGACTTCCACACACCTTCAATCTATGACTTCACGCACCTCCATTCTATGACTTCACACACTTCCAATCTATGACTTCACACACCTCCATTCTATGACTTCACACACCTCCATTCTATGACTTCACACAACTGCATTCTGACTTCACACACCTCCATTCCATGACTTCACACAACTGTATTCTGTGACTTCACACACCTGCCTTCTGTGACATCACACACCTCCATTCTGTGACTTCACACACCTCCATTCTATGACTTCACACCTCCATTCTATGACTTCACACACCAACATTTATGACGTCACATACCTCCATTCTGTGACTTCACACACCTCCATTCTGACATCACACACCTGCATTCTGTGACTTCACACACCTCCATTGTGACTTCACACAACTCCATTCTGTGACTTCGCACACCTGCCTTGTGTGACTTTACACACCTCAATTTTGTGACTTCACACACCTCCATTCTATGATTTCACACACAATCCATTCTATGACCTAACAAACCTCCATTGTTTGATTTCACACACCTCCATTCTATGACTTCACACACCTCCATTGTGACTTCACACAACTCCATTCTGTGACTTCACACACCTCCATTCTGTGACTTCACACACCAATATTTATGACGTCACATACCTCCATTCTGTGACTTAACACCCCTCCATTCTGACATCACACACCTACATTCTATGACTTCACACACTTCCATTCTATTACTTCACACACCTCCATTCTGTGACTTCACTCACCTCCATTGTGAGTTCACACACCTCCATTCTGTGACTTCACACACCTCCATTCTGTGACTTCACACACCTCGACTCTCTGACTTCACACACCTCCATTCCACGATTTCACACACCTCCATTCTGTGACTTCACACACCTCCATTATATGACTTCACACACCTCCATATTGTGGCTTCACACACCTCCATTCTATGACTTCACACACCTCCATTGTGACTTCACACACCTACATTGTGACTTCACACACCTACGTTCTATCAGTTCACACACCTGCATTGTGACTTCACACAACTCCAGTCTCTGACTTCACACACCTCCATTCTGAATACACACACCTCCATGCTGACTTCACACACCTCAATTCTGTGACTTCACACACTTCCATTCTATGATTTCCCACACCTCCATTCTTTGACTTCACACACCTCCATTCTATGACTTCACATACCTCCTTTCTGAGTTGACACATCTGCATTCTCTGACTTCACATACCTCCAATCTGACTTCACACACCTCCATTCTGTGACTTCAAAAACCACCATTCTATGACTTCACACATCTCCATTGTGACTTCACACACCTCCATTCTATGAGTTCACACAGCTCCATTCTGACTTCACACACCTCCATTCTATGACTTCACACACCTCTATTCTGACTTCACACACCTCCATTCTATGACTTCACACACTTCCATTGTTTGATATCATACACCTCCATTCTTTGACTTCACACACCTCCGTTCCATGAATTCACACACCTCCATTCTATGAGTTCACACACCTCCATTCTGTGACTTCAGACACCTCCTTCTTTGACTTCACACACCTCCATTCTGTGACTTCACACACCTCAAATCTGAGTTCACACACCTCCATAATGTGACTTCACACACCTCTATTCTGTGACTTCACACACCTCCATTCTATGACTTCACACACCTCCATTCTATGACTTCACACACCTCCATTCTATGCCTTCACAAACCTCCATTCTGTGACTCCACACACCTCCATTCTATGACATCACACACCGCCATTCTGTGACTTCACACACCTCCATTCTATGAGTTCACACACCTGCATTGTGACTTCACACACCTCCATTCTCTGAATTCACACACCTCCATTCTGACTTCACACACCTCCATTCTGACTTCACACACCTAAATTCTGTGAATTCACACACCTCCATTCTATGATTTCACACACATCCATTCTATGACTTCACAGACCTCCATTCTAAGACTTCACACACCTCCTTTCTGAGTTCTTACACATCCATTCTGTGACTTCCCACACCTCCATTGTGACTTCATACACCTCCATTCTATGAGTTTACACACCTCCATTCTGACTTCACACACTTCAATTCTATGACTTCACACAGCTACATTCTGACTTCACACACCTCCATTCTATGACTTCGCACACCTATATTCTGACTTCACACACCGGCATTCTGTGACTTCACACACCTCCATTCTGTGACTTCACACAAAACTCCATTCCGTGACTTCACACACCTCCACTCTGTGACTTCACACACCTCCATTCTATGACTTCGCACACCTCTATTCTGACCTCACACCCCTCCATTCTGTGACTTCACATACCTCCATTCTTTGACTTCACATCCCTCAATTCTGTGCCTTCACACACCTCCACTCTGTGACTTTACACACCTCCATTCTGTAACTTCACACACCTCCCTTCTGTGACTTCACACACCTCCATTCTATGACTTCACACACCTTCATTCTAAGACTTCACAGACCTCCATTCTATCACTTCACACACGTCCATTGTTTGACATCATACACCTCCATTCTTTGATTTCACACACCTCCGTTCCATGAATTCACACACCTCCATTCTATGAGTTCACACACGTCCATTCTATGAGTTCACACAACTCCATTCTTACTTCAGCAACATCCATTCTATGACTTCAGACCCCTCCATTCTAGGACTTCACACACCTTCATTCTTACTTCAGCAACATCCATTCTGTGACTTCACACACCTCCCTTCTGTGACTTCACACACCTCCATTCTATGACTTCACACACCTCCATTCTATGACTTCACACCTCCATTCTATGGCTTCACACCTCCATTCTATGACTTCACACACCAACATTTATGACGTCACACACCTCCATTCTGTGACTTCACACAACTCCATTCTGACATCACACACCTACATTCTATGACTTCACACACTTCCATTCTATGACTTCACACACCTCCATTCTGTGACTTCACACACCTCCATTGTGATTTCACACACCTCTCTTCTATGTGTTCACACACCTTCATTCTGACTTTACACACCTCAATTCTATCACTTCACACACCTCCATTCTGTGACTTCACACAACTCCATTCATTTACTTCACACACCTTGATTCTCTGAATCACATACCACCATTCTACGATTTCACACACCTCCATTCTGTGACTTCACACATCTCCATTCTATGACTTCACACACCTCCATTCTGTGACTTCACACACCTCCATTCTGAATTCACACAGCTCCTTTCTATGACTTCACACACCTCCTTCTGTGACTTCACACACCTCTATTCTATGACTTCACACACCTCCATTGTGATTTCACACACCTCCCTTCTATGTGTTCACACACCTCCATTCTGACTTTACACACCTCAATTCTATCACTTCACACACCTCCATTCTTACTTCACACACCTCCATTCTGTGACTTCACACACCTCCATTCTATGATTTCACACACCTCCATTCTATGACTTCACACACCTCCATTCTATGACTTCACACACCTCCATTCTGAATTCACACACCTATATTCTGTGACTTCACACACCTCAATTTCTGACTTCACACACTTCCATTCTATGACTTCCACACCTCCATTCTGTAACTTCACATACCACCATTCTATGACTTCACACACCTCCATTTTGACTTCACATACCTCCATTCTATGAGTTCACACACCTCCATTCTGACTTCACACACCTCCATTCTATGACTTCACACACCTCCATTCTGACTTCACACACCTTTATTCTATGACTTAGCACACCTCAATTCTGATTTCACACACCTCCATTCTGTGACTTCACACACCTCCATGACATGACTTTACATACCTCCATTCGATGACTTCACACACCTCCATTCTTTGACTTCACACACCTCCATTTTGACTTCACACACCTCCATTCTGTGACTTTACACACGTCCATTTGTGACTTCACACACCACCTTTTGACTTCACACACCTTCATTCTGTGACTTCACACACCTCCATTTTGTGACTACACACACCTCCGTTTTGACTTCACACACATCCATTCTGTGACTTCACACACCTCCATTGTTTGACTTCACACACCTCTATTGTTTGACTTCACACACCTCCATTGTTTGACTTCACACACCTCCATTCCATGACTCCACAACCTCCACTCTATGAGTTCACACACCTTCATTCTATGAGTTCACAAACTCCATTTTTACTTCCCACACCTCCATTCTATGACTTCACACACCTCCATTCTGTGACTGCAAAAACCCCCATTCTATGACTTCACACACCTCCATTGTGACTTCACACACCTCCATTCTATGAGTACACACACCTCCATTCTGACTTCACACACCTCAATTCTAAGACTTCACACAGCTCCATTCTGACTTCACACACCTCCATTTTGACTTCACACACCTCCATTCTATGACTTCACACACCTCCATTCTATGACTTCACACCTCCATTCTATGGCTTCACACCTCCATTCTATGACTTCACACACCAACATTTATGACGTCACACACTCCATTCTGTGACTTCACACACCTCCATTCTGACATCACACACCTACATTCTATGACTTCACACACTTCCATTCTATGACTTCACACACCTCCATCCTGTGACTTCACTCACCTCCATTGTGAGGTCACACACATCCATTCTGTGACTTCACACACCTCCATTCATTTACTTCACACACCTTGAGTCTCTGAATCACATACCACCATTCTACGATTTCACCCACCTCCATTCTGTGACTTCACACATCTCCATTCTATGACTTCACACACCTCCTTCTGTGACTTCACACACCTCTCTTCTATGACTTCACACACCTCCATTGTGATTTCACACACCTCTCTTCTATGTGTTCACACACCTTCATTCTGACTTTACAAACCTCAATTCTATCACTTCACACACCTCCATTCTGTGACTTCACACAACTCCGTTTTGACTTCACACACATCCATTCTGTGACTTCACACACCTCCATTGTTTGACTTCACACACCTCTATTGTTTGACTTCACACACCTCCATTCTTTGACTTCACACACCTCCATTCCATGACTTCACAACCTCCATTCTATGAGTTCACACACCTTCCTTCTATGAGTTCACAAACTCCATTTTTACTTCCCACACCTCCATTCTATGACTTCACACACCTCCATACTGTGACTGCAAAAACCCCCATTCCATGTCTTCACACACCTCCATTGTGAATTTACACACCTCCATTCTATGAGTTCACAAACCTCCATTCTGACTTCACACACCTCCATTCTAAGACTTCACACAGCTCCATTCTGACTTCACACATCTCCATTCTATGACTTCGCACACCTCTATTCTGACTTCACACACCTCCATTCTATGACTTCGCACACCTCCATTGTGACTTCAGACAACTCGATTCTGTGACTTCACACACCTCCATTCTATGACTTCACACACCTCCATTCTATGACTTCCCACACCTCCATTCTATGACTTCACACACTTCCAATCTATGACTTCACACACCTCCATTCTATGACTTCACACACCTCCATTCTATGACTTCACACACCTGCATTCTGACTTCACACACCTCCATTCTATGACTTCATACACCTCCATTCTATGACTTCACACACCAACATACTATGACTTCACACACCTCCATTATGTGACTTCACACATCTCCATTCTGACTTCACACTCCTCCATTCTATGACTTCACCCACCTCCATTCTATGACTTCACACACCTCCATTCTGTAACTTCACACACTTCCAATGTTTGACTTCACAAACCTCCATTCCATGACTTCATACACCTCCATCCTCTGACTTCACACACCTCCATTCTTTGACTTCACACACCTCCATTTTGGCTTCACACACCTCCATTCTGTGACTTCACACACCTCCTTTCTGTGACTTCACACACCTCCATACTATGACTTCCACACACCTTCAACCTATGACTTCACGCACCTCCATTCTATGACTTCACACACTTCCAATCTATGACTTCACACACCTCCATTCTTTGACTTCACACACCTCCATTCTATGACTTCACACACCTGCATTCTGACTTCACACACCTCCGTTCCATGACTTCACACAACTGTATTCTGTGACTTCACACACCTGCCTTCTGTGACATCAAACACCTCCATTCTATGACTTCACACCTCCATTCTATGACTTCACACAACAACATTTATGACGTCACATACACCTCCATTCTGTGACTTCACACACCTCCATTCTGACATCACACACCTGCATTCTGTGACTTCACACACCTCCATTCTATGACTTCACACACAACTCCATTTTGTGACTTTACACACCTCCACTCTGCGACTTATACACACCTCAATTCTGTGACTTCACACACCTCCATTCTATGATTTCACACCTCCATTCTATGACTTCACACACCTCCATTGTGACTTCACACAACTCCATTCTGTGACTTCACACACCTGCCTTCTGTGACTTCACACACATCCATTCTATGACTTCACACACCTCCATTCTATGACTTCACACACCAACATCTATGACGTCACATACCTCCATTCTGTGACTTCACACCCCTCCATTCTGACATCACACACCTACATTCTATGACTTCACACACTTCCATTCTATTACTTCACACACCTCCATTCTGTGACTTCACTCACCTCCATTGTGAGTTCACACACCTCCATTCTGTGACTTCACACACCTCCATTCTGTGACTTCACACACCTCGACTCTCTGACTTCACACACCTCCATTCCACGATTTCACACACCTCCATTCTGTGACTTCACACATCTCCATTCTATAACTTCACACACGTCCATTTTTGACTTCACACACCTCCATTCTGAGTTCACACACCTCCATTCTGTGACTTCACAAAGCTCCATTATATGACTTCAC
Source organism: Megascapheus bottae (assembly GCF_031878675.1). Lineage (NCBI taxonomy): Eukaryota > Metazoa > Chordata > Mammalia > Rodentia > Geomyidae > Megascapheus > Megascapheus bottae. The sequence continues at coordinate 836,119 of NW_028327691.1, forward strand.
ACACCTCCATATTGTGACTTCACACACCTCCATTCTATGACTTCACACACCTCCATTCTGACTTCACACACCTGCATTGTGACGTCACACAACTCCAGTCTCTGACTTCACACACCTCCGTTCTGAATACACACACCTCCATGCTGACTTCACACACCTCAATTCTGTGACTTCACACACTTCCATTCTATGATTTCCCACACCTCCATTCTTTGACTTCACACACCTCCATTCTATGACTTCACATACCTCCTTTCTGAGTTGACACACCTCCATTCTGTGACTTCACATAACTACAATCTGACTTCACACACCTCCATTCTGTGACTTCAAAAACCACCATTCTATGACTTCACACATCTCCATTGTGACTTCACACACCTCCATTCTATGAGTTCACACAGCTCCATTCTGACTTCACACACCTCCATTCTATGACTTCACACACCTCTATTCTGACTTCACACACCTCCATTCTATGAATTCATACACTTCCATTGTTTGATATCATACACCTCCATTCTTTGACTTCACACACCTCCGTTCCATGAATTCACACACCTCCATTCTATGAGTTCACACACCTCCATTCTATGAGTTCACACACCTTCATTCTTACTTCAGCAACATCCATTCTATGACTTCAGACCCCTCCATTCTGTGACTTCACACACCTTCATTATTACTTCAGCAACATCCATTCTATGACTTCACACACCTCCATTCTATGACTTCACAAACCTCCATTCTGTGACTTCACAGACCTCCATTCTGAGTTCACACACCTCCATTCTGTGACTTCACACACCTCCATTCTGACTTCACACACCTCCATTCTATGACTTCACACACTTCCATTCTATGACTTCACACACCTCCATTCTGTGACTTCACACACCTCCTCTCTGAGTTCACACACCTCCATTCTGTGTCTTCACAGACCTCCATTTTGTGACTTCAGACACCTCCTTCTTTGACTTCACACACCTCCATTCTGTGACTTCACACACCTCAAATCTAAGTTCACACACCTCCATACTGTGACTTCACACACCTCCATTCTGTGACTTCACACACCTCCATTCTATGACTTCAAACACCTCCATTCTATGACTTCACACACCTCCATTCTATGCCTTCCAAACCTCCATTCTGTGACTCCACACACCTCCATTCTATGACATCACACACCTCCATTCTGTGACTTCACACACCTCCATTCTATGACTTCACACACCTCCATTCTATGACTTCAGAAACCTACATTGTGACTTCACACACCTCCATTCTATGAGTTCACACACCTACATTGTGACTTCACACACCTCCATTCTCTGAATTCACACACCTCCATTCTGACTTCACACACCTCCATTCTGACTTCACACACCTCAATTCTGTGAATTCACACACCTCAATTCTATGATTTCACACACATCCATTCTATGACTTCACAGACCTCCATTCTAAGACTTCACACACCTCCTTTCTGAGTTCTTACACATCCATTCTGTGACTTCCCACACCTCCATTGTGACTTCATTCACCTCCATTCTATGAGTTTACACACCTCCATTCTGACTTCACACACTTCAATTCTATGACTTCGCACACCTCTATTCTGACTTCACACACCTGCATTCTGTGACTTCACACACCTCCATTCTGTGACTTCACACAAAACTGCATTATGTGACTTCACACACCTCCACTCTGTGACTTTACACACCTCCATTCTGTGACTTCACACACCTCCATTCTATGATTTCTCACACAATCCATTTTATGACTTCACAAACTTCCATTCTTTGATTTCACACACCTCCATTCTATGACTTCACACACATCCATTCTATGACTTCACACACTTCCATTCTGTGACTTCACACACCTCCTCTCTGAGTTCACACACCTCCATTCTGTGTCTTCACACAACTCCATTCTGTGACTTCAGACACCTTCTTCTTTGACATCACACACCTTCATTCTGTGACTTCACACACCTCAAATCTGAGTTCACACACCTCCATACTATGACTTCACACACCTACATTCTGTGACTTCACACACCTCAATTCTATGACTTCACACACCTCCATTCTATGACTTCACACACCTTCATTCTATGCCTTAAGAAACCTCCATTCGGTGACTTCACACAACTCCATTCTATGACATCACACACCTCCTTTCTGAGTTGACACACCTCCATTCTGTTACATCACACACCTCCAATCTGACTTCACACACCTCCATTCTATGACTTCACACACCTCCATTCTGTGTCTTCAAAAACCAACATTCTATGACTTCAAACACCTCCATTCTATGACTTCACACACCTCCATTCTGAGACTTCACATATCTACACTCTGTGACTTTACACACCTCCACTCTGTGACTACACACAACTCCATTCTGTGATTTCACACACCTCCATTCTATGACTTCACACACCTCTGTTCTTTGACTTCACACACCTCCATTCTATGAATTCACACACCTCCATTGTGATTTCACAAAACTCTATTCTGTGACTTCACACACCTGCCTTCTGTGACTTCACACACCTCCATTCTATGACTTCACACACCTCCATTCTATGACTTCACACCTCCATTCTATGACTTCACACACCAACATTTATGACGTCACATACCTCCATTCTGTGACTTCACACACCTCCATTCTGACATCACACACCTCCATTCTGACTTCACACAGTTCCATTCTATTACTTCACACACCTCCATTCTGTGACTTCACTCACCTCCATTGTGAGTTCACACACCTCAATTCTGTGACTTCACACACCTCCATTCTGTGACTTCACACCCTTCGATTCTCTGACTTCACACACCTCCATTCTTCGATTTCAAACACCTCCATTCTGTGACTTCACACACCTCCATTCTGAGTTCACACACCTCCATTCTGTGACTTCACACACCTACATTATATTACTTCTCACACCTCCATATTGTGACTTCACACACCTCCATTCTATGACTTCACACACCTCCATTCTATGACTTCACACACCTACATTGTGACTTCACACACCTACGTTCTATCAGTTCACACACCTGCATTGTGACTTCACACACCTCCATTCTGACTTCACACACCTCAATTCTGTGAATTCACACACTTCCATTCTATGATTTCCCACACCACCATTCTTTGAATTCACACACCTCCATTCTATGACTTCACATACCTCCTTTCTGTGTTGACACACCTCCATTCTGTGACTTCACATACCTCCAATCTGACTTCACACACCTCCATTCTATGACTTCACACAACTCCATTCTGTGACTTCAAAAACCACCATTCTATGACTTCACACATCTCCATTGTGACTTCACACACCTCCGTTCTATGAGTTAACACAGCTCCATTCTGACTTCACTCACCTCCATTCTATGACTTCGCACACCTCTATTCTGACTTCACACCCCTCCATTCTGTGACTTCACATACCTCCATTCTTTGACTGCACACCCCTCCATTCTGTGCCTTCACACACCTCCACTCTGTGAGTTTACACACCTCCATTCTGTGACTTCACACACCTACTTTCTGTGACTTCACACACCACCATTCTATGATTTCACACACCTCCATTCTAAGACTTCACACACTTCCATTCTATGACTTCACACACCAATATTCTTTGACTTCACACACCTACATTCTGTGACTTCACACATCTTCATTCTGACTTCACACACATCCATTCTATGACTTCACAAATCTCCATTCTATGACTTCACTAACCTCCATTCCATGACTTCATACACCTCCATTCTATGACTTCACACACCTCCTTTCTTTGATTTCACACACCTCGTTTGACTTCACACACCACAATTCTATGACTTCACACACCTCCATTTCTGACTTCACACATCACAATTTTGACTTCACACACCTCCATTCTGTGACTTCATACACCTCCATTCTGTGACTTCACACACCTCAATTTTGACTTCACACACTTCCATTCTGTGACTTCACACACCTCCATTCTGTGACTTCACACACCTCCATTGTTTGATTTCGCACTACTCTATTCTTGGATTTCACACAACTCCATTCCATTACTTCAAACATCTCCATTCTATGAGGTCACACATCTCTATTCTATGAGTTCACACACCTCCATTTTGACTTCACACACCTCCATTCTATGACTTCACACACCTTCATTCTTACTTCACAAACATCCATTCTATGACTTCACACACCCCCATTCTGTGACTTCACAAACCTCCATTCTGTGACTTCACACACCTCCATTCTGAATTCACACAGCTCCTTTCTATGACTTCACACACCTCCTTCTGTGACTTCACACACCTCTATTCTATGACTTCACACACCTCCATTGTGATTTCACACACCTCCCTTCTATGTGTTCACACACCTCCATTCTGACTTTACACACCTCATTTCTATCACTTCACACACCTCCATTCTGACTTCACACACCTCCATTCTGTGACTTCGCACACCTCCATTCTATGATTTCACACACCTCCATTCCATGACTTCCCGCACCTCAATTCTATGACTTCACACACCTCCATTCTGAATTCACACACCTATATTCTGTGACTTCACACACCTCAATTTCTGACTTCACACATCTCCATTCTATGACTTCCACACCTCCATTCTGTAACTTCACATACCACCATTCTATGAGTTCACACACCTCCATTCTGACTTCACACACCTCCGTTCTATGAGTTCACACACCTCCATTCTGACTTCACACACCTCCATTCTATGACTTCACACAACTCCATTCTGTGACTTCAGACACCTTCTTCTTTGACATCACACACCTTCATTCTGTGACTTCACACACCTCAAATCTGAGTTCACACACCTCCATACTATGACTTCACACACCTACATTCTGTGACTTCACACACCTCAATTCTATGACTTCACACACCTCCATTCTATGACTTCACACACCTTCATTCTATGCCTTAAGAAACCTCCATTCGGTGACTTCACACAACTCCATTCTATGACATCACACACCTCCTTTCTGAGTTGACACACCTCCATTCTGTTACATCACACACCTCCAATCTGACTTCACACACCTCCATTCTATGACTTCACACACCTCCATTCTGTGTCTTCAAAAACCAACATTCTATGACTTCAAACACCTCCATTCTATGACTTCACACACCTCCATTCTGAGACTTCACATATCTACACTCTGTGACTTTACACACCTCCACTCTGTGACTACACACAACTCCATTCTGTGATTTCACACACCTCCATTCTATGACTTCACACACCTCCGTTCTTTGACTTCACACACCTCCATTCTATGAATTCACACACCTCCATTGTGACTTCACACAACTCTATTCTGTGACTTCACACACCTGCCTTCTGTGACTTCACACACCTCCATTCTATGACTTCACACACCTCCATTCTATGACTTCACACCTCCATTCTATGACTTCACACACCAACATTTATGACGTCACATACCTCCATTCTGTGACTTCACACACCTCCATTCTGACATCACACACCTCCATTCTATGACTTCACACAGTTCCATTCTATTACTTCACACACCTCCATTCTGTGACTTCACTCACCTCCATTGTGAGTTCACACACCTCAATTCTGTGACTTCACACACCTCCATTCTGTGACTTCTCACCCTTCGATTCTCTGACTTCACACACCTCCATTCTTCGATTTCAAACACCTCCATTCTGTGACTTCACACACCTCCATTCTGAGTTCACACACCTCCGTTCTGTGACTTCACACACCTACATTATATTACTTCTCACACCTCCATATTGTGACTTCACACACCTCCATTCTATGACTTCACACACCTCCATTCTATGACTTCACACACCTACATTGTGACTTCACACACCTACGTTCTATCAGTTCACACACCTGCATTGTGACTTCACACACCTCCATTCTGACTTCACACACCTCAATTCTGTGAATTCACACACTTCCATTCTATGATTTCCCACACCACCATTCTTTGAATTCACACACCTCCATTCTATGACTTCACATACCTCCTTTCTGTGTTGACACACCTCCATTCTGTGACTTCCCATACCTCCAATCTGACTTCACACACCTCCATTCTATGACTTCACACAACTCCATTCTGTGACTTCAAAAACCACCATTCTATGACTTCACACATCTCCATTGTGACTTCGCACACCTCCGTTCTATGAGTTAACACAGCTCCATTCTGACTTCACACACCTCCATTCTATGACTTCGCACACCTCTATTCTGACTTCACACCCCTCCATTCTGTGACTTCACATACCTCCATTCTTTGACTGCACACCCCTCCATTCTGTGCCTTCACACACCTCCACTCTGTGAGTTTACACACCTCCATTCTGTGACTTCACACACCTCCTTTCTGTGACTTCACACACCTCCATTCTATGACTTCACACACCTCCATTCTAAGACTTCACACACTTCCATTCTATGACTTCACACACCAATATTCTTTGACTTCACACACCTACATTCTGTGACTTCACACATCTTCATTCTGACTTCACACACATCCATTCTATGACTTCACAAATCTCCATTCTATGACTTCACTAACCTCCATTCCATGACTTCATACACCTCCATTCTATGACTTCACACACCTCCTTTCTTTGATTTCACACACCTCCATTTTGACTTCACACACCACAATTCTATGACTTCACACACCTCCATTTCTGACTTCACACATCACAATTTTGACTTCACACACCTCCATTCTGTGACTTCATACACCTCCATTCTGTGACTTCACACACCTCAATTTTGACTTCACACACTTCCATTCTGTGACTTCACCCACCTCCATTCTGTGACTTCACACACCTCCATTGTTTGATTTCGCACTACTCTATTCTTGGATTTCACACAACTCCATTCCATTACTTCAAACATCTCCATTCTATGAGGTCACACATCTCTATTCTATGAGTTCACACACCTCCATTTTGACTTCACACACCTCCATTCTATGACTTCACACACCTTCATTCTTACTTCACAAACATCCATTCTATGACTTCACACACCCCCATTCTGTGACTTCACAAACCTCCATTCTGTGACTTCACACACCTCCATTCTGAATTCACACAGCTCCTTTCTATGACTTCACACACCTCCTTCTGTGACTTCACACACCTTTATTCTATGACTTCACACACCTCCATTGTGATTTCACACACCTCCCTTCTATGTGTTCACACACCTCCATTCTGACTTTACACACCTCAGTTCTATCACTTCACACACCTCCATTCTGACTTCACACACCTCCATTCTGTGACTTCGCACACCTCCATTCTATGATTTCACACACCTCCATTCCATGACTTCACGCACCTCAATTCTATGACTTCACACACCTCCATTCTGAATTCACACACCTATATTCTGTGACTTCACACATCTCAATTTCTGACTTCACACACCTCCATTCTATGACTTCCACACCTCCATTCTGTAACTTCACATACCACCATTCTATGAGTTCACACACCTCCATTCTGACTTCACACACCTCCGTTCTATGAGTTCACACACCTCCATTCTGTGACTTCACACACCTCCATGACATGACTTTACATACCTCCATTCGATGACTTCACACACCTCCATTCTTTGACTTCACACACCTCCATTTTGACTTCATACACCTCCATTCTGTGACTTTACACACGTCCTTTTGTGACTTCACACACCACCTTTTTCACTTCACACACCTTCATTCTGTGACTTCACACAGCTCCATTTTCTGACTTCACACACCTCCGTTTTGACTTCACACACATCCATTCTGTGACTTCACACACCTCCATTGTTTGACTTCACACACCTCTATTGTTTGACTTCACACACCTCCATTCTTTGACTTCACACACCTCCATTCCATGACTTCACAACCTCCATTCTATGAGTTCACACAACTTCATTCTATGAGTTCACAAACTCCATTTTTACTTCCCACACCTCCATTCTATGACTTCACACACCTCCATTCTGTGACTGCAAAAACCCCCATTCTATGACTTCACACACCTCCATTGTGACTTCACACACCTCCATTCTATGAGTTCACACACCTCCATTCTGACTTCACACACCTCAATTCTAAGACTTCACACACCTCCATTGTGACTTCAGACAACTCGATTCTGTGACTTCACACACCTCCCTTCTGTGACTTCACACACCTCCATTCTATGACTTCACACACCTCCATTCTATGACTTCCCACACATCCATTCTATGACTTCACACACTTCCAATCTATGACTTCACACACCTCCATTCTATGACTTCACACACCTCCATTCTATGACTTCACACACCTGCATTCTGACTTCACACACCTCCATTCTATGATTTCATACACCTCCATTCTATGACTTCACACACCAACATACTATGACTTCACATACCTCCATTATGTGACTTCACACATCTCCATTCTGACTTCACACTCCTCCATTTAATGACTTCACACACCTCCATTCTATGACTTCACACACCTCCATTCTGTAACTTCACACACTTCCATTGTTTGACTTCAGAAACCTCTGTTCCATTACTTCATACACCTCCATTCTATGACTTCACACACCTCCATTCTTTGACTTCACACACCTCCGTTTTGACTTCACACATCTCCATTCTGTGACTTCACACACCTCCATTCTGTGACGTCACACACCTCCATACTATGACTTCCAAACACCTGCAATCTATGACTTCACCCAACTCCATTCTATGACTTCACACACTTCCAGTCTATGACTTCACACACCTCCATTCTATGACTTCACACACCGCCATTCTATAACTTCACACATCTGCATTCTGACTTCACACACCTTCATTCCATGACTTCACACAACTGTATTCTGTGACTTCACACACCTGCCTTCTGTGACTTCACACACCTTCATTCTATGACTTCACACACAACTCCATTCTGTGACTTCACACACCTCCACTCTGTGACATTACACACCTCAATTCTGTGATTCACACACCTCCATTCTATGATTTCATACAAAATCCATTCTATGACTTAACAAATCTCCATTCTTTGATTTCACACAACTCCATTCTATGACTTCACACACCTCCATTGTGACTTCACACAACTCCATTCTGTGACTTCACAGACCTTTCAAAGAACCAGCTCCTTGTTTTGTTGATTCTTTCTATAGGTTTTTTTATTCCAAATCATTTAATTCTGCTTTGATTTTAATAATTTGCTTTCTCCTAATGGGTTTAGGGGTAGTTTGTTGCTCTTTTTCCAGGAGGTTAAAGTGAGATATTAGCTAGTTGGTTTGCCATTTTTCCACCTTGCTGTTGTAGGCACTCAGCGCTATAAATTTTCCTCTGAGTACTGCCTTTGTTGTGTCCCTAAGGAGGTGATATTTGTGTGCTCCTTATTGTTAAATTTCATAAACAGTTGGATATCTGTTCTGATCTCTTCGATTACCCATTGTTTTTGATTCAACAATGTGTTATTCAGTCTCCATGAGTTACAGGGTTTTCATTGGTGGAGATATGTGTTCAGCTCCAATTTGATGCCTTTATGGTCTGAGAGTGTGCATGGAATAATTTCAGTGTTTCTGAATCTGTCCAGGTTTGTTTTATGGCCTGAGATGTGGTCTATTATGGAAAATGTTCCATGTGCTGCTGAGAAAAACGTATATTGTGTTGTTACTGGGTGGAATATTCTGCAGATGTCTGTTAGATCTAGTTGGTCTATATAGTTGTTCAGTTCTAAGGTTTCTCTGTTGAGTTTTGCCTTGTTGATCTGTCCATAGGTGAGAGTGGTGTGTTAAACTCACCAACAATCACTGTATTTCGATCTATGTATGGTTTCAGAGTAAGTAAAGTTTGGTTGATGAAGTTTGGAGCTCCGGGATTGGGTGTGTAAATATTTAGGATCGTTATGTCTTCCTGGAGGAAAGATCCGTTTAGTAGTATGTAGTAACCTTCTTTGTCTTTTCTTACTCTTTTTCGTTTGAAGTCTATTGTATATGATATGAGGATGGCAACTCCAGCCTGTTTATGGGGGCAGTTAGCTTGATAGAGTTTATTCCAACCTCTCACTTTCAAAAGATGATTGTTTTTGGGTAAGATGTGTCTCTTGAAGACAGCAGAACGATGGCTCTTGCTTTTTGATCCAACTAGACAGCCTATGCCGTTTAATTCGAGAAATAAGTCCATTGATATGGGCAGTTAGGATTGAAAGATATATATTAGTTCCTACCATTTTGAAAAGCTTTTAGTAGGGCCTGTGTCTTGACAGTTCTTGTGGTCCTTAGATGGTATGCTGTTTAGGTGCCATTTCTTTCCCTATATTGCATTTATTTTTGTTTTCTATGTATAGAGCATCTTTGAGATTTCTCTGTAGTGTTTGTTTTGTTTCGACATATTGTTGCAGCTTTTCCCTGGAATGGAATGTTTTTATTGTTCCCTTAGTTATGAATGAGAACTTAGCTGGCTACAATATTCTTGGTTGGTAGGTATTTGATTTAAGGGCATGACATATATGCTTCCTGTCACTTCGTGCTTGCATGGTCTCTGCTGAGAAATCTGGGGTTATTCTGATTGGTTTGCCTTTATAGGTTACTGATCCCTTTTCCCTGGCTGCCTTTAGGATCTTTCCTTTCGTTTCTATTGATCGAGTTCAGATCACAATGTGGCGGTGGGATGTTCTTTTCTGGTCAGGTCTGTTTGGGGTTCTAAAAGCTTCTCGTTTCTGGCTGGGCCTGCCCTTCTGGATATTTGGGAAATTCTCTGAGATGATTCCCTGAAGTATATTTCCAATACCATTGACCTCTTTCTCCACACCCTCCTCAATACCAACTAGCCTTAAATTAGGCTTCCTAATTGTATCTTGGACCTCCTGAAGCGCTCTCTCAATTTTCCTAGATTTGTATTGACTCATTTTCTGTTCTTTCTCTATAATAACTAAATTATCTTCAGCCCCGGAAATTCTCTCCTCTGCATTGTCTAACCTGCTATCAAAGCTATCTACTTTATTTTTCATCGCCCTTGCTTCTAATTGCTCACTTTTGATGCCTTGCATCTCTTGTTTTAGATCATGTATGGATTTCTTTATCTCCTTGATTTCCTTTTGAGTGGTTAGCTCAGTAGCTTTATTTTCTTTGGACATTTGCTGGAGTTTGGTCAAATTTTTACTTGTGGATTCTATGAATTCATCCATCTTTCTTTGAAAAACCTTTATTATGGCCTTCTTTATGGCTTCTCTTTTTCACTTATCACCTTGTTTATGCTTTCCTCTTGTTCAGCTATGACTTCCTCCATTATCTCTTTCTTTATATTTTCACATTTTTCATTAATGATGTTTATCAATTGCATTTGTGTAGTACTTGGAAGACTCTCCTCTAGGTGTGCCAGTGACTGTTCCATTGTCTGTTTACATTGGGTGGGGGATGTTGTTTCTTGATTTGACATTTTTCTTGAGTTTCTTGTTCTGCCCATTTGAAAATGGGAGCAAGATTACTACTAAATATGATTTTAGTTTTTCAGATATAACCAACCTAGACCTCTGTAGCTGGCGGACACTAGATGTTCACAAGTTTTGATTGGTATTATCACTCTTTCTTTTTGTGCACTTACAGACCAGTCTAATACAACCACTGATAAGCGATTTATACCCAAAACAATAAGCCTCTCAATCCAATCTCTATTGTCTTTAAGTCCCTCTGAGCCTAGAGAATCATTAACCACCTACATATACAATATTGCTCAACAGCCATCAAGTGTACATCCGTCCAGTATAAGGGTTGAAAGACGAGCAGAGGTCCAGAGATAGAAAAAAAGAATGAGAGAGGTCAGGGGAGGTACAAGAGGATTAACGTAGGAGTGTAAGAACATTGTAGTAATGAAGAAAAGGTATAGCATAAGGATAACTCTCCTAAGTTGGTAAGTAGGTAGCATATTTGAGTACAAAGTTTGGAAAATATTAGAATAACACTTATGTGTTGCTGCACGACTAGATCTTAGCCCAACCTCTTACCTCACAGAGGACCATGGGATGGATCTGTTTTTCTTGTCTACGTTGAGGGAAAGCGGTATTTCACAAGATGCAGAAGCAAAGATTTCAGAAGCCAATGCTGTGAGTGAATTAGCTCGTAAAAAGCATTTTTATTTTCTTTTATCTTTCTGCCAGTCTTGGGGCTGGAATTCAGGGCCTGAACACTGTCCTCGGGTTTTCTCAAGTCTAGCCCTCTGCCACTTGAGCCACAGTGCCACATCTAGATTTTCTCTCTATGTGATACTGAGCAATCAAACCCAGATCTTCATGGATGGTAGGCAAGCACTCTACCACTATGCCAAACTCTCAACCCTGACATAGAAATTATAAAGTCATCATCATCATATCAAAATATCCTTTCTCCTACAAAGAGTGAACACTTATCTATGTGTGTAATGCTTTTTTATAAATTTCACTAATTCTTCTGTGCTTTTCCCTCTTACATTTTTTACACATGACAGCAAAGCTAATCATCAGGAAAATATTGATTAGGATACAGAAACCTAATAATATCCTAGTAGATTGACGTGAAAAATATGTGCAAGATGCCCTGTGGGTTTGACATAGTGGTAGAGTCCTTTGCTACCACGCAAAAAGACTCAGGTCTGATTCCTCATTACCACATACATAGAAAACGCTTCAAGTGGTGCTGTGGCTCGGTGAGACAGCTAAAGCCTAAAGAAAGCCCAAGAACAACGTTCACACTCTGAGGTCAAGTCCCAAGACTAGCAAAAACAAAAAAAAATTCGACCAGGGGCAAAATGCAGGCAGAGAAGGCACTGTAAAGCAAATGTTTTGTAAAGGATGAGGGCAATATTGACCCTTAAGTTTGGATCTTACCTAAGAAAGTCTCCTTGAGCCTGAGACCAGACTGGTAGTTGGGCCTAGTGGAAGACATTGGGAATGGACAAATAAGGTGTTGTGTTTACTACATCCACATGTATATTGTGAGATTGGAGGAGAGATTCAGCCTCCAGTATGTCTTTGGTGAGGTCTTCTGTGAGCAAAGATCTTTGGTCATTGGGCCCTGAAAGGTGACCCTGCCTCCCTCACAATGGAACAGAATATGGAACCCTGGTAACCAAGCCACTGTAACTAACAACCAGCTCAAGCCAGCTCACTTGGCCTGTGGCTCAGGAGGAAGAAAGATTTTGCTGTGCTGTTGCCAAAGGTCAGGAAACTCGAGTCTCAGGCATGGAAGTTGTGGATGTCTTACTCGAAGATGTACATGCTAGATCTTTGCCAAGCCACAAATCCAGTATAACAGGCCTTTCTCTAAGAAGTAGGCCAGGAAAATCCAGGGCAACCAGATGAGGTAAATTTCTAAGAAGAAATGTATTTGACCCCATCATCGTCCCCACACACTACAACTTTCTTTTTTTTTCATTTTTTTATTGTAATTAGGAAAAGGGTTACATAATATTTGCCAGGTAGAAGGTGCATTAATTCACATATATTGATACCCTTTCACATGTCTTGGTACCCATTTCCCTCCAACCCCACACCCCCCACCCGTCTTGGTTTTCCCCCTTTCCCTATCAAATTTCAAATATCCAAGTACAAATAAATTCATTATATCAGATAACAAAGTGAGATACAATACCAATATGGGATAACCAAGGGACAGCAAAGGAGATGAGAGACAACATAGTACATTAAGGACAACAATCATTCATTATATGGCTTTTGTTTCAATATCCTGGAGGTCCTTTCAATTAGCTTCACATTATATGGCCTTATATATGGCCTTTTGCTCTATTGCAAATCTCTGCTAGTAGAGCCCAAGGTTTCTAGTGATTATGACAAATGAGGGAAACCACTGAGCCTAAGTTCCTTTGAGTCTGGCTTACTTCACATAATATGATTTGTTCTAAGTCTTTCCATATTCTAACAAATGGGGCGATGTCATTCTTTCTGACAGCAGCATAGAATTCCATTGTGTAAAAATACCACAACTTGTTGATCCACTCATCAACTGAGGGACATCTGGGTTGGTTCCATATCTTTGCTATGGTGAATAGCGCTGCAATGAACATTGTTGTGCTAGTGGGTTTCGTATGCCCTTGTCTCTGGATTGTTGGGTAAATGCCAAGTAGTGGAATTGGTGGGTCATAGGGGAGTTCTATGTTTAGCCTTTTGAGGCACTGCCACACTGCTTTCCATAGTGGTTGAATGAGTTTGCACTCCCACCAACAGTGTAGTAGTGATCCCTCCTGGCCACATCCCCTCCAGCATCTGTTGTCATTCGTTTTCCTGATCCTGGCCATTCTAACTGGAGTGAGGTGGAATCTTAGAGTTCTTTTGATATGCAATTCTTTTATGACCAGAGATGTTGAGCATTTCTTCATGTGTCTATAGGCCATTTTTGTTTCTTCTTCAGAGAAGACTCTCTTTAAGTCTTTGGCCCATTTTTTAATGGGATGGGTGTTACTTTGGAGGTTAGTTTTGGAGTGATTCAATTTTTTGAGTTGTTGATATATTTTAGATATGAGGCCTTTTCCATTGTTTGGTTGGTGAAGATCTTCTCCCACTCTGTAGGCTTCCTGATTATTTTACAGCTATATCCGTTGCCATACAAAATCTCTGCAGTTTAATGCAGTCCCACTTATCCAGCCTTTCTCTGATTTGTTGTGATTCTTGGTCCTTATTAAGAAAGTTTCGACCTGTGCCAAGGAGGCCTAGTGTATCTCCTATTCCTTCCTGTAATCTTTTCAGTGTGTCAGTTTTACCTCCAGGTCTTTGATCCATTTGGAGTTAATTCTAGTGCAAGGTGACAAAGAAGGATCCAACTTTAGTTTTCTGCAGGTGCTTAACCAGTTCTGCCAGCACAACTTGTTGAAGAGGCTATCTTTCTTCCATTCTATTTTTTTGGCTCCCTTGTCAAAGACTAGGTTTCCATAGGTCTGTGGTTTAATATCTGGGTCCGCAGCTCTATTCCATTTGACTTCAGGCCTGTTCTTGTGCCAGTACCAAGCTGTTTTGAGAATTATAGCTCTGTAATAGAGTCTAAAGTTTGGAATTGAAATTCCTCCAGCGCTGTTCTTTCTGCTAAGAAGGGTTTTTGCTATACGGTGTCTTTTATTATTCCATATGAAATTTTGAATTGCCTCTTCTATTTCTTTAAAGAATGACATTGGGATGTTGATGGGTATTGCATTGAATTTGTAGATAGCCCTTGGCAAGATTGTCATTTTCACAATGTTGATTCTTCCATTCCAGGAGCATGGGAGCTTTTTCCATTTCCTTAGTTCTGCTTTGATTTCCTTTTTTAGGGTTTTAAAGTTTTCATCTAAACGGTCCTTTACATTCTTAGTTAAGCTAATTCCTAAGTACTTTATTTTCTTTGAGGCTATTGTGAAAGGAGTTTCTTGACTGATTATTGCCTCGTTCCTCTAACTGTTGACGTAAAGGAAGGCAGTTGATTTGTGAGGGTTGATTTTATGGCCTGCTACACTTCCAAAGCTTTGAATCAGCTCAAGGAGCTTGGGAGTAGAATCTATAGGATCCTGTAAATGCAGAATCATGTCATCTGCAAAGAGGGATAGTTTTATTTCCTCTTTCCCTACTTGGATCCCCTTTATGCTTGCTTCTTGCCTTATTGCACTGCCTAGGAAATTTAGTACTATGTTAGAAAGGAGTGGAGAGAGTGGGCATCCTTGTCTCCTTCCTGATTTTAGAGGGAATGGCTTTAGATTTTCACCATTAAGTATAATACTAGCAGTGGGTTTCTCATACACAGCCTTTATTACTTTGAGAAATGTTCCATGGAGTCCTAGTTTCTCCACATCTTTTAACATAAAGGGGTTTTGGATCTTGTCAAATGCCTTTTCCGTATCTATTGAGACAATCAAGTGATCTTTGTCCTTGCTCCTGTTGATGTGTTGAATTATATTAGTTGATTTGTGTATGTTGAACCAGCTTTGCCTCCCTGTGATGAATCCAGTTTGATCATAGTGTATAATTTTTTGATGAGTTGTTGTAGACGGTTGGCCAGTATTTTGCTGAGAAGTTTTGCATCGATGTTCATCAAAGAAATGGGTCTATAGAACTCTTTCTTTGATGAATCTCTGTCTGGTTTGGGGATGAGGGATATACTGGCTGCACAGAATGAGTTTGGTAAACAACTTTCATTTTCAATTTCGTTGAAGAGCTTGAGGAGTATTGGTGTGAGCTCTGCTTTGAAGACCTTATAGAATTCAGCTGTGAATCCATCTGGCCCTGGGCTCTTTTTAAGTGGAAGTTGTCTAATTTCCATTTCTATTTCAGAGCTTGAAATAGGCCTGTTGAGTTGGGTTAGCTCTTCTGGGTTCAGTGTGGTTATGTTAATATTGTCTAGGAATTCATCCATTTCCTCTAGATTCTCAAATTTGTTGGCGTAAAGGTTTGAGAAGAATTCCCTCATGACATTCTGGATCTTGGTAATTTCTGTCGTGATATTACCATTTTCATCTGCGATTTTGTTTATTTCGATATGCTCTCTTCTTTTTTTGGTAAGATTTGCTAAGGGCTTGTCAATTTTGTTAATTCTTTCAAAGAAAAAACTCCTTGTTTTGTTGATTCTTTCTATAGGTTTTTTATATTCCAAATCATTTAATTCTGCTTTGATTTTAATAATTTGCTTTCTCCTAATGGGTTTAGGGTTAGTTTGTTGCTCTTTTTCCAGGAGGTTAAAGTGAGACATTAACTAGTTGGTTTGCCATTATTCCAACTTGCTGTTGGAGGCAATCAGCACTATAAATTTTCCTCTGAGTACTGCCTTTGTTGTGTCCCTAAGGAGTTCATATTTGTATGCTCCTTATTGTTATATTTCATAAACAGTTGGATATCTGTTCTGATCTCTTCGATTACCCATTGTTTTTGATTCAACAACGTGTTGTTCAGTCTCCATGAGTTACAGGGTTTTTGTTGGTGGAGATATGTGTTCAGATCCAATTTGATGCCTTTATGGTCTGAGAGTGTGCATGGAATAATTTCAGTGTTTCTGAATCTGTCCAGGTTTGTTTTATGGCCTGAGATGTGGTCTATTATGGAAAATGTTCCATGTGTTGCTGAGAAAAACGTATATTGTGTTGTTACTGGGTGGAATATTCTGCAGATGTCTGTTAGATCTAGTTGGTCTATATAGTTGTTCAGTTCAAAGGTTTCTCTTTTGAGTTTTGCCTTGTTGATCTGTCCATAGGTGAGAGTGGTGTGTTAAACTCACCAACAATCACTGTATTTCGATCTATGTATGGTTTCAGAGTAAGTAAAGTTTGCTTGATGAAGTTTGGATCTCCGGGATTGGGTGTGTAAATATTTAGGATCGTTATGTCTTCCTGGAGGAAAGATCCCTTTAGTAGTATGTACTAACCTTCTTTGTCTTTTCTTACTCATTTTAGTTTGAAGTCTATTGTATCTGATATGAGGATGGCATCTCCAGCCTGTTTATTTGGGCAGTTCGCTTGATAGAGTTAATTCCAACCTCTCACTTTCAAAATATTAGAATAAAACTTATGTGTTGCTGCACGACTAGATCTTAGCCCAACCAGTTACCTCACTGTGGACCATGGGATGGATCTGTTTTTCTTGTCTACGTTGAGGGAAAGGGGTATTTCACAAGATGCAGAAGCGAAGATTTCAGAAGCCAATGCTGTGAGTGAATTAACTCGGAAAGAGCATTTTTATTTTCTTTTATCTTTCTGCCAGTCTTGGGGCTGGAATTCAGGGCCTGCGCACTGTCTTCGAGTTTTCTCAAGTCTAGCCCTCTGCCACTTGAGCCACAGTGCCACATCTAGATTTTCTATCTATGTGATACTGAGCAATCAAACCCAGATCTTCATGGATGGTAGGCAAGCACTCTACCACTATGCCAAACTCTCAACCCTGACATAGAAATTTTAAAGTCATCATCATCATATCGAAATATCCTTTCTCCTACAAAGAATGAACACTTATCTATGTGTGCAATGCTTTTTATTTAAATTTCACTAATTCTTCTGTGTTTTTCCCTCTTGAATTTTTTACACATGACAGCAAAGCTAATCATCAGGAAAATATTGATTAGGATACAGAAACCTAATAATATCCTAGTAGATTGACGTCAAAAATATGTGCAAGATGCCCTGTGTGTTTGACCTAGTGGTAGAGTCCTTGGCTACCACGCAAAAAGAATCAGGTTTGATTCCTCATGACCACATACATAGAAAACGCTGCAAGTGGTGCTGTGGCTCGGTGGGACTGCTAAAGCCTAAAGAAATCCAAAGAACAATGTTCACACTCTGAGGTCAAGTCCCAAGAGTAGAAAAAACAAAAAAAAATTCGACAAGGGGCAAAATGCAGGCAGAGAAGGCACTGTGAAACAAATGTTTTGTAAAGGATGAGGGCAATATTGACCCTTAAGTTTGGATCTTCCTAAGAAAGGCTCCTTGAGCCTGAGACCAGACTGGTAGTTGGGCCTAGTGGAAGACATTGGGAATGGACAAATAAGGTGTTGTGTTTACTATATCCACATGTATACTGTGAGATTGGAGGAGAGATTCAGCCTCCAGTATGTCTTTGTTTGACCTCCAGGTCTTTGATCAATTTGGAGTTAATTGTAGTGCAAGGTGACAAAGAAGGATCCAACTTTAGTTTTCTGCTGGTGCTTAACCAGTTCTGCCAGCAAAACTTGTTGAAGAGGTTATCTTTTTTCCATTCTATTTTTTTGGCTCCCTTGTCAAAGATTAGGTGGCCATAGGTCTGTGGTTTAATATCTGGGTCCGCAGTTCTATTCCATTGGACTTCAGGCCTGTTCTTGTGCCAGTACCAAGCTGTTTTGAGAATTATAGCTCTGTAATAGAGTCTAAAGTTTGGAATTGAAATTCCTCCAGCGCTGTTCTTTCTGCTAAGAAGTGTTTTTGCTATACGTGGTCTTTTATTATTCCATATGAAATTTTGAATTGCCTCTTCTATTTCTTTAAAGAATGACTTTGGGATGTTGTTGGGCATTGCATTGAATTTGTAGATAGCCCTTGGCAATATTGTCATTTTTACAATATTGATTCTTCCAATCCAGGAGCATGGGAGCTTTTTCCATTTCCTTAGTTCTGCTTTAATTTCGTTTTTTAGGTATTTAAAATTTTCATCTAACCGGTCCTTTACATTCTTAGTTAAGCTAATTCCTAGGTACTTTATTGTCTTTGAGGCTATTGTGAAAGGAGTTTCTTTCCTGATTATTGCCTCGTTCCTCTCACTGTTGACGTAAAGGAAGGCAGTTGATATGTGAGGGTTGATTTTATGGCCTGCTACCCTTCCAAAGCTTTGAATCAGCTCAAGGAGCTTGGGAGTAGAGTCTATAGGATTCTTTATATACAGAATCATGTCATCTGCAAAGAGGGATTGTTGGGGACTGACTGTGGGGTCAGTGACCGTGACTGTGGGGTCAGTGACCTTGGACCCGCACAATTGAGTACACAAGGAAGTAAGCTCTTATCATGATTTTGGGCGGTGTCAATAGCTTCTCATTTAACCTGTTTGGGACTTGGTAGCTTCTCATTCAACCTATTTCATACTTGATACTGTTTGTACGAATGTAGCCCCTGGCAGTTCCCTAGTTTAAAGAAGTGTATTTAAGATTGAGAACTGGAAATAAACTGGGCTATGGTCTTGGGCTACAGGCTTCTTAAGCTGTGGCTCCTGAACCCCATCTGTTTGTCTCTCTTCTATTTTTTCCTAGTCCTTGCCCCCTATTTCAGGAATCCCAATCTGTGAACCCTGGTTTGCTGCCGGTTGTCGCCGGCATTTGGCGCCCTGACAGGGACCCTGAAAATCTGGGACGAAGGTGAAGGACCCCTTCCTGTGGTGAGTAACACATCGTAGGACTATTAAGAGAGGATCTTAAGAGAGTGTATAGTCAGGAGTAAAAATTATGGGTCAAGTTAATAGCCATAGGTTATTTCTAACCGATCTTAACAGGCCTACTTGAAGCCCACGGAATATGGGTGGAAAAAGGGGTGCTTCAGAGCTTCCTACAGTTTGTCGAGGAGGCATGCCCGAGGTTTATAGAGCAGGAATTCCAAAAAACCTGGCAGCGGATAGGAAAAAGAATTCAAGAATATTATAATGTATATGGCCCCGAAAAGACTCCAGTAGAGGCTATTGATGTATCTAATTTAGTAAGTGAATGCATAGATCCTCAACATGAGAATGCTGAACTTAATCTTGAATTAAGGGAACTTTATGAATTAAAGGACCCTTCTGAAAACCCTGAGGCTGAGCCATATGCCGCAGCCCAAGAGAGTCTAAGTGAGATCTTGAAAAGGGAACAGCAACCAGTAGATATTGAGTATCAGAATTCCGGTTTGAATATCAAGGAGGAAAGTTATGATGAGTCAATGGAGGGCCGGATGGCTACGATAGAGAAGAAGTTAGAAGAAATGCTACATTTTCTATCGAAAATGGGGATGGAGCAGAGAGCCCCCCCCCAGAAGTAGGAAAGAAAGATGACCCTCAGGCCACTATGGTGTCTGATTCTAAACCTTACCCCTCACACCCACCGCCACCGACTGCAGCCTTACAGCCTCAATCCCTTTTTCAACCTTTAGGCAAGCCTAAAGGCCCTAGCAACAAGTCCCTTTTAACAGGCACTACAACCAGGCACAGTGCATCGCAATTAAACCTGACTCAGGCTGCTAGAGAGAGGGAAGATATTTCAGGGCCTCGATGCTTCCCTAGTTTAGTTGATCATGATGAACAAGTATATCATCAACCTGTTCCTGTTAAACTGTTACAGGATTTAAAGAGTGCCTGCTCCCAATATGGGCCAACTGCCCCTTTTACTCAAGTAATATTGGAGGCCGCGTGTGCTGGTATTGCATGCCCAAATGACTGGAAGCGGCTTGCCAGAGCATGCCTTAGTGCAGGAGAGTACTTATTATGGGAGACAGAGCTCACTGCACAGTGTCGGGATAAAATTGAAACAAATAGGTCTAAGAACCTGCCTTACACTGTTGATCAGTTGTTAGGAGAGGGAACCTATAAAAACACCGAAGATCAATTGGGTTATGCAAAGGAGGCCTATTTACAAATAAATGCTGCGGCAAGAGAGGCTTGGAAAAGGTTACGCAATTTCAATCCTACAAAAAATCTAGTAGAAGTTAAACAGGGACCTAATGAATCTTATCTAGAATTTTTGTCTGGATTAATGGAGACTGCATACCGCCTAGTACAAGATGAGAATGCAAGGAAGATTATAGTTAGACACATAGCCTATGAAAATGCCAACGCCGCCTGTCAGGCGGCTATCAGACCCCGTAGGAATAAGGGAGGAATCACGGACTTTATTTCACTGTGTGCTGATATTGGACCCTCCCATGTACAAGGCCTTACCTTAGCCGCCGCTCCTCAAGAAAAGACTGTTACTGAATTTCTAAAATACAGAGGTCAGCGGCATTCTCGGGATGCTAGACCACCAGGGCGTTGCTTTTCTTGAGGACAAATAGGATATTGGGTGACGCAATGCCCACGCCAAGCCAGGTTAAAGAGAGAAAAATCACCTGGCACATGTCCACGCTGTGGTAAAGGGAAGCACTGGGCTAAAGATTGCAAGTCAGCAACAAATCGCAATGGCCGCCCGTTTTTGGGAAACTGGAGAAGGGGCCAGCCCCTGGCCCCGCAAAACCATGGGGCAGTCCCTCCCTCTTCTCGGCCACAAGTGCATCTTCTAACAACAACCCAAGATCAGTCTCCAGCCTCCTCTGTGCCACCCCAGGCAGTGCAGGATTGGACCTCTGTTCCTCCACCTGCTCAATATTGACTCCAGAGATGGGGACACAAGCTCTCCCCACGGGGGTCTTCGGACCCCTTCCCCCGGGAGTGGCTGGATTGCTGTTAGGGCGAAGTAGCTCAGCCCTTAAAGGGATACAGATTACACCTGGCAAAATTGACCAGGATTTTACTGGAGAAATCAAAGTTATGGCCTCTGCCCCGAAACACGTGGTATCGATCCCAGCCGGTCAAAAATTAGCACAACTAATACTCGTGCCTTTACCTCCCAGGGAGACTGCTAATTCCCCATGTGGACAGAGAGGATTTAGATCTTCTGATATCTATTGGGTACAAAGCATAAAACAAGAGAGGCCTGAGATGACTATATTTATACAAGAAAAGCCCTTTAAAGGAATATTAGACACTGGAGCAGATGTGTCTGTGATATCTAAAAAACATTGGCCAGCCCAATGGCCCCTGACAACCTCTATGACTTCCCTACAGGGGATGGGGTATGCAACTGACCCACAGCAGAGCAGTGCGATTCTTACTTGGAGAGATGAGGAAGGGCACTCTGGTCATTTTCAGCCATTTGTCCTGGATCATCTGCCAATTAATTTATGGGGTTGTGATATCATGGAAAAAATGGGAGTGTATATGTTTATTCCTAGTGCTGCGGTCACTAAGTAGTTACTTGATCAAGGCCTCCTCCCCTTTAGGGGACTAGGCCAAGCAGCACAGGGGGAGCCAGAGCCACTCCAACCCCAGTCTCACTCATAGAGACAAGGATTAGAGTATCGTGGAGAGAGCTAATGGATTATTGAAACAAAAAATTGCTAAAATACAGAAAGGAGAGTCGTATCCCGCTACCCCTGTGAATATACTTAATCATGCTTTATTTGTTTTAAATTTTTTGAATTTGGATTCAAATAATTTATCTACTGCTCAGCGACTCTGGGAAAGAAGAGAGCAGCATGCTTTTGCCTTAGTAAAGTGGAAGGATCCCCTAACTGGTGCTTGGCATGGACCCGATCCTGTTCTAACCTGGGGTCGAGGGCATGTATGTGTTTTTTCACAAGGAGAAAATGACACCCGCTGGCTGCCTGAATGCTGCGTTCGGATTTGGAGAGTGACAGTGGCCATCCAAGCAACGACTCACTGGGCCTACACCCCCAACCCTCCAGTGGTGCATCCTGCGACATGGGAAGGACCTGAGTTATTTGTGCATGTCAATTGGGACTGCTACTGATCCACTTGTTCCACACATTCATATGAGCTGTGTTTCTCCTCCTTTTACTATTATGTAGGGACCTTTTAACATATTCATTGACTCTACACAATTTAATATGTGACATTATTTTGTCTTTACCATCCCTCTTCTTAATAACCTTTTTTGTAAAAGATGCCCAGGTGAAAAGCAAAGGCCTCCAGAGGTAAGTAGAAGTCGGCTGACCCCCCTGTATGTCTGCGTTTTATTTTATTTTATTTTATTTTTGTTTGTTTGTTTGAAAAGGTTTACTGTGGGCCTAAAACAGAGGCCTGGGTGGTCAAGGGACGCCTTGACCCCCCCTCCCCTTCTGAGTTTCTTGTCAATAACAAGGCATACCTGAGAGTCCCACCAGCAAGACATGTCTAAATCTAAAAATAACTGTTTGGTGAAAACATTCATTTGAGCTCATGTTTTTTTGTGTTAAGTGTATCTGATTGAGTCCAATTTTCTTGTTATATGTCAATGTCTGATTATTTAAAAGTCTCCGTTTCTCTGTCTTGTTCGTGTTACATATTTTTCCTTGTCCAGTTTCGTTTTTAAAATTGGTACCATTTCTAAGTATGGATCCGTATGGTTTTTCTGTGTGTACTCAAGCACACATCCTTGTTATTTTTTTGAACATTTCTGGGCCTAGCATGGCCGCTCCCCCATGTCTGCAGTTGTAACAAGCCCTGGAAAAATAAATTCCAGCTAAGTTGCCTTGCAAAAAGTTTTGTTTTGAACCTGGTTCTCACCTGTAAGAGTAAAATTGGCAAAACTCTCTTGACACAAACTTCCGGAAATTGAACAGCCGATATTAATTTTGCGCGCTTTATGATCTTTGAGTATGAATGTGTGTGAATGAGTGAGTGAACATGTTCAAGGTTAAATTGTCAGCATGCTGTATAAAACAATGGATACATTTATACTTAAACACGAAGACAATTGGGTAAATCTAAGCTTAAAACTTCAACAAAAATATTAGGTTTGAATGTTTATGTCTCAAAGGATTATTGCATTGTCTTAAAGAAAAACTGGTAAATATTTTTCTAGATCCTGAAATCTGCATTTTATTGCAAGGCATACAGCTGTTTACATTGTAAACATTGTATCCTGTTTAGCACAGAGGTGTTAGGGAATTTGGGATTTATTACTTTAAGTTAAAGTTTGGAGACATGTATTAGAGATTTAAATGTAAAATTGTTCATTAATGTCAGAAACTTTGTCTGTCTGTCTTTTCTTGCAAACTGACACTAGAAATCTAATGGTAAAATGTGGATAATGTGATTAGTATTTTAAAGGAATGTTTAAAGGTTTATCTCTGTATGATTTGGATTCATGTTACTGGATTGCAATTGGATGTATCTTAGAAAAAGGAGGAAACTAAGTTCAGACTTAGATTTTTGGTGCACTGATGATGTTTGTAGTTCTTGCATTAAGGAAAAACATATTTGGGTTTAAACTGTGGGAGTTCTAGGCAGCAATCTTAACTGAAGAAAAAAAAAGCCTCTTCTAAAAGGAGGCCTGTAGGCAAAGGGCGTTCCTTGAGCCCAAGGAAACCTGGAGAAAAGGGAGTGCCTTGAGCAGTTAAAGGTTTTTCAAATGCAAATGAAGACTAAAATGTTAAGTGTTTAAGTTAAAAAGTGTAAACGTTTTAAAGAACATTAGAAATGGGTTTCTGAATAATATTTGAAAGTGAAGTTGTCTTAAATATTTTAAGAAAGAGAAAAAAGGAAAATCAGGACTACCAAAGTAACTTCCAGCTGCCCATGGAGAAGAACAGCAATCCTTATTCAGATGTAACTTTGGCTTTTACCAGGTTCTAGGTAAGCTCATGCTTAGAGACTATTTCTGTGTTGACCACCTTGTTGCTTTAATTGGAGTAATGTGGCCTTTTGTAGGACTCACTGATCTGAAAACTGCAGTTCTGAGCCAACCCCGGGCAAAGCAAAGTCCCTGTGAGACTGTGGTGTCTAATCTGGCAGCAGAGTGCTAATTGAGGCAGAGTTGCTTTGGAGCTCAAAGTGGCAGAGTGCTAGCCTTGAGCTGGAGAGCTGAGGGACAGTACCCAGACCCCGAGTTCAAGTCCAGCAACCAAGCAAGTGAAATGCCCATGGGACGTTTATCCCTGTGTGGAGAGACACTACTGGGACAATGAAGTATCCAGACGCAGAAAGCCTCTGCTTGGATGGCAGAGATGGTGTCAGATCCTAGAGTCACTCGTGCTTGGCCATTCAATATTAATCAGAGCCAGGAGGTCATAGAATAGTTTGTAAGCATGCCTTACTAATGCCCATGCCTTTCATAACTGGGCAGGAACTTGTCAATCATCTGTGAGAGTGGTAGTTTAAAGTTCTAACTGAGTAAAGTTTGATTTGACTCCAGCCACAAATTCAGGAAAGTTTGTGGATCTGACAACTAATGCATTGTTTAAGGTTGCAGAAATTTAGTTCCCCAGACAATCAAGAAAAAGCCTTTGCAAATGGGTGCTATGTAAGCTACACTATTGTAGCCAAAGGTGGTTTGTGCAGTTGTTAAATGTCAAATATGATCTCTAGTGTGGAGTAAATTATTGTTCCTAATATCTAATCCTTGCAACCCCTTGATAAAACAGGCTAGGCTTCTTAAGGTCCCTGGTCAATCACAGAGACAACACCCATGAGTCAGCTTGAAGAAGTCACAGAAGTTGAATCTCCGCCCATCAATCCCCGTTAGACCAAGGGACCAAAGTCATTTTTGGAAAATGTGACAGGATAAATTAGGGGTATAGAAAAGAGTAAAAAATTGCACTTGTGTTTCTTTTAAAATAAAGACGGGGGAGATGTTGGGGACTGACTGTGGGGTCAGTGACCGTGACTGTGGGGTCAGTGACCTTGGACCCTCACAATTGAGTACACAAGGAAGTAAGCTCTTATCATGATTTTGGGCGGTGTCAATAGCTTCTCATTTAACCTGTTTGGGACTTGATAGCTTCTCATTCAATGTATTTCAGACTTGATACTGTTTGTAGGAATGTAGCCCCTGGCAGTTCCCAGGTTTAAAGAAGTGTATTTAAGATTGAGAACTGGAAATAAACTGGGCTAGGGTCTTGGGCTACAGGCTTCTTAAGCTGTGGCTCCTGATTTGGGCTGCAGCACTGCTGAACCCCATCTGTTTGTCTCCCTTCTATTTTTTTCTAGTCCTTGCCCCCTATTTCAGGAATCCCAGTCTGCGAACCCTGGTTTGCTGCCGGTTGGCCCCGGCAAGGGATAGTCTTATTTCCTCTTTCCCTACTTGGATCCCCTTTATGCTTGCTTCTTTCCTTATTGCACTGCCTAGGAATTCTAGTACTATGTTAAAAAGGAGTGGAGAGAGTGGGCATCCTTGCCTCGTTCCTGATTTTAGAGAGAATGGCTTTAGATTTTCACCATTAAGTATAATACTAGCAGTGGGGTTCCCATACACAGCCTTTATTACGTTGAGAAATGTTGCATGGATTTCTAGTTTCTCCACATCTTTTAACATAAAGGGGTTTTGGATCTGGTCAAATGCCTTTTCCGCATCTATTGAGACAATCATGTGATTTTTGTCCTTGCTCCTGTTGATGTGTTGAATTATATTAATTGATTCGTGTATGTTGAACCAGCTTTGCCTCCCTGTGATGAATCCAGTTTGATCATAGTGTATAATTTTTTTGATGAGTTGTTGTAAACGGTTGGCCAGTATTTTGTTGAGAAGTTTTGCATCAATGTTCATCAAAGAAATGGGTCTATAGTTCTCTTTCTTTGATGAATCTCTGTCTGGTTTGGGGATGAGGGATATACTGGCTTCACAGAATGAGTTTGGTAAAGAACCTTCATTTTCAATTTCGTTGAAGAGCTTGAGGAGTATTGGTGTGAGCTCTGCTTTGAAGACCTTATAGAATTCAGCTGTGAATCCTTCTGGCCCTGGGCTCTTTTTAAGTGGAAGTTGTCTAATTTCCATTTCTATTTCAGAGCTTGAAATAGGCCTGTTGAGTTGGGTTAGCTCTTCTTGGTTCAGTGTGGGTATGTTAATATTGTCTAGGAATTCATCCATTTCTTCTAGATTCTCAAATTTGTTGGCGTAAAGGTTTGAGAAGTATTCCCTCATGATATACTGGATCTGGGTAATTTCTGTGTGATATTACCATTTTCATCTGCGATTTCGTTTATTTCGATATGCTCTCTTCTTTTTTTGGTAAGATTTGCTAAGGGCTTGTCAATTTTGTTAATTCTTTCAAAGAAAAAACTCCTTGTTTTGTTGATTCTTTCTATAGTTTTTTTTATTCCAAATCATTTAATTCTGGTTTGATGTTAATAATTTGCTTTCTCCTAATGGGTTTAGGGATAGTTTGTTGCTCTTTTTCCAGGAGGTTAAGGTGAGACATTAACTAGTTGGTTTGCCATTTTTCCACCTTGCTGTTGTAGGCACTCAGCGCTATAAATTTTCCTCTGAGTACTGCCTTTGTTGTGTCCCTAAGGAGGTGATATTTGTGTGCTCCTTATTGTTAAATTTCATAAACAGGTGGATATCTGTTCTGATCTCTTCGATTATCCATTGTTTTTGATTCAACCATGTGTTGTTCAGTCTCCATGATTTATAGGGTCTTTCGTTGTTGGAGATGTGTGTTCAGTTCCACTTTGATGCCGTTATGGTCTCAGAGTGTGCATGGAATAATTTCAGTGTTTCTGAATCTGTCCAGGTTTGTTTTATGGCCTAAGATGTGGTCTATCTTGGAAAATGTTCCATGTGCTGCTGAGAAAAACGTATATTGTGTTGTTACTGGGTGGAATATTCTGCAGATGTCTGTTAGATCTAGTTGGTCTATATAGTTGTTCAGTTCTAAGGTTTCTCTGTTGAGTTTTTGCCTTGTTGATCTGTCCATTGGTGAGAGTGTTGTGTTAAACTCACCAACAAACACTGTATATCGATCTATGTATGGTTTCAGTGTAAGTAAAGTTTGCTTGATGAAGTTTGGATCTCCGGGATTGGGTGTGTAAATATTTAGGATCGTTATGTCTTCCTGGAGGAAAGATCCCTTTAGTAGTATGTACTAACCTTGTTTGTCTTTTCTTACTAATTTTAGTTTGAAGTCTATTGTATCTGATATGAGGATGGCAACTCCAGCCTGTTTATGGGGGCAGTTAGCTTGATAGGGTTTATTCCAACCTCTCACTTTCAAAAGATGATGGTTTTTGGGTAAGATGTGTCTCTTGAAGACAGCAGAACGATGGCTCTTGCTTTTTGATCCAACTAGACAGCCTATGCCGTTTAATTGGAGAGTTAAGTCCATTGATATTGAGAGTTAGGATTGAGAGATATTTATTAGTTCCTACCATTTTTAAAAGGTTTTATTTGGGCCTGTGTCTTGACAGTTCTTGTGGTCCTTAGATGGTATGCTGTTTAGGTGCCATTTCTTTTCCTATACTGTATTTATTTTGGTTTTCTATGTATAGAGCATCATTGAGAATTCTCTGTAGTGTTGGTTTTGTTTCGACATATTGTTGCAGCTTTTCCCTGGAATGGAATGTTTTTATTGTTCCCTCAGTTATGAATGAGAGCTTAGCTGGCTACAGTATTCTTGGTTGTTAGTTATTTGATTTAAGGGCATGACGTATATGCTTCCAGTCACTTCATGCTTGCATGGTCTCTGCAGAGAAATCTGGGGTTATTCTGATTGGTTTGCCTTTATAGGTTACTGATCCCTTTTCCCTGGCTGCCTTTAGGACCTTTCCTTTCGTTTCTATTGATCCAGTTCGGATCACAATGTGGAGGTGGGATGTTCTTTTCTGGTCAGGTCTGTTTGGGGTTCTAAAAGCTTCTTGTATCTGGATGGGCCTGCCCTTCTGGATATTTGGGAAATATTCTGAGATGATTCCCTGAAGTATTTTTCCAATAAAATTGACCTCTTTCTCCACACCCTGTAGATCCTTGCAGTATAAGGGTTGAAAGACGAGCAGAGGTCCAGAGATAGAAAAAAAGAATGAGAGAGTTTAGGGGAGGTACAAGAGGATTAACGTAGGAGTGTAAGAATATTGTAGTAAAGAAGAAAAGGTATAGCATAAGGATAACTGACCTAAGTTGGTAAGTAGGTAGCATATTTGAGTACAAAGTTTGGAAAGTATTAGAATAAAACCTATGTGTTGCTGCATGACTAGCTCTTAGCCCAACCAGTGGCCTCACAGTGGACCGTGAGATGGATCTGTTTTTCTCTTTTTTTTTAATTTTTTTTAATTTTTATTTTTTTATTGTAATTAGTAAAAGGGTTCATGATATTTGCCAGATAGAAGGTGCATTAATTCACATGCATTGATACCCTTTCACATGTCTTGGTACCTGTTTCCCTCCCCCTCCACACCCCCCTCCCGTCTTGGTTTTCCCCCCATCCCTATCAAATTTCAAAGTTTGGAAAGTATTAGAATAAAACTTATGTGTTGCTGCACGACTAGATCTTAGCCCAACCAGTTACCTCACAGTGGACCATGGGATGGATCTGTTTTTCTTGTCTACGTTGAGGGAAAGGGGTATTTCACAAGATGCAGAAGCGAAGATTTCAGAAGCCAATGCTGTGAGTGAATTAGCTCGTAAAAAGCATTTTTATTTTCTTTTACCTTTCTGCCAGGCTTGGGGCTGGAATTCTGGGCCTGAGCACTGTCCTCGGGTTTTCTCAAGTCTAGCCCTCTGACACTTGAGCCACAGTGCCACATCTAGATTTTCTATCTATGTGATACTGAGCAATCAAACCCAGATCTTCATGGATGGTAGGCAAGCACTCTACCACTATGCCAAACTCTCAACCCTGACATAGTAATTATAAAGACATCATCATCATATCAAAATATCCTTTCTCCTACAAAGTATGAACATTTGTCTATGTGTGTAATGCTTTTTTTTTAATTTCACAAATTCTTCTGTGTTTTTCCCTCTTGCATTTTTTACACATGACAGCAAAGCTAATCATCAGGAAAAAATTGATTAGGATACAGAAACCTAATAATATTCTAGTAGATTGAAGTCAAAAATATGTGCAAGGTGCCCTGTGTGTTTGATCTAGTGGTAGAGTCCTTGGCTACCACGCAAAAAGACTCAGGTTTGATTCCTCATTACCACATACATAGAAAACGCTGCAAGTGGTGCTGTGGCTCGGTGGGACAGCTAAAGTCTAAAGAAAGCCCAAGAACAATGTTCACACTCTGAGGTCAAGTTCCAAGAGTAGCAAAAACAAAAAAAATTCGACAAGGGGCAAAATGCAGGCAGAGAAGGCACTGTGAAACAAATGTTTTGTAAAGGATGAGGGCAATATTGACCCTTAAGTTTGGATCTTACCTAAGAAAGGCTCCTTGAGCCTGAGACCAGACTGGTAGTTGGGCCTAGTGGAAGACATTGGGATTGGACAAATAAGGTGTGCTGTTTACTACATCCACATGTATATTGTGAGATTGGAGGAGAGATTCAGCCTCCAGTATGTCTTTGGTGAGGTCTTCTGTGAGCAAGGATCTTTGGTAATTGGGCCCTGAAAGGTGACACTGCCTCCCTCACTATGGAACATAATATGGATCCCTGGTAAACAAGCCACTGTAACTAACAACCAGCTCAAGCCAGCTCACTTGGCCTGTGGCTCAGGTGGAAGAAAGATGTTGCTGTGCTGTTGCCAAAGGTCAGGAAACTCGAGTCTCAGGCATGGAAGTTGTGGATGTCTTACTGGAAGATGTACATGCTAGATCATTGCCAAGCCACAAATCCAGTATAACAGGCCTTTCTCTAAGAAGAAGGCCAGGAAAATCCAGGGCAACCAGATGAGGTATATTTCTAAGAAGAAATGTATTTGAGCCAATCATCCTCCCCACACACTATAATTTTCTTTTTTTTAAATTTTTTATTGTAATTAGAAAAAGGAGTACATGATATTTGCCAGATAGAAGGTGCATTAATTCACATACATTGATACCCTTTCACATGTCTTGGTACCCATTTCCCTCCAACCCACACCCCCCACCCGTCTTGGTTTTACCCCTTCCCTATCAAATTTCAAATATCCAAATACAAATAAATTCAATATATCAGATAGCAAAGTGAGATACTATACCAATATGGGATAACCAAGGGACAGCAAAGGAGATGAGAGACAACATAGTACATTAAGGACAACAGTCATTCATTATGTGGCATTCGTTTCAATATGCTGTAGGTCCTTTCCAATAGCTTCACATTATATATACTAATATATGGCCTTTTCCTCTATTGCAAATCTCTGCTAGTAGAGCCCAAGGTTTTTACTGATTATGACGAATGAGGGAAACCACTGAGCCTAAGTTCCTTTGAGTCTGGCTTACTTCACTTAATATGATTTGTTTTAAGTCTTTCCATTTCCTAACAAATGGGGCGATGTCATTCTTTCTGACAGCAGCATAGAATTCCATTGTGTACAAATACCACAACTTGTTGATCCACTCATCAACTGAGGGACATCTGGGTTGGTTCCATATCTTTGCTATGGTGAATAGTGCTGCAATGAACATTGTTGTGGTAGTGGGTTTCGTATGCCCTTGTTTCTGGATTGTTGGGTAAATGCCAAGTAGTGGAATTGCTGGGTCATAGGGGAGTTCTATGTTTAGCCTTTTGAGGCAATGCCACAATGCTTTCCATAGTGCTTGAACGAGTTTGCACTCCCACCAACAGTGTAGTAGTGATTCCTCCTGGCCACATCCCCTCCAGCATCTATTGTCATTCGTTTTCCTGATCCTGCCCATTCTAACTGGAGTGAGGTGGAATCTTAGAATTGTTTTGGTTTGCTCAGATGTTGAGCATTTCTTCATGTGTCTATAGGCCATTTTTGTTCCTTCTTCAGAGAAGACTCTCTTTAAGTTTTTGGCCCATTTTTTAATGGGATGGGTGTTACTTTGGAGGTTAGTTTTGGAGTGATTCTATTTTTTGAGTTGTTGATATATTTTAGATATGAGTCCTTTGTCCGTTGTTTGGTTGGTGAAGATCTTCTCCCACTCTGTAGGCTTCCTTATTAGTTTACTAGCTATATCCGTTGCCATACAAAAGCTCTGCAGTTTAATGCAGTCCCACTTATCCAGTGTTTCTCTGATTTGTTGTGATTCTTGGTCCTTATTAAGAAAGTTTCGACCTGTGCCAAGGAGGCCTAGTGTATCCCCTATTCCTTCCTGTAAACTTTTCAGTGTGTCAGCTTTTACCTCCAGGTCTTTGATCCATTTGGAGTTAATTCTAGTGCAAGGTGAAAAAGAAGGATCCAACTTTAGTTTTCTGCAGGTGCTAAACCAGTTCTGCCAGCACAACTTGTTGAAGAGGCTATCTTTCTTCCATTCTATTTTTTTGGCTCCCTTGTCAAAGTTTAGGTGGCCATAGGTCTGTGGTTTAATATCTGGGTCCGCAGTTCTATTCCATTGGACTTCAGGCCTGTTCTTGTGCCCTTACCAAGCTGTTTTGAGAATTATAGCTCTGTAATAGAGTCTAAAGTTTGGAATTGAAATTCCTCCAGCGCTGTTCTTTCAGCTAAGAAGTGTTTTTGCTATACGGGTTCTTTTATTATTCCACATGAAATTTTGAATTGCCTCTTCTATTTCTTTAAAGAATGACATTGGAATGTTGATGGGTATTGCATTGAATTTGTAGATAGCCCTTGGCAAGATTGTCATTTTCACAATGTTGATTCTTCCAATCCAGGAGCATGGGAGGTTTTTCCATTTCCTTAGTTCTGCTTTAATTTCCTTTTTTATGGTTTTGAAGTTTTCATCTAAACGGTCCTTTACATTCTTAGTTAAGCTAATTCCTAGGTACTTTATTTTCTTTGAGGCTATTGTGAAAGGAGTTTCTTTCCTCATTACTGCCTCGTTCCTCTCACTGTTGGCGTAAAGGAAGGCAGTTGATTTGCGAGGGTTGATTTTATGGCCTGCTACACTTCCAAAGCTTTGAATCAGCTCAAGGAGCTTGGGAGTAGAGTCTATAGGATTCTTTAAATACAGAATCATGTCATCTGCGAAGAGGGATAGTTTTATTTCCTCTTTCCCTACTTGGATCCCCTTTATGCTTGCTTCTTGCCTTATTGCACTGCCTAGGAATTCTAGTACTATGTTAAAAAGGAGTGGAGAGAGTGGGCATCCTTGTCTCGTTCCTGACTTTAGAGGGAATGGCTTTAGATTTTCACCATCAAGTATAATACTGGCAGTGGGTTTCTCATACACAGCCTTTATTACATTGAGGAATGTTCCATGGATTCCTAGTTTCGCCAGAGCTTTTAACATAAAGGGGTTTTGGATCTTGTCAAATGCCTTTTCCGCATCTATTGAGACAATCATGTGATTTTTGTCCTTGCTACTGTTGATGTGTCGAATTATATTAATTGATTTGTGTATGTTGAACCAGCTTTGCCTCCCTGTGATGAATCCAGTTTGATCATAGTGTATAATTTTTTTGATGAGTTGTTGTGGACGGTTGGCCAGTATTTTGTTGAGAAGTTTTGCATCGATGTTCATCAAAGAAATGGGTCTATAGTTCTCTTTCTTTGATGAATCTCTGTCTGGTTTGGGGATGAGGGATATACTGGCTTCACAGAATGCGTTTGGTAAAAAACATTCATTTTCAATTTCGTTAAAGAGCTTGAGGAGTATTGGTGTGAGCTCTGCTTTGAAGACCTTATAGAAATCAGCTGTGAATCCATCTGGCCCTGGGCTCTTTTTAAGTGGAAGTTGTCTAATTTCCATTTCTATTTCAGAGCTTGAAATAGGCCTGTTGAGTTGGGTTAGCTCTTCTGGGTTCAGTGTGGTATCTTAATATTTTCTAGGAATTCATCCATTTGTTCTAGATTCTTAAATTTATTTGCATAAAGGTTTGAGAAGTATTCCCTCATGATATTCTGGATCTTGGTAATTTCTGTCATGATATTACCATTTTCATCTGCGATTTTGTTTATTTCGATATGCTCTCTTCTTTTTTTGGTAAGATTTGCTAAGGGCTTGTCAATTTTGTTAATTCTTTCAAAGAACCAACTCCTTGCATTGTTGATTTTTCTATAGTTTTTTTATTCCAAATCATTTAATTCTGCTTTGATTTTAATAATTTGCTTTCTCCTAATGGGTTTAGGGTTGGTTTGTTGCTCTTTTCCCAGGAGGTTAAGGTGAGACATTAACTAGTTGGTTTGCCATTTTTCCAACTTCCTGTTGTAGGCACTCAGCGCTATAAATTTTCCTCTAAGTACTGCCTCTGTTGTGTCCTTAAGGAGGTGATATTTGTGTGCTCCTTATTGTTAAATTTCACAAACAGTTGGATATCTGTTCTGATCTCTTCGATTACCCATTGTTTTTGATTCAACAATGTGTTGTTCAGTCTCCATGAGTTACAGGGTTTTCGTTGGTGGAGATGAGTGTTCAGTTCCAATTTGATGCCTTTATGGTCTGAGAGTGTGCATCGAATAATTTCAGTGTTTCTCAATCTGTCCAGGTTTGTTTTATGGCCTAAGATGTGGTCTATTTTGGAAAATCTTCCATGTGCTGCTGAGAAAAACGAATATTGTGCTGTTAATGGGTGGAATATTCTGCAGATGTCTGTTAGATCTTGTTGGTCTATATCGTGGTTCAGTTCTAAGGATTCTCTGTTGAGTTGTTGCCTTGTTGATTTGTCCATAGGTGAGAGTGGTGTGTTAAACTCACCAACAATCACTGTATTTCGATCTATGTATGGTTTCAGTGTAAGTAAAGTTTGCTTGATTAAGCTTGGAGCTCCGGGATTGGGTGTGTAAATATTTAGGATCGTTATGTCTTCCTGGAGGAAAGATCCCTTTAGTAGTATGTACTAACCTTGTTTGTCTTTTCTTACTAATTTTAGTTTGAAGTCTATTGTATCTGATATGAGGATGGCAACTCCAGCCTGTTTATGGGGGCAGTTAGCTTGATAGAGTTTATTCCAACCTCTCACTTTCAAAAGATGATTGTTTTGGGGTAAGATGTGTCTCTTGAAGACAGCAGAACGATGGCTCTTGCTTTTTGATCCAACTAGACAGCCTATGCCGTTTAATTGGAGAGTTAAGTCCATTGATATTGAGAGTTAGGATTGAGAGATATTTATTAGTTCCTACCATTTTTAAAAGCTTTTAGTAGGGCCTGTGTCTTGACAGTTCTTGTGGTCCTTAGATGGTATGCTGTTTAGGTGCCATTTCTTTCCCTATATTGCATTTATTTTGGTTTTCTATGCATAGAGCATCTTTCAGAATTCTCTGTAGTGTTGGTTTTGTTTCGACATCTTGTTGCAGCTTTTCCTTGGAATGGAATGTTTTTATTGTTCCCTCGGTTATGAATGAGAGCTTAGCTGGCTACAGTATTCTTGGTTGGTAGATATTTGATTTAAGGGCATGACATATATTCTTCCAGTGACTTCGTGCTTGCATGGTCTCTGCTGGAAAATCACTCCTGGCCACATCCCCTCCAGCATCTGTTGTCATACGTTTTCCTGATCCTGGCCATTCTAACTGGAGTGAGGTGGAATCAAAGAGTTGTTTTGATTTGCATTTCTTTTATGACCAGAGGTGTTGAGCATTTCTTCATGTGTCTATAGGCCATTTTTGTTTCTTCTTCAGAGAAGACTCTGTTTAAGTCTTTGGCCCATTTTTTAATGGGATGGGTGTTACTTTGGATGTTAGTTTTGGAGTGTTCAATTTTTTGAGTTGTTGATATATTTTAGATATGAGGCCTTTTCCGTTGTTTGTTTGGTGAAGATCTTCTCCCACTCTGTAGGCTTCCTGATTAGTTTACTAGCTATATCCGTTGCCATACAAAAGCTCTGTAGTTTAATGCAGTCCCACTTATCCAGCCTTTCTCTGATTTGTTGTGATTCTTGGTCCTTATTAAGAAAGTTTCAACCTGTGTCAAGGAGGCCTAGTGTATCTCCTATTCTTTACTGTAAACTTTTCAGTGTGTCAGCTTTTACTTCCAGGTCTTTGATCCATTTGGAGTTAATTCTAGTGCAAGGTGACAAAGAAGGATCCAACTTTAGTTTTCTGCAGGTGCTTAACCAGTTCTGCCAGCACAACTTGTTGTAGGGGCTATCTTTCTTCCATTCTATTTTTTTGGCTCCCTTGTCAAAGATTAGGTGGCCATAGGTCTGTGGTTTAATATCTGAGTCCGCAGTTCTATTCCATTGGACTTCATGCCTGTTCTTGTGCCAGTACCAAGCTGTTTTGAGAATTATAGCTCTGTAATAGAGTCTAAAGTTTGGAATTGAAATTCCTCCAGCGCTGTTCTTTCTGCTAAGAAGTGTTTTTGCTATATGGGGTCTTTTATTATTCCATATGAAATTTTGAATTGCCTCTTCTATTTCTTTAAAGAATGACATTGGGATGTTGATGGGTATTTCATTGAATTTGATTATTGCCTCGTTCCTCTCACTGTTGGCGTAAGGAAGGCAGTTCATTTGTGAGGGTTGATTTTATGGCCTGCTGCCCTTCCAAAGCTTTGAATCAGCTCAAAGAGCTTGGGAGTAGACTCTATAGGTTTCTTTAAATACAGAATCATATCATCTGCAAAGAGGGATAGTTTTATTTCTTCTTTCCCTTCTTGGATCCCCTTTATGCTTGCTTCTTGCCTTATTGCACTGCCTAGGAATTCTAGTACTAGGTTAAAAAGGAGTGGAGAGAGTGGGCATCCTGAATGCTACCCCTTAGCCCTTTTACGCAAATCTTAGGCCTGTGGCATTTTAAGCACAATTCAACACTCTGTTTCTTGCTGGTTAATTAGAGGTAAAAATCTTATGGAATTTATTGCATGGCTGATTTTGAACTGGAATCCTCACGTCTCAGCTTATCTTGAGTAGCTAGGATTACAGTACTCTTACAACCTGTATGCTTATACACATCGCTTCTGATCCAAACACTCATTGTTCAATTTAACTAACAAGATGTGAGGAAAGATGATTGACTGTAATTTACTAGATGGGCTTCTAGTGAGTATATATTTCCACTTCCACTCTGAAGCCAGGGAAATGTTACTGGTACATGTTTCAACTATCTCCCAAAGAGCAAATAATGTGTGAGTACGTTTGCTAGTATTTCAGATAGGAGATGGACTTTTGTGTTTGGAACCTGTTGGGCAGAGTGTATCAGCTCGGCTGTGATAACAGAGATGATGTTTCAGACAGGAATATTTTCATCCCAGACAGACTTAATCCAGATCCTTGGATTTCAGGCCTTAAGTAGATAGAATTACAAGTTTGAGCTGCCATCACCACCTGGTTCATTCTGGAAACCTTAATTGCTTCTCATTTGTTCCTTTTTTGGAAGATTGATCTAAGCTGGCTGATTGTGCATCACAGTGAAGTGATTGGCCTCAGGAATTGCAAATATTTGTTTCATCAGCACGGAATGAATGAAGTTGATCTAAACCCAATAGTATTTTACTTCTGATAAATAGGCAACTTACCTATATCATTTTTCCTTGCCTTTGCTTTCCCAAAGCAAGCAACATGTTTCTTAAAAACTATACTTCATGAGAATATTATAATTAGAAGCTATCTTCTGCACACTTCAGAATAGTCCTTGCATTTATAAACTTATATTACAATATTAGGTAGAAGAATGGTGACTGTTGGTTTCATAACTACTACATATGTTTTACTCTATAAGGCTCATTAACTCAAGAAGGGATTAAATACATTTAGATAATAGTAGAACATAGCTGCTGCTGATTTGATGTGTGTGCAGATGATACACAGATTTATTAGGATTACTCAAAAGTTTTCTTCAAATTTTCAGTACTAGACTGCTATGCTAACTGGAAGGTGATAGTAATGATGTTGAAATTCTATGAATCAGCTATGAAGCAGAATTTCAGGGGAGAGTATTTGCTAGAGACTTAATTTCTAAGACGCATATCAAGAATATTGAACTATAACACCAAATGATGGAGGACTCAGCGTCAAATTTTGTTTGTTTTATGCAAGTCCTGGGACTTGAACCCAGGGCCTGGGAACTGTTCTTAAATGTTTTTTTTTTTGCTTCACGCTAGTGTCCTACCACTTGATCCGGAGCTCCACTTCCACATTTTTGGTAATGAACTGTAAATCAGAATATCATGCAATTTGTTTGTGCTGGATTCAAACCTGATTCTGTGTAGATAGGATTCCAAGTGTGAGTGCACAGAGCCTGGCTAGTATCATTCATCATTCAAGTCATGGGACTGCAATTCTGCACCTGGGTCTTGTCACTGAGCTTTTCAGCTCAAGAATACTGCCCTATCCCTTGAGCCATAGGGCCACTTCTGGGTTTCTGGCGTTTAATTGGAGATAAGAGTTACATGGACTTCAGTGCCCAGGCTGACTTTGAACTGCTATCCTTGGATCCCAGGCTCTTGAGTACCTACATTTACAAGTGTGAGCCACCATTCCCGGCTAAATTATTTTTTAAGTTAATTTTTTTTGTTAAGTCAATATATAGTTGGCATATGGTTACATAAGTAATGAACACATTTCTTAAGAAAATTGTTATCCCCTCCCTCATTTTTCTCTGTTTTCCTACCCTCAGCCCCCTCTCCACCCAGATTGTTCAGTTCATTTCCGTTTAGTGTCTTCTAAGTATCACTGTTCAATTGGTTCACCCTTTTTCCTTTGTTTTTTTTTTTTTACTATTTTATTATACCCTCTCCATTTCCCAAATCACATAAACCTATGTACAAGACACAGGGTACCCGAATTCAACACAGTGACTATAGAGAATAAAACTAAAGGGAAAAAGAAGAAAAGAGGTGAAAAGCAAAGAAAATGAAAGAACATCATACAGTACCTTAGAAGCAACAACACTGAAAAAACAAAACATAAAACCTTGGGCTGAAAATGTAGCTTGCCTAGCATGTATGAAACCCTGGATTCCATTCCTCAGCACCACATAAACAAAAACTGGAAGTGCCACTGTGACTCAGCTGGTAGATTTCTAAAGTTCACACAGAGTGTCTCCAAGTGACAAAAATCTGTCACATTTAAGTCTGGTTTAAAAACTTTGCTAGGAACCAGTTACGTGATT
The DNA here is from genome assembly GCF_031878675.1 of Megascapheus bottae. NCBI lineage: Eukaryota > Metazoa > Chordata > Mammalia > Rodentia > Geomyidae > Megascapheus > Megascapheus bottae. The sequence continues at coordinate 875,269 of NW_028327691.1, forward strand.
TGGAAGAAAGTCCAATTTTCAAAAAATCACTAGCCAGGCGCTGGAGGGTCATAATTGTCATTCTACTAGCCAGGGAGAAGGTGATTCAAAGCCTTTGCAAGCAAAAAAACGAAAACAAAAAAACTGTAAGATTCTTCTCTCCACTTATCCACCCAAAAACTAAGTGGAGTTGTGGCTAAAACTGGTACAGCATTAGCCTTGAGGAAAAAGAACTAAGAGACCTTGCCCAGGTCCAAAGTTCAAGCTCCGCACCAAGAAAGCAAAATAAGGAGTCCAGATACCTTAGTTTCAAAAGTATATCTGGATATCTTAGTAGATTTTTCTGATTTTCCTCATTCATCTCATGGAACCACGTAATCTTGATCCTGATCTGACTAAGAGCCTGCATTGTGCTTAATAAATTCATTCCACATATTCCAGTAGAATCTGGACAGCTAACAGCCACTTACCAATGCTTTATTCTACGTTTAGGCCAGTATATCTTCATACCATCTACACAGTCAGCTATATTATCTTTTCAGAAGTATCATTGAGTGTAGAACACTCAGAACTAAAATAATTGCATAAAGATGTAATAAAACTTGATTTAATAAGAAAATTTCTGTACCACTTAGAGCAATACATTAGTGGTATTTACCTCTAGCATCTTTTTTTTAAAAAATTTATTAACATTGAATTTTACATCATATTTCAAATGTCATGTTTAACCAACAAGTATTCAAGAAGGGAATCGCTATACAATCACTGGCACATAAATTTTAGAATATAGTAAAAATTAAGCTGAGTCTTTGTATGTCATAGATACAGATTAATCTATAATAATACACATGTCTATAGAGTGTATAGTCTATCCTAGATTTTTATGTCTATGTAGTTATGTTTATATCTCCAAAATTATGTCCAGAACTTTGGGTATCAACTATTCAATCATCACTCTACTACTGTTTGAAACTAATATCCATATATTAAGGATACCATGTACCTTTTGTTCCTTGGTCTTGACTTATCTCACTCAACAGGATTCACTCTAATTTCATCCACTACCCCAAAAATGCCATTATTATTTTTTTCTGTGCAGATCTTCTTTTTATGTATTTATTTTTATTGTAATTTATAGAAGGGTTACATTATATTCACCAGATAGAAGGTGCATTACTTCTCAAACTTTGATACCCCATGTAATGATATGGTCCCCATTTCCCTTCCCCTACCCCCACTCATGTTCATTTCCCCCCTTCCCTATCCAATTTCAAATAACCAATTAGGCACATATGAAATATATCAGAAAACAAGGTGAAATATTGTAACAATATGATATAACCAAGGGATAGCAAAAGAGATAAGAGATCACATAGTTCATTAAGGACAACAATCACTCATTATATGAGTTTTGTTTCTTTATCTTGGAGGTCCTTACATTTAGTGTCATACTATTTGTCACGATGTCTCTAGATTTTGTTCTATTTTAAATCTCTGGTAGCAGAGCCCAAGGTTTCTACTGAATTTGACAAATGAGGGAGACTCTTGGGCCTATGTTCCTTTGAGTTTGGCTTACTTCACTTAATATGATTTTTTTCCTTTTCATCCACTTCCCCGAGAATGCCATTATTTTATCTTGTCAGTTGGCTATATATCATTCCAGTGTGTGTGTGTGTGTGTGTGTGTGTGTGTGTGTGTGTGTGTGTGTGTATCACATTTTTTGTAGTAGGGCATCTGGTTGTTTCCATCATCCAGCCTCATTTTCTACAGATATTTTTATAGTCTCTTTTTTATTTTCAGGGTAATGTATAGAGGGCTTACGATTACATTTACAGGTTGTGGACTGCATTACTTCTCACACGTTTATTCCACTCCACATGTATTTGTCCCCAGTTCCCTCTCCCCTCCCTTTCCCAATCATCTTGTTTCCCCCCTTCCCTTTCCTATTTGACATAAACAAATAAACATATATACAATATGCCAGGGAAAAAATCAGATACAGTAACAATCTGACATTAACCAAAGGGCAAAATAAGAGATGAGAAATAACATAGTAGATTAAGGACAAAAATCACACAAGATTAAGAGCAACGATGACACAAGATATAGCTCTTGTTCCCATATCCTAGAGATCCTTTCATTTAGTCTCATCCTATATGACCTTATATACCTAGTTTTTTGAGTTATTGTAATCCTCTGCTAGGAGAGTCCTAGATGTGAACTAATTATTACAAATGAGGGAAACCATTGAGCTTATGTTTCTTTGGGTCTGGCTTGCTTCACTTAATATGAATTTTTCCAAGTCTTTCCATTTCCTTACAAATGGGGCGAGGTCATTCCTTCTGATGGCAGCATAGCATTCCATTGTGTATAAGTACCACATCTTCTTGATTCAGTCATCTACTGAGTGGCATCTGGGTTGGTTTCATATCTTTGCTATGGTAAATAGTGCTGCAATGAACATCATTGTGCTAGTGGCTTTAGTATGCCCTTTTTTCTGGACAATTGGGTAGGTGCCAAGTAGTGGATTTGCTGGATCATAAGGGAGCTCTATGTTCAGTCTTTTGAGGAACCACCACACTGCTTTCCCTAGTGGTTGAACGAGTTTACACTCACACCAACAGTGTAGGTGTGATCCCCCCTGGTCACTTCCCCACCAGTATCTCTTATTAGATTTTTTGATAATGGCCATTCTGACTGGAGTCAGGTGGAATCTCAAAGTTGTTTTGATTTTCATTTCCCTTATTGCTAGGGATATGGAGCATTTCTTCATGTGTCTAAAGCCCATTTTAATTTTTTCTTCAGAGAATACTCTTTTAAGTCTTTAGCCCACCTTTTAATAGGATGGTTGTTTCTTTGAAGATTTGTTTGGGAGAGATTCATTTTTTTCAGCTATAGATATATTTTAGATAACTACATATATTTTTGTAGAAAAAAGAATGGAAGCCATCATGCTGGCTCACAACTTAATTTCAGCTACTTAGGAGGCTCAGGGCTTAGGATCGCAGGTCAAAGCCAACCAGGGCCCTACAGTGTGTGAGATCAAACTCTGTGAACATACAATGAATGTTAGAGGAATGTCACTGCCTCGGAATGTAGCCTAATGGTAGAATGCTCACTTAGAATGCATGAAGACCCAGGTTCTATTCACCGGTACCGCATACTCAGAAAAAAGCTAGAAGTGGCGCTGTGTATCAAGAGGCAGAGCACTAACCTTGGGCAAGCGAGTCCAATGAAAATGTCTAGGCCCTGAATCCAAGCCCTGGGACTGGCAAAAAGAAAAAAAAAGAGCAGTCTTACTTAAGTAACAAGGAATGTACCCTATATTTATACAGACTGAAAAATTCATTATGAAATTAGAAAATATGTATGAAGTGCACATTTTCTTTTGTGTGTTGGCACTGGGTCTTCAACTGAGTGCTTCAGCTCTATCCCTGACCTTTTCTGCTCAAGGCTAGCACTCTACCAATGCAGCCCCAAATCAACTATCTTCAATTGAGATATAAGCGATGAATATTTCAGGGTGCTTCATGAAAAACATTTTTATAAATTGAAAATTTCAACAGAGTCTTATTTTAGTATGAATGTTGAGATGGGAAGAGACAGAAAAAGTGAAATGTTTCCTGATCCCCATAGAGAAGAGACTCAGCAGAACCACTGTGGTCTGCAGGCTTCTTTGTGAGTTTTGTTTGCTTGTTTGATTTTTGTCAATTGTGGGGCTTGAACTCTGGGCCTGGGCACTGTCCCTGAGCTCTTCAGCTCAAGGCTAGTGCTTTAATCTGTGAGCCACAGTGCCACTTCTGTTTTTTCTGGCAGTTAACTGGGTACTTTGGCTGGCTTTAAACTTTGATTCTCAGATCTTAGCCTCCTGATTAGCTAAGATTATAGGTGTGAGGTACCATCACCAGGCTGCTGCTCTGTTACTATGCAGGTTCTGGATCAAGAACTTCAACTTCTTACTTCAATTTTTTCTTCTCTTACCTGATACTCGGCCATTTGAACGAAGCCCCAGTTCCTGGTCTTTGTTGGTTAACGAGAGATATTATGATTTTCTAATATTCAGAGCAATGATTATAAAACCCAGCATTTTACTTACTTGAATAAATTAAGAGACAGGACCTAGTGAGATGGAAAACAAAATTTTTTTTCCAGTTGCTATCCTGTTCTAATGCATAAGTCTGGCTATTTTGCTTACACACAAATATGTATTTTACCAGTTTCTACTCTATTTTTGCTTATCTTAAAACCACCACTGCCATTTCATAGATTTTGTTGTTGTTGTTTGCGGTGCTTGAACTCTGTGCCTGGGCTGTTCCTCAGATCTTCAGTTCAATGCCAGTGCTCTACTACTTTTGATTTGGCCAGTCCTGGGCTTGAACTCAGGGACTGAGCACTGTCCTTATATTTTCTCAAGGCTAGGGCTCTACCACTTCAGCCTCAGCACCACTTCCAGCATTTTTCTATGTATGTGGTATTGAGGAATTGAACCCAGGCCTTCGTGCATGCTAGGCAAGCACTCTACCACTAGGCCAAACTCCTAGCACAAAATTATTCATCATTACTATTAGCTATCTTCTTTTTTTATTATTGATTCGTCATGGTGCTTGGACTTTGGGCCTGGACACTGTCCCTGAGCTCTTCATCTCAAGGCTAGCGCTCTCCCTCTACAGCTCCATTTTTGGTTTCTGGTAGTTAATTGGTGATGTAAGTCTCACAAACATATGTGTCCAGGCTGGCTTTGGGCTTTGAACCAAGATCCTCCAATCTCAGCCTCCACAGTAGCTAGAATTACACGTTTCAGCCAGCAGTGCCTGACTGTTTGATGTCTCTGTCTCTGTCTCTCTGTCTCTGTCTCTCTGCCTGTCTGTCTCTCTCTCTGTCTCTCTCTCTGTCTCTCTCTGTCTCTCTCTGTCTCTCTGTCTGTCTGTCTGTCTGTCTGTCTGTCTGTCTGTCTCTCTCTCTCTTTCTCTCTCTCTCTCTCTCTCTGTCTCTGTCTCTTTTGGTTGTAAGACTTTAATTGTGCATCTGGGCAGTGTCCCTGGGATCTTCAGCTCAAGGCTACAACCTTAAACACCTTGAGCCACAGTGTCACTTCTGGTTTTCTGGTGCTTAAGTGGAAGTAACAGTTTCATGGACTTTAGTGTCTGGCCTGGCTTTGAACTGTGATCCTCAGAACCCAACCTTCTGAGATCATTTCCAGCTTTTATTTTGGTGTAAGTGGTACAGAGTAATTGAACAGAGGGCTTTGTGCATACTAGGCAAGCAAACTACCACTAGTGTGCACTCCAGTCTTAGATAAGGGCTTTCTTTTTCTTTTTCTTTTTTTCACTCATGGGGCTTGAACTCTGGGCCTGGATGTTTACCTTAAGCTCTTCAGCTCAAGGCAAGAGCTCTACCACTTGAGGCACATTGTCATTTTGAATTTTCTGGATTATTTGGAAATAAGATTCTCACAGATTTTTATGCCTGGGCCGTCTTTGAACCTCGATCCTCCAGGGTAGCTAGGATTACCAGGGTGAGCCACCAGTCACGGGCATTAAATTATTATTTTTTGCATGTCCTATGGCTTCAACTCATGGCCAGAGCACTGTCCTAGGGCTTGCTCAAGGATAGCACTTTACTTCAGCCAGCCAACTCCCGGTCCAAATAGGCCACTCTTGAAGCTAGAATTACAGAGATCTGCCATAATACTGGCATGTCGTTTTCTAAGTATATAATTTTTCTTCTATTTTTGATGGCTTTTCCTTAGTGTACATATTTCCTACATATTTTATGGAAAACTTCCTTCCCACTGGGGCCATAAGTTAAGCCTAGTGGAAGAGTTCTTGTCGAGCATGAATGAAGACCAAAGTTCAATTCCTCAGCACAACAGAGATAAAAAAGATAAAAGTAGTGCTGTGGCACATGTGATAGAACTTGCGCCTTAAGAATAAACAAAAACAAAAACAAGGATCGTGCTCAGGTCCTGAGTCTAAGCCCAGTACTGGCAAAAAAAAATTCTGCCCAAAGTAGACATTTAAACTTATTGTACTTTTCAAAAAATTTGTTGTCAAGGTGATATACAAAGAGATTGCTGTTACATATGTAATGAGTACATTTCTTGTAAACACTGTTACCCCCTCCCCCTTTCCTCTTTCCCTTCCCCCCAAGTCATAAATTTCATTTACAACAAATATACATGTAGTTTAAAATGTGTTCAAATAAATGATGTAGATTGATATATTTATGAAAATGCATTACTTGAACTCTAAAATAAACATTCCAGGTAATTTTTCTCATAAAATTGTAGTAATGCTATAAAACTAATAAAAAAGGAATTTTAGTTATTAATTTCTTATGTTTTACCTTTAACATTATTACACTAAGCATGCTGTTTATGGTATTAATAGAGACAGCATGAAATATGATTATGTAAAAAAATTAAATGATTAAAAATAGTAAGGTTGGGGGCCAGTAGTTTGGCTTGGTGGCACACACCCTGGACTGGCAAAAAAGAAGTAGGGTTAGATAAAACAGATTTATTTCCAAATGTGTGGAAAATGGTATGATTTCTTGTTTGGCTAGTCCTGGGGCTTGAACTGAGGGACCAGGAACTTTCCTTGGCCACATTTGTTCAAGGGTGGCACTCTGACACCTGATCCACAGTGCCCCATTTGCTTTTTCTGTGTATGCAGTGCCGAGGAATTGAATCAAGGTCTTCTTGTATACTAGGCGAGCACTCTACAACTAGGCCACATTCAAAGCCAAAGTAGATTTTTGATGCTGTTGTGGAGTTTTAATTTTCTTAAATATTTGTACAAAGCACAATGGATATATACACAGACTTGAACTCACAGAACAGAGTCCACAGAATTTTACAGTTACTCTGGTACTTCTCCCGATTGACAAAAGACATTTCCAGGCATCTGCTTTGTCCTTAAGCTTTGGTAGCTGACTTGTCTTTCCATGGAGGCCTGGCCTGGATTCCTGGTGATTCCATGCATTTCATAGTTCCCTGTATATCCAGTAAGGTTGTCTTCTATGGGACCAGACCTGTCTGGTTTTTGGCCCACTCAGGACCTATGTGTCTGAGGTCTCACATTCTAAGTGGAAAATAAAACACAGTATAATAAGGACTGAAGAACTGCACAACATAATATTAACAATGAGAGTTTAATAGTTAGCAAAGTAAATACAATGAATACTTGACAAGAATCATGAGAGCAAGAAAAAGAGATGTCTTTTTAGGAAGGGGACAGGGAAGCCCTAAATCCAGACTGGCCTCCAAGTTGCCTTCAGACAGTAATTCTACTTCAGAGTCCTCAGAAGGGTCTCTTTCCTCATGAGAAATAGAATGTCCTTGGTGAGTTAAGAGGGGGATGGATTCTGGTTTGTCGATTGGAGATTGAGTCTCTTTTAGTGAGATGGATGGGTCTGGATATTCTGTGAGGATGGATTCATTTTCCTCCAATGAATCCAGTATTGAGAGTACACTTGCTGCTTCCCATGGGGACATTTTCCATGAGCCCAGCGTGTGCCCCTTCAGCTTGCACAATAAGTGGAGTGTTACTCTGACTCAGATGGACTGACTCTGGGTGGAGTGTGAAAGGAAACGGAAGGAAATCTGGCTGCTCTTTTTCTTCCTCCATAGTATCTGCAGGTTCAACTGTGTCACACATGGGGTTCAGAGCAAAAGGTATATCCACAGGACTCTAAACCTGTTTGGTAATTTCTACAGAAGGCCCATGCTTTCTGGAGTGCAGTGATGATTCTCAGTCTCCATCAGTCACCAGCTCCATTGGTGGGTTTTTCATCCAGAGTTCAGGATAAGCTCTTCCACGATGACCCAAACCTAAGAATGGAAATAGGTACAGAGTGGACAGAGTGGACTCTGCAATTTGAAGTGTCCCTCAACTTCCATGAGGATCTAATGGAGGAACCTGTAGAACTGGAGTTTGGACTGAACACTGAGGAGGTGTAGGGTCTTTCTAATGAGTGCTTATTCCCGAGTCCTTTCAGAGGACAGACATTACCTGGCTGACACCACCCATAAAGGGCATTTTGCCAAGCTCTGTAGAAGTAAGGGCCAACCAATATCTAGACCACATGGGCTTCCTACTCACAGGCTCTGAGGCACCCACACCAGGACTTCTACTTTTTCTTGGTCTTACTGGTCGCACATTCCTCCAGCTGGTCAAAAAGTATGTGTCTAGAAGAGCAGGTCCAAAGCCGTCATGTGGAGCCTCATATAGAGCTTGAGTTGTGTCAGGGTGTGGCAGTTATTGAACTCGTAGAAATCACTGGGGTAGAAGTCCATTCACATCGTATAGATGGAACACATGATGCTGTGGGCACATTCGGTACAAGGAAAGTGAGAGCCTTCTCTCTCCATCCTGAGCCTTCTACCAAAGCCCATTTCTTGCAGGACTCTAATGCTGTGGCTGACCTGCAGAGATGTGCACTTATGTGCTGGGAGGGGGGTAAGAGACACTCAAGAACAGGATGGCTTTTACACCCCACTTCCAGAAGCTTCTGAGAGAGGCCTCTATGCATCTGTCCAAAGTAAACGCACCTTAAATTAACTAAGTAAATGCTCTAAATAAATCAATAAGTGAATGCTCTAAATAAAGAACTAAATGCTCATTCCTCTAATCTTAGCCACCCAGCAGGTTGAGCTCTGAAGATCACAGTGGAAAGCCAGTCTAGTCAGTAAAATCTAAAGGCACTTGTCTTCAATTAGGCAGCAAAAAGCCAGAACTTGACCTATGACTCAAATGGTACACTGCTAATTTTTGAACACAAAAGGGATGGCATTTAGACCTGGGTTCAGGTTCAAGTGGCAGCACTGGACCACACACCAAAATGTAAATGCTTTCAGGTTCTAACAGGCAAAGCTGTCACAATCCATCCCTGATGGCTCAAAAGTGATTCAGCCCCCAGCTTTTCCTCTGACTCCAGTATTTCACAGGCCGCCGCCATTAGAACTGACACCTCATTTCTTACTGGGAAATGGGATTTCCTAGGATGTCACCTAGGTGAGGGCTGCAGTTGGGAGCCACTTACTCATGCCTGAAACCCAACTTCTCAGTAAGCACACTGTTGAGACTCCAGTAGCTTGTGAGGGAAATGAAATGGCATGGTGTCCCAGTCATAATAATGTTGTTTGTGCACTTATATCATGCTTAGCTCCCCTGTGAACACCGCAGTGAACCAAACAGGCTCAGAGAGGAGCCAAGTATTCCAAGACTTGGCCAGGAGGGGTGAGCAAACCTGGGTTTGGGGGGAACACTCACTTTTTCAAGAGATTTTCCAGCAACTACTACATTGTCCTCCACTATTTGAAATTGTGCAGGAGGTTTCCCACATAAAAGAGATCACCTTTCCGGTAGGCAGGGATCAGCTTTGTCAGCAGCATCTCCAACAGGCTTCCTCCAGGATCCATAGGTTAAAAGGCTCATTCAGAGTCTGAGCTGACTTACCATCACACTATGTTGGCAAAACAGTGGATATTTCAAACGTAGCAATGGGACCACACTTCACACTGAGGAATTGGAATAGAGTCGATTGGAAATGACACTCTAATCTCAGTATAGTCACTTGAAAGCACACAAGAAGGTTGTAGTGTGTGGGCAGGATTATGGGTTCAAATAGGTTTCCTCTCAATATACCTCATCTGAGTTGCCCTGGAGTTTCCTGGCTTTCTTCCTAGAGAAATGCCTGATATACTGGAATTTTGGCTTGGCACTGATTCAGCATCTACTTCTTCACGTGAGACATCCATATCTCTCATAACTGAGATGCGAGCCTCCTGAACTTTGGCAACAGCACAGCAACATCTTTCTGGTTCCTGAGCCACAGGCCAAGGGAGCTGGCTTGAGCTGGTTGTCAAATACAGTGGCTTAGTTACCAGGGTTCCATATTCTGTTCCATTGTGAGGGAGGTAGGGTCACCTTTCAAGGCCCAATGACCAAAGCTCCTTGCTCACAGAAGACCTCCCCAAAGACATACTGGAGGCTGAATCTCCCTTCCCACCTCACATATGGATGTAGTAAACAGCACACCTTTTTGTTCAAATCCCAAGTCATTAACTAGGCGTAAGTGCTAGCCTGGTCTCAGGCTCAAGGAGCCTTTCTTAGGTAAGATCCAAACTTAACTGTCACTATTCCCCTTAGACTTCACAAGACATTTTGCTTCACAGTGCCTTCTCAGCTTGCATTTTGCCTCTTGCACATTTTTTTTGCTAGTCCTGGGACTTGACCTCAGAGCCTGACCATTGTTCTTAGGCTTTCTTTAGGCTAACACTGTCCCACCAAGCCACAGCACAACTTCCAGAGTTTTCTATGTATATGGTACTGCAGAATCAAACCGCACTCTTTTTGTGTGGTAGCCAAGCACTCTACAAATAGATGAAAGACCCAGGCCATCTTGCACATATTTTTCACTTCAATCTACTAGGACGTTGTTAGGTTTCTCTATCCTAATCTATTTTTCTTCCTGATGAATATCTGTGCTGTCATCTGTAAAAATGCAAGTGGGAAAATCACAGAAGCATTGGTGACATAAAAAAAGTCTTACAGACATAGATAAGTGTTCATTCTTTGTAGGAGAAAGGATATTTTGATATGATGATGATGACTATTTATAAATACTTTATCTGGGTTTAGAGTTTGGTCCAGTGGTAGAGTGCTTGCCTAGCATCCATGAAGATCTAGGTTTGAGTCCTTAATATCACACAGATATAAAAATCCATATGGCAATGTGGCTCAAGTGGCAGAGGGCTAGACTTGGGAAAAGCCAAGAGCAGTGCTCAGGCCCTGAGTTCAAGCCCCAGGAATGGCAGAAAAAACAAAAGAAAAGAAAAGAAAAGAAATGTGCTTTTTACAAGTTATTCACTCACAGCATTTGCCTCTGAATTCTTCGCTTCTGGATCTTGTGACTTATCCCTTTCCCTCAATGTAGACAAGAAAAACAGATTTTATTACTTGCTATCCTGTTGTCCAATCTTTGCATATTAATTCAAAATACAATATTGCCTGAAATATTGTGTGTGTGCATGTGTGTGTATCTGCCAATGTGTGCATGCACACATGTGTACAGGGTTTAGGGCTTACTCATAGGGCCTGTGTGATAACCCTCAGCATCTTTTCCTCAAAGGTATTGGTCTTTCACTTGTAGCTTTTTATAGCTAATTGGAGTTGAGAGATTCACTCAATTTCTTGCCCTGTGCATTGGAACCCAGTGCTGGGTTCTCATATTGTTAATTGTAGCTATAGAGAAGCCTGAGGTCTGGGGAGCCTCGTTAGAATCCAGCCCCTGAAAGAGAGTCACTGATAGAAATCTTTATCTTCAGTTAAGCACGAATAAATAAGGCAAAAGTGGAACTGTGGCTCAGTTCCTCTTGTGCCAGCCATGAGAAAATTAGTAATTGGCAGCACCTGGTCCCTGAGAGAAATCCTTAGCACTGGTTCAAAAAAAGAAAGAAAATAATGAAAAAAATTAAAACTTGATGAGGAATCCATAAGGATAAACGTGCCTGTGAATAATCTTGTCATTTCAGATTCCCTCAAGAGCTTATGTCTCTCTATATTTTATCAAGTTTTTTAAAGATATTTACATATTTTCTATCTTTCTTAAATAGAGATAGCCATCCACAAAACACAAACACAAACTCTCACACAGTATACCACCCACCCATAAGTGTCTGGCTATGTATATATGTATAGTCATATGTATTGATCTGTCTCTCTATACTAATATATAAATGCATAAACATATGTATTTAGACAAACAGGAAACATACATAGATAGGTCTCAGGCATTTCCAGATTTTGTGCAAGTCTTCTGAGTACAACTTACCATTGTATTGTTTGTCAAGATAGAGTCCCTCTAACTTTTGGCCAGCTTCTTGTCCTTTGATACTTTTTTCTGCCAGTACTGGGTTTTGAACGCTAGGCCTGGATGCTGTCACTGAGCTTGAGCTTCTTGCATTCAGTAGTTTATTGCAGATAAGAGTCTCATGGAGTTTCTGTCCTGGGCTGGCTTTGAATTGTGATCCTCAGATCTCAAACTCCTGAGTAGCTAGGATGACAGTCTTGAGCTACCAGTACCTGGTTCCTTTGCCTCTTTTACCCTTTTTTTGGCCCCACCACAGCCATGGTATCTACCTTCCTATGTTCTCTCCACCTGCCCCCAGACAGGGGTCTGACAGATGCTTTCCACCCACTTATTCATGTCCTCCTCTGTATTGGCTGACAGCTAAGACATGTACTCACTTGTCTGGATGCCAAACACAAAGCCATGTGATTGTTTCTCAGTCTGGAACATCCTATCAGATTTATAGCACCACAGAGGGTCAGGTTGATGCTCCTCCAGGGCTTCTTAAATTGTTCTCATATTAATCCACAACACGTTTGTCATCACTTGTCCAGCTAATTCATGGACTAAAGCAGCATTCCCTACAAACTTAGATCCCAATACCATGAGGACACTCAAGGGTGCATTAGGAGTGTGACCTGCAGGTGGATGTGAGCCTGTCTAAGTTGGAGGGGATTTCTCCACCACAGGAAATGGAATACAAATTTAGAATCTGCTTTCATGAGGTGACAATCTCTGGCAGATGTTCTTATCAAATGTGGCACTGCCTACTTCCAGCTTAAAACATGGGTTGATGACCCAGCATAACAGAGAATGTATTCACCCCGGCCCAACACATAGGCTGGGACCCTGAACTTTCAGGTAGCATTTGGCTTTGAAGGTCATGAGATCTTAGTCTATAAATGATGAGCCCCCTCCCGTGAGGCATAGCAAACGGAGCCAAAGTGCAACCCAGTTAAGCACCAGATCAAGCTTCCCTTCTACAGTAGGGTATGGTTTGAAAACTGTGCATAGCTTCTGTTTGAAGCCAGTCCAGAAAGGAAAGTCCATGAAACTCTCATTTCCAGTTAACTGCCAAGAAAAAGCCAAAGATAGAGATGAAACTCAAGAGAGCTAGAGAGCCATCTGAAAAGAATGGTTACACCCTGCAACATCCTCATTATCTGATCTTGAAAACATCTCTGCGTGCATCCCAGCATGCAGCCAGCATCTGGGATTGACAGTGACCCCTGCGCCCATTGGCAATCTGCACTGTCTCTGACATCTGTAATGTGAACCTCATTCTGTTGGGTTTGTGAAGCGGTGTCAACCCTGCAGAAGGACCCAACTGTGCCCTAACTCCCACTGTCCCCTGGGGCCCCTAGCATTCCCCCATCTGCACCCCTCCTGTGGCTTCTGATCCTATGGAGCCCTCCTGCCCTGTCCAACACTCACATGAAGTGCATATTTCTTCTCCTGGGGCAACTTCTCCACAGAGAGTACATGACATGCCCACTCTCCAGGCACGGGGAGATCCTGCCAAAGTAGCAAATCAGTGATAAGGACATAAAGTGATGAATAGAATTTTAGATCCTGATGGTAGACAGTCTGCAAAATCCAAGGGAGAATGGAATTGGAGGGGACCAGCGATCAGGATGTGGGCATGGAGCTTCCCTGCCAAGGGGGTGGGGGAAGTCACAGGCTGGGGGATGCACAGGATGATCCATGGGCCCTGTGCAGCTACTGGGTCACCCCCTTCTGCATCTCAGCCTTTGGCTTTGAGGTCTGTGATCCTCAAGATGTGCACAGTCTGTACTCTGGCTGGCAGAAGAAAGGACCCTGGGAAGACAATTGTAGACCCTTTGTGAGTGTAGGAAGGGTTAGGCTGGACACCCAGTCCAAGAGGAGGAAAACTGGAGTCGAGGGGTGTGCAAGGATTGGGTGTGAGGGTTGTGGGCAGTCACAGTCACGGCAGAGGTGGCTCTGTCTGTGGGGTGAGTGCCTCCCTGCAGGCACAGAACTGGACATATCAGAGATCCACATGAAAAGGAAAAGCTGGAAATGGCACTATGGTTCAAATGGTAGAGCATCAACCTTGAGCAAAAGAGCTCAGGGACAGTACCCAGGACCTGAGTTCAAGCCTCATGACTGTAAAAGAAAAAGAAACAGGACTATGAGATGGAACCTGGTACTCTCTTGGTCTAATCAGACACAAGAAGAGGCCGGGATAGGCTGTGGAAAAACACAGAGAACATCTTCCCCCAGCTCATCCTGTCCTGCATGCAGGGACAGCCATGTAACTAGGGCTACGGTGAGATCATCTTCACCCCTGTGCTGCCATCTGAATTGTAGGCCTCTGTCCTGGCATGGGGTGTCCTGATGGCTGAGCAGGTGCCCTAACCCTAGATGGAGAGCAGCCACTGACTGTGGTAGCTAAGGAGAGATCTGTTCCATAGCTATCAGGCCACCCAGCATGGGAGCCATAACCACCCCCCACCCAGGTAGAGGCCAATGGTTCTCCAGGTGCTACTAACATTGCCCACCCCTAGCTCTGGGTACACGTGACATTCCCTCCACAAGGAGCAGGACATGTGAAGGATCAGGAAGCTGCCTATGGGCTTCAGATGATGGCCAGGCTGGCACTACAGATGGCCTCAATCTCTCACCACCTTCCCCTGCCTCCATCATTCCTCCATCATGCCTCTCTACCTCCCACCCATTAACCTTGGAAACCAATGAACTGGGCTCTCATCATTCCTCTCATCTCTTCACCCACCTTGCCATGCGTCCATCCCTCTGTCACTTCCACCCCACACACATCCCACCACCAGCCACCCTGTAGCTTATGAGGATCTCAGAGGAAGCTCTTGGTGAAGGGCTTGTGACCACAAAACAGTTACTATCACCCGCTCCGGCCTGATCCACCACAGAATCAGAACAGCCAAGCAGGCACACACTGCAGCAGAGTTGCTCTGCTGCCACTCTGATTTCTTCATGGCCAGGACTTGGCTCTCCTCAGCCTCTCAGCTCAGTAACCAGAACATTGTGCTTTCACAGAGCCATGGCTTCCAGTCTCCATGGACACAATGACATCAAGGTGATGCCAACTTCCCCATCTCTATATACTTCTAACTATGGGATGGGAGCTGAGGTTCTCTTCTGTCACTCCATCCGCTAAGAGGCTCATGCAGATTTCTATCCTTTGCTCATCATGGTGACTCTTTGGTTAACAAGTCACTGCTGGGCTTCCAGTTCACCACATATAGAACCCATACTCCAACACTTTTCTTAGAAGGACTGATGACTTTTAAATATTCTCTAGTTTTAAATTTCTAGTTCCTTCTCTCTTTCATTTATATATTTCCCTTCCTCACATCCTTCTCTTTTTTACCTTCCTTCTTTCATTCCTGGCCTTGAACTCAAAACCTGGAGCTTTTTCTTAGCTGTTCTTTGCTCAAGGTAGCACTCTAGCTCTTGAGCCACAGCTCTACTTCAATCTTTGTTCTTGCTCTAAACTGGGAGTATGAGTCCCATGCATTTTTCCCTTTGCTGGGTTGGTTTTAAACCACAATACTAAGATCAGGATCCTGAATATGCCTCGGATTACAGGTATTATCTAATCAAAACAAATTCCTGATTTCTTTTTTAGACATAATTAGTTCTTTCAGGTGAGCCACCAGCCACTCATGCAAGAGCATTGCAGGATCCCAGCATTCATCTTGTCTCCAGTCTTATTCCATCCATCTCACAATGGTCATCTAAAACACCCTGCTGCATGCTTGAAGTCGCAAGGAACGTTCTCAACGCCATGAGAAGCCCCCTTAAGCTCTGCCTCAGACATGCCCAGCCCCCATCCCACTTCCACATGAGCATTTGATTAGGAGAAATTTCCTGAGTACATCATCATCTTTTCCTCACCATTCAAATTTCATCTTTGGAGTCATTTCTCCCAGACAAAGAGGAACATGATCCATGGTTTGATAGCAGCTCCAGCTTCATAGTCCCAGCCACCAACACCCCCCCATTACCTTGCCAGACACCTGAATTCAAGAACAATGTTTTCACTACCCCTGACTCTTATCAAATGTTTTAACTTATACAGTGCATTAAAATAATTTTACTAAATGGAATAAACACATGGCATCAAGCTTCAGAATCTTTGCACCTGAACTTTTAGTGAATAACAGACACACCAGCATTTCTGTAGCCAACAGAAATCTTAGCTTTGAGATTTCAGCATTCCTCGTATCCAAGTTTGGATGTGCTAACACTGCCCTTAATGAGGCACTTCAACCACACAATCCCACAACAATCACTGTCATTTGACATTCACTTGTAGGTGGTGCTAGGAAAAAGACTGATGTGCCAACTCCATGCTGGCTTGACCTATGCCATCTTCAAACCTGGAGCAAGTGGGGCTCCTCTCTCCGTGACATCTTTTGTGTACTACCCCAGGAGGACCTTTACCTTGAGACAAAATTATGAAGACTATCTCTAGCAGCAAAGATTCCAGTGAGATGTGCCTACATGGATAAAGCTAAAATCTCACTAAAGTGAGGTTGTTGGCAGTGCTGGAGCCTGAACTCAGGGCCTGGGCACTAAGCATTTGTACTCAAGACTAGCCCTTTACCACTTGAGCCCAAACTCCATTCCCAGCTGTTCTAGGTGACTTGGAACTTCCATACTCAGATCTCAGCCTCCTGACCAGCCTGGAGTAAAAGTGTGGATCAGCCATGCGCCACACCTGAGGACTTCTGCCAGCACATTTTTTCCCAAAAATTGGAAGAGGAAGATGAGGGAGGATTGGGCTCATCCTGACCTGCATATGAAGGAGAGCATCAGCCCGTGAAATTCATTCCCTGTTGTAGGCTGCTGGAGAAAAGGTAGCAAATAGGCACAGGCTGGCAGCAGATGCCACAGAACAACTTGTGACCAAGACTCCCAGAGCAGACCTCAGAATCGATGACAGAGTTGGATCTATCCAGTAACAGAGGCAGTGGTGACACCTGAAACTGCGTGTTTGAGCCTTTGCTGCTAGTAAACAGGGCCACCTATGTCTCAATGAGAAAGGTGAGATTTTGGTGGAGAAGGTGAGATTAAACATTATGTATCATGCAAGAAGACAGACTATAAGGGGTCTTTTATTATTCCAAGTGAAATTTTGGATTTCCTCTTCTGTTTCTTTAAAGAATGACATTGGGATATTGATTGAAGATTGCCATTTTTACAATATTACTTCTTCCAAACCAGGAGCATAGGTTTTTGCATTTCCTCAGTTCTTCGTTAATTTCCTTCTCCAGGGTTTATAGTTCCATCAAAAAGCTGCTTTACATTCTAAGTTAATTCCTAGGTATTTTATTTTCTTTGATAGCAAAATGAGTTGCTATCCTGATTCTTGCCTCATTCCTCTCGTTTCTTGGCATATAAGAAGGCAGTTGACATTGAAGGTTAATTTTATACCCTGCTACCTTACTAAAGTTTTATATCAGCTCAAGCAGCTTCGGAGTAGAGACTATAGGGTTCTTTAAATACAGAATCATGTCATCTGTAAGGAGAGAAAGTTTCAGTTCCTCTTTCCCTTTTCCTCCTCACTCCAGTTAGAATGGCCAAGATCCAGAAATCTAATAACTTATGGTGGAGGGGATTGGCCAGGAGGGATCACTACTACACTGTGGTGGGATTGCAAACTCGTTCAACCACTATGGAAAGCACTATGGCAGTATCCCAAAAAGACTAAACATAGAGCTCCCCTGTGATCCAGCAATTTCACTACTTGCCAATCGTCCAGATAGGACATACTAAATTCACTAGAACAATAACATTTATCACAGCACTATTTACTATAGCAAAGGTATGGAACCAACCCAGATGCCCGTCAGTTGATGAGTAGATCAAATATGGTATTTTTACACAATGGAATTCTGTGCTTCTGTCAGAAAGAATGACATAGACGAACTTGTAAGGAAATAGAAAGACTGTAAAGTTTAGAAATTAGTTTCTGTCTCCTTCTCTATCTCTGTACAATTTAGAAGTTCCTGTTTCTCTCACTTTCTGTCTCTTTTCTCTTTTTCTCTCTCTCATTCTCTCTCTTCCTCTCTCTCTCTCTCTCTCTCTCTCTCTCTCTCTCTCTCTCTCTCTCTCTGTCTCTCTCTCTCTCTCTCTCTCTCCCTCTCTCATCCTTAGGCTTGAACTCAGGGACTGAGCTACTTTTGCTCAAGGTTAGCACTGTACCATTTGGACCACAGTGTTGCTTCTGGCTTGCTCTTTTCACGTAGTATTGAGGAATCTAACCCAGGCCTTCATCCTTGATAGGTTAGCACTCTACCACTAAGCCACACAGTCAGCTTTTAGAGGTTTCTGACAAAGGTTTTCTTACATGCTATTATTTCTTCTGTGAGTGCTCTTAATGCTTGCTGAAGGTTGACTTTGTTTAGAAGACTTACCCTAATGCTCCCATATACAGAGATTCTATATATAGCTAAATGTTTTTCATTACTCAGAATTTCTCTATTGTGTATGTTCTGAAATGTACTGAAGACTGACTTCTGATTAAAAGTCATTGCACATTTGTTGTATTCATTAGTTTTCTTTTCTTCTATGGGAATCAGGTTTGTGATGAACACAGAAGTATGCCTTCCAGGTCAAACACTTTCCACATTTGTAATATTCATAAGGTTTTTCTCTCCCATGTGCATTTTATACTTAGTCATGCGTTCATGATGGATTTTTCATATTCTTATATTCATACGATTTTTATCCTGTGTCTGTGTGGTATCATGCAAACTCAACTATGAGTTCTTCAAAAAAATTTCCCTTTCATTTTATTCATAGGATTCTATCCTGTGGGTGTTTAGTGATAAATCTTGACTTGTGCCTTCTGGGGAAAAGACTGAACATTTGCTACATTCATTAAGGGTTTTATCTTGTGTTGGTTCTGTGACACAAGCTGAGTTTTCTTCCACAGACTAAAAAGTCTTTCCTATTTATTACATTGCTAAGGCTTCTCATATGTGTGAACTCTCTTATGCTTCCTGAAGGGTGAATACTGCACGAAAGACTTCCAACTTTGGTTATATTCCTAAGGTTTCTAATATGTGTGAATTCTGTTATGCCTCCTGTAATGTGACTTCCATCTGAAGGTCTTACCACATTTGATGCACTCGTACAGTTTCTCTCCTGTGTGTGTTCTCTGATGCAATTTGAGGGAAGACTTCCATTTGAAAGACATTCCACATCGGTTACATTCATAAGGTTTTTCTCCTGTTTGAATTGTCTTATGCATGTTGAGGTTTGGCTTCTGTGTGAAGGACTTTCCACATATGTTACACTCATAAGGTGTTTCTCCTGAGTATATTCTCTGATGAACATGGAGTTTTACCTTCCATTTGAAAGACTTTCCGCATTCACTACATGCATAAGTTTTCTCTCCTGTGTGTTTTCTATAATGCCCATCAAGATATGACTTCCAATTGAAGGTCTTTCCACATTTGTTGCACACATAAGGTTTCTCTCCTGTGTGTGTTCTTTGACGCAATTTGAGGGAAGATTTCTGTCGGAAAGACTTTACACATTGGTTACATTCATAAGGTTTCACTCCTGTGTGTATTCTCTGATGAACACGAAGTTTTCCCTTCCCTTGGAAAGACATTCCACATTCATTACACTTATAAGATTTCTCTCCTGTGTGTGTTATTTGATGAACTCGAAGGTGTATCTTCTGGGTGAAAGACTTTTCTCATTTGTTACATTCATAAGGTTTCTCTTCTGTGTGTCTTCTCTGGTGCAAAGTGAGGTGTGATTTCAGTCTAAAAGTCTTCCCACATTTATCCCATTCATAAGATTTCTCTTCTGTGTGAGATCTCTGATGTGTGCTGAGAGCTGAATTCTGGGCAGAAATTTTATTACGTTCCTCATATTCATAAGGTTTGTCTTCTCTTGGAGATCGAGGTTGGAGCGTCAGGTCTGACTTCTCAGAAATTAATTTTCACACTTGATGTACGCATCACCTATCTCAGGATATTTGCTCTGAGGTATTGTAAGGCGTATTTCATTACTGAAAGATTTCTCACATTCACTACATGTATGAGGAGTCTCTCCTGTGTACATTTTCAGATGTGTAGTGATGGTCGGTGTTAAGTACAATATTTTTCAACACACAGTACATTTAGCAGTTTTCCTCCCTCCCTGAAGAATTTCTTGGGCAGGGAGAACAGAATTATGATACTGCAGATCTTTTGGACTGTCACAATCATGAATAAAATGCTCTGAATATCCCATGGATTTTTTAAGAACAGGAGACATACGAGATCTATATGCAGCATGCATCTCATCAGGCTTAGGAGACAGAAGCATGTTCTGACACTTAATGAACTCCTCAGTCCTCACCCCTAAGTTGTTACCGTTATTACTAATCAGCTCTAGATTATGTGTAGAGCTCAAATTTAAAGTTCTTGCAAATCTCACATTTTCCTCCACTTCGATACTACTTGCAACTGCTACTTCACATAGACATTCATGTGGACTTTCCTGGCAAGTCTTGAACACATTTTCCATTACCTGGACATCTAAAATGAGTCCTAGAAAAAAGACACAAACATACATGAGATACAAATATTCCTTACTGTAAAGGTAATGACTTTACTTTCCCATCCTAAGTGTTAGATATTTTAAAATATAAAAGTGGAAATTGATTTGTGAGAAATATATGCTTTTCTCCCTAACATATTAAGAAAATGATATTTTACAATGACCAATAATGTTTTTCTGTGTTTTAGTTCTCTTTTTATATCACAGGAAATATTTATTGAAATTACCCATCTATGTATTGCTACAGTTTTAAGCTGAGTACTAACTATAGCATACCTGCAGCTGTTTTTTTTGAAATACTGTTTTGTTTATACATTGAGGAATAGCTGCCTTTCTTTTATTTTTGAGAAATAATCTAAATATTGTGCTGTTTTGCATCTTTTTAAAACTTTCTTCTCTTTTCTTTTCTTTTTTTTTGTAGTTCATAGGCCTTAGCCCTGTCCCTGAACACTTCAGCAGAAGACTATAACCCCTATCCTTGAGCTACAGCCCCACATACTCTTTTCTAGAGTTAACTACAGATAAGAGTCTCAGGTCCTGAGTAGCAGATAGGATTACCTTAGCCAGTTTCAATGCTGTTTGCTTATTAACCATTAAGTGAGGAACACGAATTTTTTCTAGATTCAGCGGCCACAAGTTTGGTGTATATGTCTGATTGCCTTTGATCCAAGCAAGAACGATTCTTGAGAGTAAGGACTTACACTTATATCCATTCAGTTACAACTTCTCACTAAAGTCTCAATTTAGGTATTTGTGGGAATTTTGAAATTTGTTTCTTTCCATTTGAAGTCTTATAAAAATTCCTTTTCTAACACTCCTGTCCCTCAGAACCATGGAAGACCAGAAAATCCCCAGCTCATTGTCTAGTTAATTTTCTTATGTTGATTGAAACTTTGTTGTTTTTCTTTTCCTTCCATTCCTGGGTTTAAACTTAAGACCTAACCACTGTCCTTGGGTTTTCTCAAGACTAGAACCCTACCAATGAATTCATTACTTCTGGCTTTTTCTATGTATGTGGTAATAAGGAATCAAACCTCTGTCTTTGTGCATGCTAGGCAAGCACTCTACCACTAGGCTCAATTTCTGGTGGAAAGATCTGGTTCTGAATACCAGTCCCTTCCTACCAGCAAAAAGATATTATCCTTATCAGAGAATAATGCCCTGACTTACTCCTTGTTTGCTCAATCATTTATAGTCTTAGTTTTAAAGAAATGAAAGATCATTCTTTCTTTCTTTCTTTCTTTCTTTCTTTCTTTCTTTCTTTCTTTCTTCCTTTCCTTCCTTCCCTCTTTCTTCCCTCTTTCTTCTTTCTTTCTTTCTTTCTTTCTTTCTTTCTTTCTTTCTTTCTTTCTTTCTTTCTTTCTTTCTTGTTTTGTAGTCATGGGACTTGAATTCTAGACCTGGCTGTTCTTCCTGAGCTCTTCAGCTCAAGGCTACTGCCCTATGTCTTTAGCCTCAACCCTACTTCTCATTTTCTATTGGTTCATTGGAGAGAAGAGTCTAAGGTGTTTTTGTGATAGGTCAGTCTTTGAACCTTGATCCTCAGATCTCAGCCTCCTAAGTAGCTAGGATTACAGGCATGAGCCACGGGCTCATGGCTTTCTCATTTTATTTTGTTTCACAGTGATTTCTACAGAGAAATCTAACTTTAACTCTACTGCCACATAGAATTCGTCATATCACCCTATGATTCTTGGTGCCGGGGGTTTGGGCTAGCATGCTCAAAGACCTGGTTCAGTTCCTTGGTACTACATACAAAGAAAAAGCCAGAAGTGGTGCTATGACTCAAGAAGTAGAGAGCTAGCCTTGAGAAAACCCAAGGACCATGCTCAGTCCCTGAGACCAGGCATAGGATTGGGAAAAGAAAATGATTCTTGATTCATTCACAAAGAATTCCATAGGTTCCACACAGGATTCAGGGTAACTAAGAATATTATTGATCAGTACATCACAACATGAACTTACCAATGGGGCTCAGGCTCCAACATCAATATGAAGATGCATTCACTCACCTGTGATATTCTTGTCAGAGGAATTTCCTATCCAGAGTTCTGCACAGTGCTCTAGCTTGTCAATTAATACAGGTTTGGGAACACAGGGACCTGTAAATTAGAAACAGTAGAGAATTATTGCTTATGCTGTGTCATCATTGCTTTAAGTTCACAGACATCCTACTCACAAGTTATCTATTAAATCTTTTTTCTCATTTCTCACTGGCTCCATGGTTGACTTTTCCCCAGCTCTGGATTCATTTTGTATGGCATAAACTTAGCTGTCTTGCTCAAGGCTAGAAAAATACCAGTTTGAGTCCCAGCTCCACTTACATGCATAGGTCTTCATGCATGCTAGGCAAGCAATCAACCACAAAGTCAAACTCTTGACACTCCACTAACATTTTTGAGGGGTTACTTGGAGTTACAGAGTTTCATGGCAATTTTTATGCCATTGCTGGCTTCAAATTAGAATTCTTAGATTTCTTCCTCCTGAATATTTTAAGATTACAGGCATGAAACATTGCACCTAGTGCCAGGTTTCCATTATAAACACACTGTTTAGTGATTTGTAGATCCTATTTCCAATAATGATATATATTCTATTCTGGATGGTTTATCCACTTACAATTACTGTGTAAGTTTGGAATGTCATCTCCATTAGAGGAAACATAATTTAGAACTGTTGTCAAAGTATCCTGACGGTATCCTGAAGAATGAGTACAAAATTAACTTAGGTTTTCTTTAGAAAGTAATGATACTTCTCAGGGCCTGGAATCTTTCATTTAAATAGTACTGAAAGTTTCATAAACATTCACGTATCTGCAAAATAACAAGGCACTTGGCCTTGCAAGTGAATTTGACTTTTGCTCACAAAGGACACCAGGTTGCTGTAGGTCTCCAGCATTACATCTCTGTACAGGGTCCTCTGAGCATTGTCCAGATGCTGCCACTCCTCCCAGCTGAAATCCACAGCTACATCATCAAATGACACCAGCTTCTGGAATGGCACATTTTCATCAAGTAATTAGCACTGAGTTATAAACACACCATGTCTGGAATTTTATTCTTTTTTTTGTTGGAATTGTATTCCTTTACTTAAATGTTTAGACTTACTATTGACCTGAAAAGCTTAGGGATGGTGCCTAGGCCCCGAGTTCAAGTCCCAAGACCCACAAAAAAATAACAAGGCAAGCCAGGTGTTGGTGGCTCACGCCTGTCATCCTAGCTACTCAGGAGACTGAGATCTGAGGACCATGGTTCAAAGCCAGCCTGGCACAAAATTCCATGAGACTCCTTTCCAATTACCCACCATAAAATGTTTAATGGCTTGTGGCATATCATGGTAGAGCAATTGTGGTATCAAAAAAATAAGTCAGGGGAGTAGATTTAGGTTATAAATGGAATTATTCCATTGAAAAGGAACTACATTATATGATGACATATGCTGGTACTCTGAGAATATTGCAAAATCTTAGGGTATCAAGTAATAATACTGTGAAGTACACCAAGAATGTTAATGTTCTATGGCTGGCATAATAATCACTTGGGGAAGAAACTTTTTTTCTTTTTTTTGGCTGGGGGATTTGTAAGGCTTGAACTCTGGGCCTGGGCACTGTTCCTGAGCTCTTCAACTCAAGGCTATCACCCTACCTATGAAGCCACAGTGCCATTTCCCATATTCTAGTGGTTAAGTGTCGATGAGAGTCTCATAGACTTTCTAATGCCCAGGCTGGCTTTGAACCAAATCTTTAGATATCAGCCTGATATCTGAGTAGCTAGGATTACAGGTATAAGGCACTGCACCTGGCAAGAAATTCATTTCTTGCTGTTTTATACTACAAATTTACTGTATGTTTTACTTTTTCAAAAAGACTGAGGATGACCTTTGTTCTGTATATAATGGGAAGAGGGGTAGGGAGCTGTGAGCAGAAGAACTGAGGGGCAATACTCAGGGTAGGACAATAGCCTTAACTTAAGAGTTCACGGCCCAAGGTCCAAGCCCCATGACTTTCCCCACTACCCCACAAAAAAAGGGAAAATAATTGGAGATTGGAGAGGATTTTCTAAAAAGAATATATAGAAATAGTAGTTCAAAATGTAGAAAGAAGTTCAATATTAACAGTCATGAGAAAAATTAAAATTACAATGAAATCTTTACTTTAAGTATATTAATATAAATATAGTTTTAAACAAAAAGATCCACATACACACACACAAACACACACACACACGCATACAAAAAAACAACTTTCAAAGTCTAACTATTACTGGGAAGGTAGTGAGAAGAAGTAGAACTTTGGAATAGTTCTGCAAGGAATATAAAACAATCAAAAATTGCGTGGAGAGTGCTAAAAAAAGTAGTAAATATAGAATTACATAGAAATATGGTCCAACACTTCTATTTCTAGATTTGTACCTAACGGAAGAGAAAGCAGAGTCTAGAACAAATATGTGGAGAATCCATTCACAACTATTAATAATAATCAAAAGATAGAAATATGCAAAACAATGCATTGAAAAGGAAGAACATTTTACTATATTTTACAGATGAATCTTGATTACAGTAAACTAAAAATACAGCAGTCATAAAGGAAGAGCTAGGGTATGTTTTCCCTTCCAGAGCTTCCAAGGATCAACAAACCCTTAGAGCCAAAAAGCACGATGGTTCCAGAGAATGGAGTAGAGAGGAACAGGAGCTGAATGTTTAATGATTATACATGGAAGATGAAAATTGCTCTAGATGGGTAGAATGAAGAGAGAACTGTACCCTAAACAATGGTTATGTAGCCACACAGGATGGGACACACTTATACTCCTGGCACAAAAAGACGTGAGACTCTTATCTCCAATTTACCTTTAGAAAATGGGAAGTGGGGCTTGGCTCCAGGGAAAGGTGGTAACCTGGAGCTGAAGAGCTCAGGGGATAGTGCCCAGGCTGAGTTCAAGATCTATGACCCACCAAAAAAAAAAACAAAAAACAAAAAATAATATGAAAAATTTGGATTCTGTGAATTTTATCAGGCATATAAATGTCTTTTTTTTGCTGTTGAAATAACAAATTGTTTGGAAACATTTTAAAAGTTTTTACCTAGAAATTTACACTACAAATTGAATTAATAACAAACACAAAATATGCAAAAGATACAAATTATCAAAATATGGGTATCCTGCTTCTGTATCTTTTCACTGACTCCTGTTCAAATAAGTCACATATTCTGAATCATTTCTCCCAGTCGATATATGCCACACATGTTAGCTTGTACTGAACTTCTTGGGAAATCAAAAGCAAATACTAAGCAAATGTGTGTTAGATTTTGTCAACAGTGATATTTCAAATATAAATCCCTACTCATTGCATTATTTAATATCAATGCCGGAATCTAACTAACACTGGCAGAATCTTCAAAAGGGTGTGTAAATATTTAGGATCGTTATGTCTTCCTGGAGGAAAGATCCCTTTAGTAGTATGTACTAACCTTCTTTGTCTTTTCTTACTAATTTTAGTTTGAAGTCTATTGTATCTGATATGAGGATGGCAACTCCAGCCTGTTTATGGGGGCACTTAGCTTGATAGAGTTTATTCCAACCTCTCAGTTTCAAAGATGATTGTCTTTGGGTAAGATGTGTCTCTTGAAGACAGCAGAACGATGGCTCTTGCTTTTTGATCCAACTAGACAGCCTATGCCGTTTAATTGGAGAGTTAATTCCATTGATGTTGAGAGTTAGGATTGAGAGATATTTATTAGCTCCTACCATTTTTAAAAGCTTTTAGTAGGGTCTGTGTCTTGACAGTTCTTGTGGTCCTTAGATGGTATGCTGTTTAGGTGCCATTTCTTTCCCTATATTGCATTTATTTTGTTTTTCTATGTATAGAGCATCTTTCAGAATTCTCTGTAGTGTTGGTTTTGTTTCTACATATTGTTGCAGCTTTTCCTTGGAATGGAATGTTTTTATTGTTCCCTCGGTTATGAATGAGAGCTTAGCTGGCTACAGTATTCTTGGTTGGTAGTTATTTGATTTAAGGGCATGACATATATGCTTCCAGTCACTTCGTGCTTGCATGGTCTCTGCTGGAAAATCTGGGGTTATTCTGTTAAAAATGAGTGGAGAGAGTGGGCATCCTTGTCTCGTTCCTGATTTTAGAGGGAATGGCTTTAGATTTTCACCATTAAGTATAATACTGGCAGTGGGTTTCTCATACACAGCCTTTATTACATTGAGAAATGTTCCATGGATTCCTAGTTTCTCCACATCTTTTAACATAAAGGGGTTTTGGATCTTGTCAAATGCCTTTTCTGCATCTATTGAGACAATCATGTGATTTTTGTCCTTGCTCCTGTTGATGTGTCGAATTATATTAATTGATTTGTGTATGTTGAACCAGCTTTGCCTCCCTGTGATGAATCCAGTTTGATCATAGTGTATAATAGTTTTGATGAGTTGTTGTAGACGGTTGTCCAGTATTTTGTTGAGAAGTTTTGCATCGATGTTCATCAAAGAAATGGGCCTATATTTCTCTTTCTTTCATGAATCTCTGTCTGGTTTGGGGATGAGGGATATACTGGCTTCACAGAATGCGTTTGGTAAAAAACCTTCATTTTCAATATCGTTAAAGAGCTTGAGGAGTATTGGTGTGAGCTCTGCTTTGAAGACCTTATAGAAATCAGCTGTGAATCCATCTGGCCCTGGGCTCTTTTTAAGTGGAACTTGTCTAATTTCCATTTCTATTTCAGAGCTTGAAATAGGCCTGTTGAGTCGGATTAGCTCTTCTGGGTTCAGTGTGGTGTCTTAATATTTTCTAGGAATTCATCCATTTCTTCTAGATTCTTAAATTTATTGGCATAAAGGTTTGAGAAGTATTCCCTCATGATATTCTGGATCTTGGTAATTTCTGTCATGATATTACCATTTTCATCTGCGATTTTGTTTATTTCGATATGCTCTCTTCTTTTTTTGGTAAGATTTGCTAAGGGCTTGTCAATTCTGTTAATTCTTTCAAAGAACCAACTCCTTGTATTGTTGATTTTTCTATAGTTTTTTTATTCCAAATCATTTAATTCTGCTTTGATTTTAATAATTTGGTTTCTCCTAATGGGTTTAGGGTTGGTTTGTTGCTCTTTTCCCAGGAGGTTAAGGTGAGACATTAACTAGTTGGTTTGCCATTTTTCCAACTTGCTGTTGTAGGCACTCAGCGCTATAAATTTTCCTCTGAGTACTGCCTTTGTTGTGTCCTTAAGGAGTTGATATTTGTGTGCTCCTTATTGTTAAATTTCACAAACAGTTGGATATCTGTTCTGATCTCTTCGATTACCCGTTGTTTTTGATTCAACAATGTGTTGTTCAGTCTCCATGAGTTACAGGGTTTTCGTTGGTGGAGATGAGTGTTCAGTTCCAATTTGATCCCTTTATGGTCTGAGAGTGTGCATGGAATAATTTCAGTGTTTCTCAATCTGTCCAGGCTTGTTTTATGGCCTAAGATGTGGTCTATTTTGGAAAATGTTCCATGTGCTGCTGAGAAAAACGAATATTGTGCTGTTAATGGGTGAAATATTCTGCAGATGTCTGTTAGATCTAGTTGGTCTATATCGTGGTTCAGTTCTAAGGATTCTCTGTTGAGTTTTTGCCTTGTTGATCTGTCCATAGGTGAGAGTGGTGTGTTAAACTCACCAACAATCACTGTATTTCGATCTATGTATGGTTTCAGTGTAAGTAAAGTTTGCTTGATTAAGCTCGGAGCTCCGGGATTGGGTGTGTAAATATTTAGGATCGTTATGTCTTCCTGGAGGAAAGATCCCTTTAGTAGTATGTACTAACCTTCTTTGTCTTTTCTTACTAATTTTAGTTTGAAGTCTATTGTATCTGATATGAGGATGGCAACTCCAGCCTGTTTATGGGGGCAGTTAGCTTGATGGAGTTTATTCCAACCTCTCACTTTCAAAAGATGATTGTTTTGGGGTAAGATGTGTCTCTTGAAGACAGCAGAACGATGGCTCTTGCTTTTTGATCCAACTAGACAGCCTATGCCGTTTAATTGGAGAGTTATGTCCATTGATATTGAGAGTTAGGATTGAGAGATATTTATTAGTTCCTACCATTTTTAAAAGCTTTCAGTAGGGCCTGTGTCTTGACAGTTCTTGTGGTCCTTAGATGGTATGCTGTTTAGGTGCCATTTCTTTCCCTATATTGCATTTATTTTGGTTTTCTATGCATAGAGCATCTTTCAGAATTCTCTGTAGTGTTGGTTTTGTTTCGACATATTGTTGCAGCTTTTCCTTGGAATGGAATGTTTTTATTGTTCCCTCGGTTATGAATGAGAGCTTAGCTGGCTACAGTATTCTTGGTTGGTAGTTATTTGATTTAAGGGCATGACATATATGCTTCCAGTCACTTCGTGCTTGCATGGTCTCTGCTGGAAAATCTGGGGTTATTCTGATTGGTTTGCCTTTATAGCTTACTGATCCCTTTTCCCTGGCTGCCTTTAGGATCTTTCCTTTCGTTTTTATTGATCCAGTTCGGATCACAATGTGGCGGTGGGATATTCTTTTCTGGTCAGGTCTGTTTGGGGTTCTAAAAGCTTCTCGTATCTGGATGGGCCTGCCCTTCTGGATATTTGGGAAATTCTCTGAGATGATTCCCTGAAGTATATTTCCAATACCATGGACCTCTTTCTCCACGCCCTCCTCAATACCAACTAGCCTTAAATTAGGCTTCCTAATTGTATCTTGGACCTCCTGAAGCGCTCTCTCATATTTCCTAGATTTGGATTGACTCATTTTCTGTTCTTTCTCTATAATACCTAAATTATCTTCAGCCCCGGAAATTCTCTCCTCTGCATTGTCTAACCTGCTATCAAAGCTATCTACCTTATTTTTCATCTTCCTTGCTTCTAATTGCTCACTTTTGATGCCTTGCATCTCTTGTTTTATATCATGTATGGATTTCTTTATCTCCTTGATTTCCTTTTGAGTGGTTAGCTTAGTAGCTTTATTTTCTTTGGACATTTGCTGGAGTTTGGTCACGTTTTTATTTGTGGATTTTATGAATTCATCCATCTTTCTTTGAAAAACCTTTATTACGGCCTCCTTATGGCTTCTTCTTTTTCACTTATCACCTTGTTTATGGTTTCCTCTTGTTCAGCTATGGCTTCCTCCATTAACTCTTTCTTTATATTTTCACATTTTTCATTAATGTTGTTTATCAATTGCATTTGTGTAGCACTTGGAAGACTCTCCTC
The DNA here is from genome assembly GCF_031878675.1 of Megascapheus bottae. Classification (NCBI taxonomy): domain Eukaryota; kingdom Metazoa; phylum Chordata; class Mammalia; order Rodentia; family Geomyidae; genus Megascapheus; species Megascapheus bottae. The sequence continues at coordinate 904,894 of NW_028327691.1, forward strand.
TAGGTTTGCCAGTGACTGTTCCATTGCCTGTTTATATTGGGTGGGGGATGCTGTTTCTTGATTTGACATTTTTCTTGAGTTTCTTGTTCTGCCCATTTGAAAATGGGAGCAAGATTACTACTAAATACGATTATAGTTTTTCAGATATAACCAACCTAGTCCTCTGTAGCTGTCAGACACTAGATGTTCACAAGTTTTGATTGGTATTATCACTCTTTCTTTTTGTGCACTTACAGACCTGTCTAATACAACCACTGATAAGCGATTTATACCCAAAACAATAAGCCTCTCAATCCAATCTCTATTGTCTTTAAGTCCCTCTGAGCCTAGAGAATAATTAACCACCTACATATATAATATTGACCAACAGCCATCAAGTGTAGATCCGTGCAGTATAAGGGTTGAAAGACGAGCAGAGGTCCAAGATAGAAAAAAAGAATGAGAGAGGTCAGGGGAGGTGCAAGAGGCTTAACGTAGGAGTGTAAGAATATTGTAGTAATGAAGAAAAGGTATAGCATAAGGATAACTGAGCTAAGTTGGTAAGTAGGTAGCATATGTCAGTACAAAGTTTGGAAAGTATTATAATAAAACTTATGTGTTGCTGGACGACTAGCCCTTAGCCCAACCAGTGGCCTCACAGTGGACCATGGGATGGATCTGTTTTTCTTGTCTACGTTGAGGGAAAGGGGTATTTCACAAGATGCAGAAGCGAAGATTTCAGAAGCAAATGCTGTGAGTGAATTAGCTCGTAAAAGCATTTTTATTTTCTTTTATCTTTCTGCCAGTCTTGGAGCTTGAATTCAGGGCGTGAGCACTGTCCTCGGGTTTTCTCAAGTCTAGCCCTCTGCCACTTGAGCCACAGTGCCACATCTAGATTTTCTATCTATGTGATACTGAGCAATCAAACCCAGATCTTCATGGATGCTAGGCAAGCACTCTACCACTATGCCAAACTCTCAACCCTGACATAGTAATTATAAAGTCATCATCATATCAAAATATCCTTTCTCCTACAAAGAATGAACACTTATCTATGTGTGTAATGCTTTTTTTTTAATTTCACTAATTCTTCTGTGTTTTTCCCACTTGCATTTTTTACACATGACAGCAAAGCTAATCATCAGGAAAAAATTGATTAGGATACAGAAACCTAATAATATCCTAGTAGGTTGACGTCAAAAATATGTGCAAGATGCCCTGTGTGTTTGACCTAGTGGTAGAGTCCTTGGCTACCACGCAAAAAGACTCAGGTTTGATTCCTCATTACCACATACATAGAAAACGCTGCAAGTGGTGCTGTGGCTCGGTGGGACAGCTAAAGCCTAAAGAAAGCCCAAGAACAATGTTCACACTCTGAGGTCAAGTCCCAAGACTAGCAAAAACAAAAAAATTCGACAAGGGGCAAAATGCAGGCAGAGAAGGCACTGTGAAGCTAATGTTTTGTAAAGGATGAGGGCAATATTAACCATTAAGTTTGGATCTTACCTAAGAAAGGCTCCTTGAGCCTGAGACCAGACTGGTAGTTGGGCCTAGTGGAAGACATTGGGATTGGACAAATAAGGTGTGCTGTTTACTACATCCACATGTATATTGTGAGATTGGAGGATGCCGGGGCCAGCCGGCAGCAAACCAGGGTTCGCGGATTGGGATTCCTGAAATAGGGGCAAGGACTAGGAAAAAATAGAAGAGAGACAAACAGATGGAGTTCGGGAGGACTACAGCCCAAGTCAGCAGTCCAAGAAGACTGTGAGCTCCAGACTGCCGCCTAAGAGACTCTCCCGTTTATTTTAAGTTCCGACCTTAAATACTCTTCTTAAAACTAGGGAGTTGCCAGATTCTACATTCATACAAAATAGTAAACAAATCACATATAGGATAAATGAGAAAGGATTAACATTGCTTAAAGTCATCATGATAAGAACTGATTGACATTGCTTAAAGTCATCATGATAAGAGTTACTTCCTTGTGTATACAGTTGCGTAGGTCCAAGGTCATTGACCCCACAGTCGGTCCCCAACATCTCCCCCGGCTTTCTTTTAAAAGATGCCACTTGCTTGTCTTAGGTTGGGTGGATCGCTGACTCTGCCTTACCCGTCATGGGGAACTTCTTCAGATCAAGCTGAAGGCCCTGTCTTAGCTTGATCAGAGAGCGTCCCCTCTTATCCCATCCTTGACTGCGATTCCTCTCGGGGGGGGAGGGAATTCATCCATCTGGGGCTTAGATCTGCGGAGTTGTTCGATTGGTGACTGTTGCAGATGTGACCTTTGGACCGGTACTGGCCACAGATGTTGATTTGTTCCCAGCCATAGCTTCAGTTGTCACTTTACTTGGAGTCGAAACAACAGGAGTTGGCTTGATATTGGCTGTTGGTGGATCTGAAGTGCTGGCAATTCCTCATTCTTCAGAAGCTGCAGTCGTTTTCAACGTGATCAGTATCTGCTGTTCTGGGACCTTACTAGTAGGTTCTTGAGGCTCTTTTCTCTGCTCCAAGTGCCTCCCTTGATGATCTCGGAGTTCTCTCTCCAATCTACTGATTCGACCTTCTTAATGGGAGTTAAGAGCTGTCATACAATCATCAAGTACATTTTTTTGGAGTTTTTTTTTTTGCTAATGTTCCATTCTCCCCCTTCTTTAAAACAATGCAATAATTCAAACCTAAATGATTTTCTTGATTAAACCTTGAACATGTTCACTCACTCATTCACACACATTCATACTCAAAGATTTTAAAGTGCACAAAATTAATATTGGCCATTCATTTTCCGGAAGTTTGTGTCAAGAGAGCTTTGCCAATTTTACTCTTGCAGGTGAGAACCAGGTTCAAAACAAAACTTTAGAAAAAACATAAGGATCCATATTTAAAACTGGTACCAATTTCAAAGACAAAACTGGACAAGAAAAAATATGTAACATGAACAAGACAAAGAAACGGAGACTTTTACGCTTAACACAAAAACATGAATTCAGGTCTTTTCCGCATTACTGGATCCATTACTGGAGGGTTGGGGGTGAAGGTCCAGTGGGTTGCTGCTTGGAAGACCACTGTCACTCTCCACAATCCGAACATAGCGTTCGGGCAGCCAGCGGGCATCATTTTCTTCCTGTGAGAAAACACATACATGCCCTCTACCCCAGATTAGTACAGGATCTGGTCCGTGCCAAGCACCAGTTAGGGGATCCTTCCATTTTACTAAGGCAAAAGCACGCTGCTCTCTTTTTTCCCAGAATCGCTGAGCAGCAGATAAATTATTTGAATCCAGATTCAAAAAATTTAAAACAAATAAAGCATGATTAAGTATATTCACAGGGGTAGCGGGATACGATTCTCCTTTCTGTATTTTAGCAATTTGATGTTTTAATAATCCATTAGCTCTCTCCACGATGCCTTGACCTTGAGGATTGTAAGGAATGCCTGTAATATGAGTGATATTATAAGATTGGCAGAAGGACTGAAATGCTTGGCCTGCATAGCCAGGGCCATTATCTGTTTTTATTTGCGAGGGAATCCCCATCACAGCAAAACATCGAATGCAGTGAGAAATACAGTGTTTAGTAGCTTCTCCAGCAAGGGGGGTGGCTAGGATAAAATTAGAATAAGTATCTACAGTAACATGAACATATTTTAATTGGCCAAATGATGGAACATGTGTGACATCCATCTGCCAAATGTGATTAGAAAGCAGTCCTCGTGGATTTATACCTAAATGAGGAGCTGGTGAGAAGGGCACACAGTTGGAGCAAGTTTTAACTATTTGACGTGCCGCTTCTCTAGATAATTTAAACTGTCGGCGCAAGGCTCGGCTGTTTTGATGATGGATGGCATGTGACTGCTTAGCAAGTTCAACTTGAGTTAAATAAACTCTGGTGGCAGAATCAGTAACTGCGTTACCCTCACTTAAAGGGCCAGGAAGATTAGTGTGAGCTCGAACAAAGCCAAAAAAACAGGGGTGGTTGCGAGAACAAAGCAAAGTTTGTACTTGGCGAAATTGGGTCTGGATATTGGAGTTAGTAGTTCCAATAAAGGGAACAGTTTCTATGACTTGAAGAGCACGAATTACATATTGGCTGTCTGAGTATAAGTTAAAGGGATCGTCTTGTAACAGGACGAGTGCTTGTAAAACAGCCTCTAACTCTACCTCTTGGGCGGAGGAAAAACCCGTAACCCAAGATTGAGTTTTCCCATTAATGGTCAAAGCAGCTGTTCCATTAGAGGATCCGTCTGTAAATACTAAAGCGGCAGAAGATAAAGGCGAGGCCCGTACTATGGAAGGAAATAGGAACGTATGACACGCAGCAAATTGGAGGAGTTTGTTAGATGGGTAGTGATGCAAAATTTTCCCCGTATAATTGGCCCAAGCAATGGCCCAAGAATCGCAATGGGCGAATAGCCAATCTTGTTGTTGTGAATTATATGGGACACAGATAAAATGAGGTTCCTGACCTAAATATTTACGGGAATCCACTCGGCACATATGTATCAGATTAGCTACCAATTCGTAGTAGGGGGTCAGCACTTTGCCGGGTGTTGATGGTAGATAAAGCCATAAAAGTGGGCCATCCTGCCACAATACAGCAGTTGGGGAGTGAGAAGTAGCTAAAATGTAAACTCCCCATGGTTTAGAGTAGTCACAATAGTTCACTTGTTGCTGGGAAATTGCCTTTTCTACGATTTGGATGGCCCTCTCGGCGTCGGGATTTAAATTGCGCAAGGATGTAGGGTTGGTATCTCCTTTTAAGAGATCAAAGAGGGGTTTTAACTCTCCAGTGGACAGCTTTAAATAAGGCCGAAGCCAATTTATATCTCCTAAAAATTGCTGAAAATCATGAAGAGTTCTTAAGTGTGAAGTTTTTAATTGTATTTTTTGGCTTTTAAAATAGTGTGGGCCTAATATATGGCCTAAATACGTAAAAGGGGGGTGTTCCTGAACCTTTTCAGCTGCTATTATAAGGCCAAAGCGGCTCAGATCTTGCTTTAGTTGTCCAAAGGCTTGTCGTACGACGGTAGGGTCAGAACAAGCCAACAAGATGTCGTCCATATAATGAACAATATAAACAGAAGAGAATTTTTCACGGGTGGAAGAAATGGCTCTAGCTACAAAACTTTGACATAAAGTTGGGCTATTTGCCATGCCCTGTGGGAGCACAAGCCAATGATATCGCTTCATGGGTTCTTTAAAATTAACAGAGGGGACGCTGAAGGCAAAGCGCTTACAGTCTTGAGGCGCCAGGGGTAATCCTTCAAATCTATAATAATCTTATAAGTATCCTTTGGGATTGCCATGGGGGAAGGCAAGCCGGGCTGTAAGGCTCCCATCAGTTCCATAGTTGCATTTATCTTTCTCAGATCCTGTAACAGCCTCCATTTACCTGACTTTTTCTTTATAACAAAAATTGGAGAATTCCATGGAGAGTTAGAAGGGGCCACATGTCCCAAGTCTATCTGTTCCTGTACCAGCTGCTGAACTGCAATGATCTTTTCTAGAGAAAGAGGCCACTGTTCGACCCATACCGGTTCTTCCGAGAGCCAATTTATGGGATCAGCATGAGGGGCAGGACAAACGACAGCCCCCGTTAAAGAATACCCTAATCCTTGCCTCGGGGGGTGAGACTGGGGTTGGAGTGGCTCTAGCTCCCCCTGTGCTGCTTGGCCTAGTCCCCTAAAGGGGAGGAGGCCTTGATCAAGTAACTGCTTAGTGACCGCAGCACTAGGACTAAACATATACACTCCCATTTTTTCCATGATATCACGACCCCATAAATTAATTGGCAGATGATCAAGGACAAATGGCTGAAAATGACCGGAGTGCCCTTCCTCATCTCTCCAAACAAGGATCGCACTGCTCTGCTGTGGGTCAGTTGCTTTCCCAATCCCCTGTAGGGAAGTCATAGAGGTTGTCAGGGGCCATTGGGCTGGCCAATGCTTTTTAGATATTACAGACACATCCGCTCCTGTGTCTAACATTCCTTTAAAGGGTTTTTCTTGTATAAATATAGTCATCTCAGGCCTCTCTTGTTTTATGCTTTGTACCCAATAGATATCAGAGGATCCAAATCCTCTCTGTCCGCATGGGGCAGAAGAATTAGCAGTCTCCCCATGAGATAAAGGCACAAGTATTAGTTGTGCTAATTTTTGACCGGCTGGGATTGATACTACGTGTTTCGGGGCAGAGGCCATAACTTTGATTTCTCCAGTGAAATCCTGGTCAATTTTGCCAGGTGTAATCTGTATCCCTTTAAGGGCTGAGCTACTTCGCCCTAGCAGCAATCCAGCCACTCCCGGGGGAAGGGGACCGAAGACCCCCGTGGGGAGAGCTTGTGTCCCCATCTCTGGGGTCAATACTGAGCAGGGGGAGGAACAGAGGTCCAATCCTGCGCTGCCTGGGGTGGCACGGAAGAGGCTGGAGGCTGATTTTGGGGGGTTGTTAGAAGATTTACTTGTGGCCGAGAAGAGGGAGGGACTGCCCCATGGTTTTGCGGGGCCAGAGGCTGGCCCCTTCTCCAGTTTCCCGAAAACGGGCGGCCATTGTGATCTGTTCTTGACCTGCAATCGTTAGCCCAGTGCTTCCCTTTACCACAGCGTGGACATGTGCCAGGTAATTTTTCTCTCTTTAACCTGGCCTGGCGTGGGCATTGCATCATCCAATGTCCTATTTGTCCACAAGAGAAGCAACGCCCTGGGGGTCTAGCAGCACGGGCCTCTGGCCTCTGGCCTCTATAATTTAGAAATTCAGTAGCAGTCTTTCCTTGAGGAGCGGCGGCTAAAGTAAGGCCTTGTACATGGGAGGGTCCAATATCAGCACATAGTGAAATAAAGTCCGTGATTCCTCCCTTATTCCTATGGGGTCTGATAGCCGCCTGACAGGCAGCGTTGGCATTATCATAGGCTATGTGTCTAACTATAATATTCCTTGCGTTCTCATCTTGTACTAGGTGGTCTGCAGTCTCCATTAATCGAGACAAAAATTCTAGATAAGGTTCATTCGGTCCCTGTTTAACTTCTACTAAATTTTTTGTACGATTGGAATTACGTAACCTTTTCCAAGCCTCTTTCGCCGCAGCATTTATTTGTAAATAGGCTTCCTTTGCATAACCCAATTGATCTTCAGTGTTTTTATAGATTCCCTCTCCTAACAACTGATCAAAAGTGTAAGGCAGGTTCTTAGACCTATTTGTTTCAATTTTAGCCCGACACTGTGCAGTGAACTCTGTCTCCCATAATAAGTACTCTCCCGCACTAAGGCATGCTCTGGCAAGCCACTTCCAGTCATTTGGGCATACAATACCAGCACACGCGGCCTCTAATATTACTTAAGTAAAAGGGGCAGTTGGCCCATATTGGGAGCAGGCACTCTTTAAATCCTGCAATAGTTTAACAGTAACAGGTTGATGGTATACTTGTTCATCCTGATCAACTAAACTAGGGAAGCATCGAGGCTCTGAAATATCTTCCCTCTCTCTAGCAGCCTGAGCCAGGTTTAATTGCGATGCACTGTGCCTGGTTGTAGTGCCTGTTAAAAGGGACTTATTGCTAGGGCCTTTAGGCTTGAAAGGTTGGAAAAGGGATTGAGGCCGTAAGGCTGCAGCCGGAGGCGGTGGGTGTGAGGGATAAGGTTTAGAATCAGACACCATAGTGGCCTGAGGGTCAAATTTCTTTTCTACTTCTGCGGGGGCTCTCTGCTCTATCCCCATTTTAGATAGTAGATGTAGCATTTCTTCTAACCTCTTTTCTATTGTAGCTATCCGGTCCTCCATCGGCTCATCATAACTTTCCTCCCTCATATTAAAATTTGAATTCTGATATTCAATATCTACTGGTTGTTGTTCCCTTTGCAAGATCTCACTTAGACTCTCTTGGGCTGCGGCATATGGCTCAGCCTCAGGTTTTTCAGAAGGGTCCTTTAATTCATAAAGTTCCCTTAATTCAAGTTCAGCATTCTCATGTTGAGGATCTATGCCTTCACTTACTAAATTCCATACATCAATAGCCTCTACTGGGGTCTTTTCGGGGCCATATACATTATAATAATCTTTAATTCTTTTTCCTATCCGCTGCCAGGCTTTTTGGAATTCCTCCTCTATAGACCTCGGGCATGCCTCCTCGAGAAACTGTAGGAAGCTCTGAAGCACCCCTTTTTCCAACCACATTCCGTGGGCTTCAAGTAGGCCTGTTAAGATCGGTAAATATGACATATAGCTATTAACTAGACCCATAATTTTTTCTCCTGACTATACACTCTCCTAATAGTCCTACGACGTGTTACTCACCACAGGGGGGGGTCCTTCACCTTGTGCCAGATTTTCAGGTCCCTGTTCGGGCGCCAGTTGCCGGGGCCAGCCGGCAGCAAACCAGGGTTTGCGGATTGGGATTCCTGAAATAGGGGCAAGGACTAGGAAAAAAAAGAAGAGAGACAAACAGGTGGAGTTCGGGAGGACTACAGCCCAAGTCAGCAGTCCAAGAAGACTGTGAGCTCCAGACTGCCGCCTAAGAGACTCTCCCGTTTATTTTAAGTTCCGACCTTAAATACTCTTCTTAAAACTAGGGAGTTGCCAGAGGCTACATTCATACAAAATAGTAAACAAATCACATATAGGATAAATGAGAAAGGATTAACATTGCTTAAAGTCATCATGATAAGAACTGATTGACATTGCTTAAAGTCATCATGATAAGAACTGATTGACATTGCTTAAAGTCATCATGATAAGAACTGATTGACATTGCTTAAAGTCATCATGATAAGAGTTACTTCCTTGTGTATACAGTTGTGTAGGTCCAAGGTCAGGTCCAAGGTCATTGACCCCACAGTCGGTCCACATCAGGAGAAGAGATTCAGCCTCCAGTATGTCTTTGGGGAGGTCTTCTGTGAGCAAGGACCTTTGGTCATTGGGCCCTGAAAGGTGACCCTGCCTCCCTCACAATGGAACAGAATATGGAACCCTGGTAACCAAGCCACTGTAACTAACAGCCAACTCAAGCCAGCTCACTTGGCCTGTGGCTCAGGAGGAAGAAAGATTTTGCTGTGCTGTTGCCAAAGGTCAGGAAACTCGAGTCTCAGGCATGGAAGTTGTGGATGTCTTACTCGAAGATGTACATGCTAGATCATTGCCAAGCCACAAATCCAGTATAACAGGCCTTTCTCTAAGAAGAAGGCCAGGAAAATCCAGGGCAACCAGATGAGGTATATTTCTAAGAAGAAATGTATTTGACCCCATCATCATCCCCACACACTACAACTTTCTTTTTTTTAAATTCTTTTTATTGTAATTAGTAAAAGGGTTACATGATATTTGCCAGATAGAAGGTGCATTAATTCACATACATTGATACCCTTTCACATGTGTTGGTACCCCTTACCCTCCAACCCCACAAGCCCCACCCGTCTTGGTTTTACCCCCTTCCCTATCAAATTTCAAATATCCAAATACAAATAAATTCAATATATCAGATAACAAAGTGAGATACTATACCAATATGGGGTAACCAAGGGACAGCAAAGGAGATGAGAGACAACATAGTACATTAAGGACAACAATCATTCATTATATGGCCTTTGTTTCAATATCCTGGAGGTCCTTTCAATTAGCTTCACATTATATGGCCTTATATATGGCCTTTTGCTCTATTGCAAATCTCTGCTAGTAGAGCCCAAGGTTTCTACTGATTATGACGAATGAGGGAAACCACTGAGCCTAAGTTCCCTTGAGTCTGGGTTACTTCACTTAATATGATTTGTTCTAAGTCTTTCCATTTCCTAGCAAATGGGGCGATGTCATTCTTTCTGACAGCAGCATAGAATTCCATTGTGTACAAATACCACAACTTGTTGATCCACTCCTCAACTGAGGGACATCTGGGTTGGTTCCATATCTTTGCTATGGTGGATAGTGCTGCAATGAACATTGTTGTGCTAGTGGGTTTAGTATGCCCTTGTTTCTGGATTGTTGGGTAAATGCCAAGTAGTGGAATTGCTGGGTCATAGGGGAGTTCTATGTTTAGTCTTTTGAGGCACTGCCACACTGCTTTCCATAGTGGTTGAACGAGTTTGCACTCCCACCAACAGTGTAGTAGTGATCCCTCCTGGCCACATCCCCTCCAGCATCTGTTGTCATCCGTTTTCCTGATCCTGGCCATTCTAACTGGAGTGAGGTGGAATCTTAGAGTTGTTTTGGTTTGCATTTCTTTTATGACCAGATGTTGAGCATTTCTTCATGTGTCTATAGGCCATTTTTGTTTCTTCTTCAGAGAAGACTCTCTTTAAGTCTTTGGCCCATTTTTTAATGGGATGGGTGTTACTTTGGAGGTTAGTTTTGGAGTGATTCTATTTTTTGAGTTGTTGATATATTTTAGATATGAGGCCTTTGTCCGTTGTTTGGTTGGTGAAGATCTTCTCCCACTCTGTAGGCTTCCTGATTAGTTTATTAGCTATATCCGTTGCCATACAAAAGCTCTGCAGTTTAATGCAGTCCCACTTATCCAGCCTTTCTCTGATTTGTTGTGATTCTTGGTCCTTATTAAGCAAGTTTCGACCTGTGCCAAGGAGGCCTAGTGTATCTCCTATTCCTTCCTGTAAACTTTTCAGTGTGTCAGCTTTTACCTCCAGGTCTTTGATCCATTTGGAGTTAATTCTAGTGCAAGGTGACAAAGAAGGATCCAACTGTAGTTTTCTGCAGGTGCTAAACCAGTTCTGCCAGCACAACTTGTTCAAGAGGCTATCTTTCTTCCATTCTATTTTTTTGGCTCCCTTGTCAAAGATTAGGTGGCCATAGGTCTGTGGTTTAATATCTGGGTCCGCAGTTCTATTCCATTGGACTTCAGGCCTGTTCTTGTGCCCGTACCAAGCTGTTTTGAGAATTATAGCTCTGTAATAGAGTCTAAAGTTTGGAATTGAAATTCCTCCAGCGCTGTTCTTTCAGCTAAGAAGTGTTTTTGCTATACGGGGTCTTTTATTATTCCATATGAAATTTTGAATTGCCTCTTCTATTTCTTTAAAGAATGACATTGGGATGTTGATGGGTATTGCATTGAATTTGTAGATAGCCCTTGGCAAGATTGTCATTTTCACAATGTTGATTCTTCCAATCCAGGAGCATGGGAGGTTTTTCCATTTCCTTAGTTCTGCTTGAATTTCCTTTTTTAGGGTTTTAAAGTTTTCATCTAAACGGTCCTTTACATTCTTAGTTAAGCTGATTCCTAGGTACTTTATTTTCTTTGAGGCTATTGTGAAAGGAGTTTCTTTCCTGATTATTGCCTCGTTCCTCTCACTGTTGGTGTAAAGGAAGGCAGTTGATTTGCGAGGGTTGATTTTATGGCCTGCTACCCTTCCAAAGCTTTGAATCAGCTCAAGGAGCTTGGGAGTAGAGTCTATAGGATTCTTTAAATACAGAATCATGTCATCTGCAAAGAGGGATAGTTTTATTTCCTCTTTCCCTACTTGGATCCCCTTTATGCTTGCTTCTTGCCTTATTGCACTGCCTAGGAATTCTAGTACTATGTTAAAAAGGAGTGGAGAGAGTGGGCATCCTTGTCTCGTTCCTGATTTTAGAGGGAATGGCTTTAGATTTTCACCATTAAGTATAATACTGGCAGTGGGTTTCTCATACACAGCCTTTATTACATTGAGAAATGTTCCATGGATTCCTAGTTTCTCCACATCTTTTAACATAAAGGGGTTTTGGATCTTGTCAAATGCCTTTTCCGCATCTATTGAGACAATCGTGATTTTTGTCCTTGCTCCTGTTGATGTGTCGAATTATATTAATTGATTTGTGTATGTTGAACCAGCTTTGCCTCCCTGTGATGAATCCAGTTTGATCATAGTGTATAATTTTTTTGATGAGTTGTTGTAGACGGTTGGCCAGTATTTTGTTGAGAAGTTTTGCATCGATGTTCATCAAAGAAATGGGTCTATATTTCTCTTTCTTTGATGAATCTCTGTCTGGTTTGGGGATGAGGGATATACTGGCTTCACAGAATGCGTTTGGTAAAAAACCTTCATTTTCAATATCGTTAAAGAGCTTGAGGAGTATTGGTGTGAGCTCTGCTTTGAAGACCTTATAGAAATCAGCTGTGAATCCATCTGGCCCTGGGCTCTTTTTAAGTGGAAGTTGTCTAATTTCCATTTCTATTTCAGAGCTTGAAATAGGCCTGTTGAGTTGGATTAGCTCTTCTGGGTTCAGTGTGGTATCTTAATATTTTCTAGGAATTCATCCATTTCTTCTAGATTCTTAAATTTATTGGCATAAAGGTTTGAGAGGTATTCCCTCATGATATTCTGGATCTTGGTAATTTCTGTCATGATATTACCATTTTCATCTGCGATTTTGTTTATTTCGATATGCTCTCTTCTTTTTTTGGTAAGATTTGCTAAGGGCTTGTCAATTTTGTTAATTCTTTCAAAGAACCAACTCCTTGTATTGTTGATTTTTCTATAGTTTTTTTATTCCAAATCATTTAATTCTGCTTTGATTTTAATAATTTCCTTTCTCCTAATGGGTTTAGGGTTGGTTTGTTGCTCTTTTCCCAGGAGGTTAAGGTGAGACATTAACTAGTTGGTTTGCCATTTTTCCAACTTGCTGTTGTAGGCACTCAGCGCTATAAATTTTCCTCTAAGTACTGCCTTTGTTGTGTCCTTAAGGAGTTGATATTTGTGTGCTCCTTATTGTTAAATTTCACAAACAGTTGGATATCTGTTCTGATCTCTTCGATTACCCATTGTTTTTGATTCAACAATGTGTTGTTCAGTCTCCATGAGTTACAGGGTTTTCGTTGGTGGAGATGAGTGTTCAGGTCCAATTTGATGCCTTTATGGTCTGAGAGTGTGCATGGAATAATTTCAGTGTTTCTCAATCTGTCCAGGTTTGTTTTATGGCCTAAGATGTAGTCTATTTTGGAAAATGTTCCATGTGCTGCTGAGAAAAACGAATATTGTGCTGTTAATGGGTGGAATATTCTGCAGATGTCTGTTAGATCTAGTTGGTCTATATCGTGGTTCAGTTCTAAGGTTTCTCTGTTGAGTTTTTGCCTTGTTGATCTGTCCATAGGTGAGAGTGGTGTGTTAAACTCACCAACAATCACTGTATTTCGATCTATGTATGGTTTCAGTGTAAGTAAAGTTTGCTTGATTAAGCTTGGAGCTCCGGGATTGGGTGTGTAAATATTTAGGATCGTTATGTCTTCCTGGAGGAAAGATCCCTTTAGTAGTATGTACTAACATTCTTTGTCTTTTCTTACTAATTTTAGTTTGAAGTCTATTGTATCTGATATGAGGATGGCAACTCCAGCCTGTTTATGGGGGCAGTTAGCTTGATAGAGTTTATTCCAACCTCTCACTTTCAAAAGATGATTGTTTTTGAGTAAGATGTGTCTCTTGAAGACAGCAGAACGATGGCTCTTGCTTTTTGATCCAACTAGACAGCCTATGCCGTTTAATTGGAGAGTTAAGTCCATTGATATTGAGAGTTAGGATTGAGAGATATTCATTAGTTCCTACCATTTTTAAAAGCTTTCAGTAGGGCCTGTGTCTTGACAGTTCTTGTGGTCCTTAGATGGTATGCTGTTTAGGTGCCATTTCTTTCCCTATATTGCATTTATTTTGGTTTTCTATGTATAGAGCATCTTTGAGAATTCTCTGTAGTGTTGGTTTTGTTTCGACATATTGTTGCAGCTTTTCCTTGGAATGGAATGTTTTTATTGTTCCCTCGGTTATGAATGAGAGCTTAGCTGGCTACAGTATTCTTGGTTGGTAGTTATTTGATTTAAGGGCATGACATATATGCTTCCAGTCACTTCGTGCTTGCATGGTCTCTGCTGGAAAATCTGGGGTTATTCTGATTGGTTTGCCTTTATAGCTTACTGATCCCTTTTCCCTGGCTGCCTTTAGGATCTTTCCTTTCGTTTTTATTGATCCAGTTCGGATCACAATGTGGCGGTGGGATATTCTTTTCTGGTCAGGTCTGTTTGGGGTTCTAAAAGCTTCTCATATCTGGATGGGCCTGCCCTTCTGGATATTTGGGAAATTCTCTGAGATGATTCCCTGAAGTATATTTCCAATACCATGGACCTCTTTCTCCACGCCCTCCTCAATACCAACTAGCCTTAAATTAGGCTTCCTAATTGTATCTTGGACCTCCTGAAGCGCTCTCTCATATTTCCTAGATTTGGATTGACTCATTTTCTGTTCTTTCTCTATAATACCTAAATTATCTTCAGCCCCGGAAATTCTCTCCTCTGCATTGTCTAACCTGCTATCAAAGCTATCTACTTTATTTTTCATCTCCCTTGCTTCTAATTGCTCACTTTTGATGCCTTGCATCTCTTGTTTTACATCATGTATGGATTTCTTTATCTCCTTGATTTCCTTTTGAGTGGTTAGCTCAGTAGCTTTATTTTCTTTGGACATTTGCTGGAGTTTGGTCACGGTTTTATTTGTGGATTTTATGAATTCATCCATCTTTCTTTGAAAAACCTTTATTACGGCCTCCTTTATGGCTTCTTCTTTTTCACTTATCACCTTGTTTATGCTTTCCTCTTGTTCAGCTATGGCTTCCTCCATTAACTCTTTCTTTATATTTTCACATTTTTCATTAATGATGTTTATCAATTGCATTTGTGTAGCACTTGGAAGACTCTCCTCTAGGTTTGCCAGTGACTGTTCCATTGTCTGTTTATATTGGGTGGGGGATGTTGTTTCTTGATTTGACATTTTTCTTGAGTATCTTGTTCTGCCCATTTGAAAATGGGAGCAAGATTACTACTAAATACGATTATAGTTTTTCAGATATAACCAACCTAGACCTCTGTAGCTGGCAGACACTAGATGTTCACAAGTTTTGATTGATATTATCACTCTTTCTTTTTGTGTACTTACAGACCTGTCTAATACAACCACTGATAAGCGATTTATACCCAAAACAATAAGCCTCTCAATCCAATCTCTATTGTCTTTAAGTCCCTCTGAGCCTAGAGAATAATTAACCACATACATATACAATATTGCTCAACAGCCATCAAGTGTAGATCCGTGCAGTATAAGGGTTGAAACACGAGCAGAGGTCCAAGATAGAAAAAAAGAATGAGAGAGGTCAGGGGAGGTACAAGAGGATTAACGTAGGAGTGTAAGAATATTGTAGTAATGAAGAAAAGGTATAGCATAAGGATAACTGAGCTAAGTTGGTAAGTAGGTAGCATATGTCATTACAAAATTTGGAAAGTATTATAATAAAACTTATGTGTTGCTGGACGACTAGCCCTTAGCCCAACCAGTGGCCTCACAGTGGACCATGGGATGGATCTGTTTTTCTTGTCTACGTTGAGGGAAAGGGGTATTTCACAAGATGCAGAAGCGAAGATTTCAGAAGCAAATGCTGTGAGTGAATTAGCTCGTAAAAGCATTTTTGTTTTCTTTTATCTTTCTGCCACTCTTGGGGCTTGAATTCAGTGCCTGAGCACTGTCCTCGGGTTTTCTCAAGTCAAGCCCTCTGCCACTTGAGCCACAGTGCCACATCTAGATTTTCTATCTATGTGATACTGAGCAATCAAACCCAGATCTTCATGGATGCTAGGCAAGCACTCTACCACTATGCCAAACTCTCAACCCTGACATAGTAATTATAAAGTCATCATCATATCAAAATATCCTTTCTCCTACAAAGAATGAACACTTATCTATGTGTGTAATGCTTTTTTTTAATTTCACTAATTCTTCTGTGTTTTTCCCACTTGCATTTTTTACACATGACAGCAAAGCTAATCATCAGGAAAAAATTGATTAGCATACAGAAACCTAATAATATCCTAGTAGATTGACGTCAAAAATATGTGCAAGATGCCCTGTGTGTTTGACCTAGTGGTAGAGTCCTTGGCAACCACGCAAAAAGACTCAGGTTTGATTCCTCATTACCACATACATAGAAAACGCTGCAAGTGGTGCTGTGGCTCGGTGGGACAGCTAAAGCCTAAAGAAAGCCCAAGAACAATGTTCACACTCTGAGGTCAAGTCCCAAGACTAGCAAAAACAAAAAAAATTCGACAAGGGGCAAAATGCAGGCAGAGAAGGCACTGTGAAGCTAATGTTTTGTAAAGGATGAGGGCAATATTAACCCTTAAGTTTGGATCTTACCTAAGAAAGGCTCCTTGAGCCTGAGACCAGACTGGTAGTTGGGCCTAGTGGAAGACATTGGAATTGGACAAATAAGGTGTGCTGTTTACTACATCCACATGTATATTGTGAGATTGGAGGAGAGATTCAGCCTCCAGTGTGTCTTTGGTGAGGTCTTCTGTGAGCAAGGACCTTTGGTCATTGGGCCCTGAAAGGTGACCCTGCCTCCCTCACAATGGAACAGAATATGGAACCCTGGTAACCAAGCCACTGTAACTAACAGCCAACTCAAGCCAGCTCACTTGGCCTGTGGCTCAGGAGGAAGAAAGATGTTGCTGTGCTGTTGCCAAAGGTCAGGAAACTCGAGTCTCAGGCATGGAAGTTGTGGATGTCTTACTCGAAGATGTACATGCTAGATCATTGCCAAGCCACAAATCCAGTATAACAGGCCTTTCTCTAAGAAGAAGGCCAGGAAAATCCAGGGCAACCAGATGAGGTATATTTCTAAGAAGAAATGTATTTGACCCCATCATCATCCCCACACACTACAACTTTCTTTTTTTTAAAATTCTTTTTATTGTAATTAGTAAAAGGGTTACATGATATTTGCCAGATAGAAGGTGCATTAATTCACATACATTGATACCCTTTCACATGTGTTGGTACCCATTACCCTCCAACCCCACACGCCCCACCCGTCTTGGTTTTCCCCCCTTCCCTATCAAATTTCAAATATCCAAATACAAATAAATTCAATATATCAGATAACAAAGTGAGATACTATACCAATATGGCGTAACCAAGGAACAGCAAAGGAGATAAGAGACAACATAGTACATTAAGGACAACAATCATTTATTATATGGCTTTTGTTTCAATATCCTTGAGGTCCTTTCAATTAGCTTCACATTATATGGTCTTATATATGGCCTTTTGCTCTATTGCAAATATCTGCTAGTAAAGCCCAAGGTTTCTACTGATTATGAGGAATGAGGGAAACCACTGAGCCTAAGTTCCTTTGAGTCTGGGTTACTTCACTTAATATGATTTGTTCTAAGTCTTTCCATTTCCAAACAAATGGGGAGATGTCATTCTTTCTGACAGCAGCATAGAATTCCATTGTGTACAAATACCACAACTTGCTGATCCACTCATCAACTGAGGGACATCTGGGTTGGTTCCATATCTTTGCTATGGTGAATAGTGCTGCAATGAACATTGTTGTGCTAGTGGGTTTAGTATGCCCTTGTTTCTGGATTGTTGGGCTGAAAATGTAGCTTGCCTAGCATGTATGAAACCCTGGATTCCATTCCTCAGCACCACATGAACAAAAACTGGAAGTGCCACTGTGACTCAGCTGGTAGATTTCTAAAGTTCAGCACAGAGTGTCTCCAAGTGATAAAAATCTGTCACATTTAAGTCAGGCTTCAAAACTTTGCTAGGAACCAGTTACGTGATTTGGAAAAAGTCCAATTTTCAAAAAATCACTAGCCAGGCTCTGGAAGGTCATAATTGTCATTCTACTAGCCAGGGAGAAGGTGATTCAAAGCCTTTGCAAGCAAAAAAACAAAAGAAAAAAACCTGTAAGATTCTTCTCTCCACTTATCCATACAAAAACTAAGTGGAGTTGTGGCTAAAACTGGTACAGCATTAGCCTTGAGGAAAAAGAACTAAGAGACCTTGCCCAGGTCCAAAGTTCAAGCTCCCCACCAAGAAAGAAAAAAAAAGGAGTCCA
This sequence comes from Megascapheus bottae, assembly GCF_031878675.1. Classification (NCBI taxonomy): domain Eukaryota; kingdom Metazoa; phylum Chordata; class Mammalia; order Rodentia; family Geomyidae; genus Megascapheus; species Megascapheus bottae. The sequence goes on from NW_028327691.1 coordinate 922,728, forward strand.
GATACCTTAGTTTCAAAAGTATATCTGGATATCTTAGTAGATTTTTCTGATCTTTCCTCATTCATCTCATGGAACCACATACTCTTGATCCTGATCTGACTAAGAGCCTGCATTGTGCTTAATAAATTCATTCCACATATTCCAGTAGAATCTGGATAGCTAACAGCCACTTACCAATGCTTTATTCTACGTTTAGGCCAGTATGTCTTCATACCATCTATACAGTCAGCTATATCATCTTTCCAGAAGTATCATTGAGTGTAGAACACTCAGAACTAAAATAATTGCATAAAGATGTAATAAAACTCCTTGATTCATTAAGAAAATTTCTGTACCACTTAGAGCAAGTACATTAGTGGTATTTACCTATAGCCTCTTTTTTTAAAAAAATTTATTAACATTGAATTTTACATCATATTTCAAATGTCATGTTTATCCAACAAGTATTCAAGAAGGGAATCGCTATACAATCACTGGCACATAAATTTTAGAATATAGTAAAAATTAAGCTGAGTCTTTGTATGTCATAGATACAGATTAATCTATAATAAAACACATGTCTATAGAGTGTATAGTCTATCCTAAATTTTTATGTCTATGTAGTTATGTTTATATCTCCAAAATTATGTCCAGAACTTTGGGTATCAACTATTCAATCATCGCTCTACTACTGTTTGAAACTAATATCCATATATTAAGGATACCATGTACCTTTTGTTCCTTGGTCTTGACTTATCTCACTCAACAGGATTCACTCTAATTTCATCCACTACCCCAAAAATGCCATTATTATTTTTTTCTGTGCAGATCTTCTTTTTATGTATTGATTTTTATTGTAATTTATAGAAGGGTTACATTATATGCACCAGATAGAAGGTGCATTACTTCTCAAACTTTGATACCCCATGTAATGATATGGTCCCCATTTACCTTCCCCTACCCCCACTCAGGTTCATTTCCCCCCTTCCCTATCCAATTTCAAATAACCAATTAGGCACATATGAAATATATCAGAAAACAAGGTGAAATATTGTAACAATATGATATAACCAAGGGATAGCAAAAGAGATAAGAGATCACATAGTTCATTAAGGACAACAATCACTCATTAAATGAGTTTTGTTTCTTCATCTTGGAGGTCCTTACATTTAGTGTCATACTATTTGTCACGATGTCTCTAGATTTTGTTCTATTGTAAGTCTCTGGTAGCAGAGCCCAAGGTTTCTACTGAATTTGACAAATGAGGGAGACTCTTGGGCCTATGTTCCTTTGAGTTTGGCTTACTTCACTTAATATGATTTTTTTCCTTTTCATCCACTTCCCCGAGAATGCCATTATTTTATCTTGTTGGTTGGCTATGTATCATTCCATTGTGTGTGTTTGTGTGTGTGTGTGTGTGTGTGTGTGTGTGTATCACATTTTTTGTAGTAGGGCATCTGGTTGTTTCCATCATCCAGCCTCATTTTCTACAGATATCTTTATAGTCTCTTTTTTATTTTCAGGGTAATGTATAGAGGGGTTACGATTACATTTACAGGTAGTGGACTGCATTACTTCTCACACATTTATTCCACTCCACATGTTTTTGTCCCCAGTTCCCTCTCACCTCCCCTTCCCAATCATCTTGTTTCCCCCCTTCCCTTTCCTATTTGACATAAACAAATAAACATATATACAATATGCCAGGGAAAAAATCAGATACAGTAACAATCTGACATTAACCAAAGGGCAAAATAAGAGCTGAGAAATAACATAGTAGATTAAGGAAAAAAGTCACACAAGATTAAGAGCAACGATGACACAAGATATAGCTCTTGTTCCCATATCCTAGAGATCCTTTCATTTAGTCTCATCCTATATGACCTTATATACCTAGGTTTTTGAGTTATTGTAATCCTCTGCTAGGAGAGTCCTAGATGTGAACTAATTATTACAAATGAGGGAAACCATTGAGCTTATGTTTCTTTGGCTCTGGCTTGCTTCACTTAATATGAATTTTTCCAAGTCTTTCCATTTCCTTACAAATGGGGCGATGTCATTCCTTCTGATGGCAGCATAGAATTCCATTGTATATAAGTACCACATCTTCTTGATTCAGTCATCTACTGAGTGGCATCTGGGTTGGTTTCATATCTTTGCTATGGTAAATAGTGCTGCAATGAGCATCATTGTGCTAGTGGCTTTAGTATGCCCTTTTTTCTGGACAATTGGGTAGATGCCAAGTAGTGGATTTGCTGGATCATAGGGGAGCTCTATGTTCAGTGTTTTGAGGAACCACCACACTGCTTTCCCTAGTGGTTGAACGAGTTTACACTCACACCAACAGTGTAGGTGTGATCCCCCCTGGTCACTTCCCCACCAGTATCTCTTATTAGATTTTTTGATAATGGCCATTCTGACTGGAGTCAGGTGGAATCTCAAAGTTGTTTTGATTTTCATTTCCCTTATTGCTAGAGATATGGAGCATTTCTTCATGTGTCTAATGCCCATTTTAATTTTTTCTTCAGAGAATACTCTTTTAATTCTTTAGCCCACCTTTTAATAGGATGGTTGTTTCTTTGAAGATTTGTTTGGGAGAGATTCATTTTTTTCAGCTATAGATATATTTTAGATAACTACATATATTTTTGTAGAAAAAAGAATGGAAGCCATCATGCTGGCTCACAACTTAATTTCAGCTACTTAGGAGGCTCAGGGCTTAGGATCACAGGTCAAAGCCAACCAGGGCCCTACAGTGTGTGAGATCAAACTCTGTGAACATACAATGACTGTAAGAGGAATCTCACTGCCTGGGAATGTAGCCTAATGGTAGAGTGCTCACCTAGAATGCATGAAGACCTAGGTTCTATTCACCAGTACCGCATACTCAGAAAAAAGCTATAAGTGGCGCTGTGTCTCAAGAGGCAGAGCATTCACCTTGGGCAAGCGAGCCCAACGAAAATCTCTAGGCCCTGAGTCCAAGCCCTAGGACTGGCAAAAAGAAAAAAAAAATAGCAATCTTACTTAAGTAACAAGGAATGTACCCTATATTTATAGAGACTGAAAAATTCATTAAGAAATTAGAAAATATGTATAAAGTGCATAATTTCTTTTGTGTGTTGGCAATGGGTCGTCAACTGAGTGCTTCAGCTCTATCCCTGACCTTTTCTGCTCAAGGCTAGCACTCTACCAATGCAGCCCCAAATCAACTATCTTCAATTGAGATATAAGCGATGAATATTTCAGGGTGCTTCATGAAAAACATTTTTGTAAATTGAAACTTTCAACACAGTCTTATTTTAGTATGAATGTTGAGATGGGAAGAGACAGAAAAAGTGAAAGTTTCCTGAACCCCATTGAGAAGAGACTCAGCAGAACCACTGTGGTCTGCAGGCTTCTTTGTGAGTTTTGTTTGCTTGTTTGATTTTTGTCAATTGTGGGGCTTGAACTCTGGGCCTGGGCACTGTCCCTGAGCTCTTCAGCTCAAGGCTAGTGGTTTAATCTGTGAGCCACAGTGCCACTTCTGGTTTTTCTGGCAGTTAACTGGGTAGTTTGGCTGGCTTTAAACTTTGATTCTCAGATCTTAGCCTCCTGAGTAGCTAAGATTATAGGTGTGAGGTACCATCACAAGGCTGCTGCTCTGTTACTATGCAGGTTCTGGATCAAGAACTTCAAGTTCTTACTTCAATTTTTTCTTCTGTTGCCTGATACACTGCCATTTGAACGAAGCCCCAGTTCCTGGTCTTTGTTGGTTAATGAGAGATATTATGATTTTCTAATATTCAGAGCAATGATTATAAAACCCAGCATTTTACTTACTTGAATAAATTAAGAGACAGGACCTAGTGAGATGGAAAACAAAATTTTTCTTCAAGTTGCTATCCTGTTCTAATGCATAAGTCTGGCTATTTTGCTTACACACAGATATATATTTTAACAGTTTCTACTCTATTTTTGCTTAGCTTAAAACCACCACTGCCATTTCAGAGATTTTGTTGTTGTTGTTTGCGGTGCTTGAACTCTGTGCCTGGGCTGTTCCTCAGATCTTCAGTTCAATGCCAGTGCTCTACTACTTTTGATTTGGCCAGTCCTGGGCTTGAACTCAGGGACTGAGCACTGTCTTTATATGTTCTCAAGGCTAGGGCTCTACCACTTCAGCCTCAGCACCACTTCCAGCATTTTTCTATGTATGTGGTATTGAGGAATTGAACCCAGGTCTTCGTGCATGCTAGGCAAGCACTCTACCACTAGGCCAAACTCCCAGCCCAAAATTATTCATCATTACTATTAGATATCTTCTTTTTTTTATTATGGATTCGTCATGGTGCTTGGACTTTGGGCCTGGACACTGTCCCTGAGCTCTTCAGCTCAAGGCTAGCGCTCTTCCTCTACAGCTCCATTTTCAGTTTCTGGTAGTTAATTGGTGATGTAAGTCTCACAAACATATGTGTCCAGGCTGGCCTTGGGCTTTGAACCAAGATCCTCCAATCTCAGCCTCCATAGTAGGTAGAATTACACGCTTCAGCCAGCAGTGCCTGACTGTTTGATGTCTCTGTCTCTGTCTCCCTGTCTCTGTCTCTGTCTGTCTGCCTGTCTCTCTCTCTCTCTGCCTCTCTCTCTGCCTCTCTCTCTGCCTCTCTCTCTGCCTCTCTCTCTGTCTCTCTCTCTGTCTCTCTCTCTGTCTCTCTGTCTCCGTCTCTGTCTCTGTCTCTCTCTCTCTCTCTCTCTCTCTCTCTCTCTCTCTCTCTCTCTTTCTCTTTTGGTTGTAAGACTTTAATTGTGCACCTGGGCAGTGTCCCTGGGCTCTTCAGCTCAAGGCTACAACCTTAAACACCTTGAGCCACAGTGTCACTTCTAGTTTTCTGGTGCTTAAGTGGAAGTAACAGTTTCATGGACTTTAGTGTCTGGCCTGGCTTTGAACTGTGATCCTCAGAACCCAACCTTCTGAGATCATTTCCAGCTTTTTTTTGGTGTAGGTGGTACAGAGTAATTGAACACAGGGCTTTGTGCATACTAGGGAAGCAAACTACCACTAGTGTGCACTCCAGCCTTAGATAAGGGCTTTCTTTTGCTTTTTCTTTTTTTCACTCATGGGGCTTGAACTCTGGGCCTGGATGTATACCTTAAGCTCTTCAGCTCAAGGCAAGAGCTCTACCACTTGAGGCACATTGTCATTTTGAATTTTCTGGATTATTTGGAAATAAGATTCTCACAGATTTTTATGCCTGGGCCGTCTTTGAACCTCGATCCTCCAGGGTAGCTAGGATTACCAGGGTGAGCCACCAGTAACGGGCATTAAATTATTATTTTTTGCATGTCCTATGGCTTCAACTCATGGCCAGAGCACTGTCCTAGGGCTTGCTCAAGGATAGCACTTTACTTCAGCCAGCCAACTCCCGGTCCAAATAGGCCACTCTTGAAGCTAGAATTACAGAGATCTGCCATAATACTGGCATGTTGTTATCTAAGTATATAATTTTTCTCCTATTTTTGATGGCTTTTCCTTAGTGTACATATTTCCTACATATTTTATGGAAAACTTCCTTCCCACTGGGGCCATAAGTTAAGCCTAGTGGAAGAGTTCTTGCCGAGCATGAATGAAGACCCAAGTCCTTAAGCTTTGGTAGCTGACTTGTGTTTCCATGGAGGCCTGGCCTGGATTCCTGGTGATTCCATGCATTTCATAGTTCCCTGTATATACAGTAAGGTTGTCTTGTATGGGACCAGACCTGTCTGGTTTTTGGCCCACCCAGGACCTATGTGTCTGAGGTCTCACATTCTAAGTGGAAAATAAAACACAGTATAATAAGGACTGAAGAACTGCACACCATAATATTAACAATGAGAGTTTAATAGTTAGCAAAGTAAATACAATGAATACTTGACAAGAATCATGAGAGCAAGATAAAGAGATGTCTTTTTAGGAAGGGGACAGGGAAGCTCTAAATCCAGACTGGCCTCCAAGTTGCCTTCAGACAGTAATTCTACTTCAGAGTCCTCAGAAGGGTCTCCTTCCTCATGAGAAACAGAATGTCCTTCCTGAGTTAAGAGGGGGATGGATTCTGATTTGTCGAATGGAGATTGATCTCTTTTAGTGAGATGGATGGGTCTGGATATTCTGTGAGGATGGATTCATTTTCCTCCAATGAATCCAGTATTGAGAGTACACTTGCTGCTTCCCATGGGGACATTTTCCATGAGCCCAGCGTGTGCCCCTTCAGCTTGCACAATAAGTGGAGTGTTCCTCTGACTCAGATGGACTGACTCTGGGTGGAGAGTGAAAGGAAACGGAAGGAAATCTGGCTGCTCTTTTTCTTCCTCCATAGTATCTGCAGGTTCAACTGTGTCACACATGGGGTTCAGAGCAAAAGTTATATCCATAGGACTCTAAACCTGTTTGGTAATTTCTACAGAAGGCCCATGCTTTCTGGAGTGCAGTGATGATTCTCAGTTTCCATCAGTCACCAGCTCCATTGGTGGGTTTTTCATCCGGAGTTCAGGATAAGCTCTTCCACGATGACCCAAACCTAAGAATGGAAATAGGTACAGAGTGGACAGAGTGGACTCTGCAAGTTGAAGTGTCACTCAACTTCCATGAGGATCTAATGGAGGAACCTGTAGAACTGGAGTTTGGACTGAACACTGAGGAGGTGTAGGGTCTTTCTAATGAGTGCTTATTCCCGAGTCCTTTCAGAGGACAGACATTACCTGGCTGACACCACCCATAAAGGGCATTTTGCCAAGCTCTGTAGAAGTAAGGGCCAACCAATATCTAGACCACATGGGCTTCCTACTCACAGGCTCTGAGGCACCCACACCAGGACTTCTACTTTTTCTTGGTCTTACTGGTCGCGCATTCCTCCAGCTGGTCAAAAAGTATGTGTCTAGAAGAGCAGGTCCAAAGCCGGCATGTGGAGCCTCATATAGAGCTTGAGTTGTGTCAGGGTGTGGCAGTTCTTGAACTCGTAGAAATCACTGGGGTAGAAGTCCATTCACATCGTATAGATGGAACACATGATGCTGTGGGCACATTCGGTACAAGGAAAGTGAGAGCCTTCTCTCTCCATCCTGATCCTTCTACCAAAGCCCCTTTGTTGCAGGACTCTAATGCCATGGCTGTCCTGCAGAGATGTGCACTTACGTGCTGGGTGGGGGGTAAGAGACACTCGAGAACAGGATGACTTTTACACCCCACTTCCAGAAGCTTCTGAGAGAGGCCTCTATTCATCTGTCCAAAGTAAACGCACCTTAAAGTAACTAAGTAAATGCTCTAAATAAATCAATAAGTGAATGCTCTAAATAAAGAACTAAATGCTCATTCCTCTAATGTTAGCCACCCAGCAGGCTGAGCTCTGAAGATCACAGTGGAAAGCCAGTCTAGTCCGTAAAAGTCTAAAGGCACTTGTCTTCAATTAGGCAGCAAAAAGCCAGAACTTGACCTATGACTCAAATGGTACAGTGCTAATTTTTGAACACCAAAGGGATGGCATTTAGACCTGGGTTCAGGTTCAAGTGGCAGCACTGGACCACACACCAAAATGTAAATGCTTTCAGGTTCTAACAGGCAAAGCTATCACAATCCATCCCTGATGGCTCAAAAGTGATTCAGCCCCCAGCTTTTCCTCTGACTCCAGTATTTCACAGGCCTCCGACATTAGAACTGACACCTCATTTCTTACTGGGAAATGGGATTTCCTAGGATGTCACCTAGGTGAGGGCTGCAGTTGGGAGCCACTTACTCATGCCTGAAATCCAACTTCTCAGTAAGCACACTGTTGAGACTCCAGTAGCTTGTGAGGGAAATGAAATGGCATGGTGTCCCAGTCATAATAATGTAGTTTCTGCACTTATATCATGCTTAGCTCCCCTGCGAACACCGCAGTGAACCAAACAGGCTCAGAGAGGAGCCAAGTATTCCAAGACTTGGCCAGGAGGGGTGAGCAAACCTGGTTTTGGGGGGATCACTCACTTTTTCAAGAGATTTTCCAGCAACTACTGCATTGTCCTCCACTATTTGAAATTGTGCAGGAGGTTTCCCACATAAAAGCGATCACCTTTCTGGTAGGCAGGGATCAGCTTTGTCAGCAGCATCTCCAACAGGCCTTCCTCCAGGATCCATAGGTTAAAAGGCTCATTCAGAGTCTGAGCTGACTTACCATCACACTATGTTGGCAAAACAGTGGATATTTCAAACGTAGGAATGGGACCACACTAAACACTGAGGAATTGGAATAGAGTAGATTGGAAATGACACAATGTAATCTCAGTATAGTCACTTGAAAGCACACAAGAAGGTTGTAGTGTGTGGGCAGGATGATGGGTTCAAATAAGTTTCCTCTCAGTATACCTCATCTGAGTTGCCCTGGAGTTTCCTGGCTTTCTTCCTAGAGAAATGCCTGATATACTGGAATTTTGGCTTGGCACTGATCCAGCATCTACTTCTTCACGTGAGACATCCATATCTCTCATGCCTGAGATGCGAGGCTCCTACCTTTGGCAAAAGCACAGCAACATCTTTCTGGTTCCTGAGCCACAGGCCAAGGGAGCTGGCTTGAGCTGGTTGTCACATACAGTGGCTTACTTACCAGGGTTCCATATTCTGTTCCATTGTGAGGGAGGTAGGGTCACCTTTCAAGGCCCAATGACCAAAGATCCTTGCTCACAGAAGACCTCCCCAAAGACATACTGGAGGCTGAATCTCCCTTCCCACCTCACATATGGATGTAGTAAACAGCACACCTTTTTGTTCAAATCCCAAGTCACTAACTAGGCGTAAGTGCTAGCCTGGTCTCAGGCTCAAGGAGCCTTTCTTATTTAAGATCCAAGCTTAACTGTCACTATTCCCCTTACCCTTCACAAGACATTTTGCTTCACAATGCCTTCTCAGCTTGCATTTTGCATCTTGCACATTTTTTTTGCTAGTCCTGGGACTTGACCTCAGAGCCTGACCATTGTTCTTAGGCTTTCTTTAGGCTATAGCTGTCCCACCAAGGCACAGCCCCACTTCCAGAGTTTTCTATGTATATGGTACTGCAGCATCAAACCGGAGTCTTTTTGTGTGGTAGCCAAGCACTCTACAAATAGATGAAACACCCAGGCCATCTTGCACATATTTTTCACTTCAATCTACTAGGACGTTGTTAGGTTTCTGTATCCTAATCTATTTTTGTTCCTGATGAATATCTGTGCTGTCATCTGTAAAAATGCAAGTGGGAAAATCACAGAAGCATTGGTGACATAAAAAAGTCTTACAGACATAGATAAGTGTTCATTCTTTGTAGGAGAAAGGATATTTTGATATAATGATGACTATTTATAAATACTTTATCTGGGTTTAGAGTTTGGCCCAGTGGTAGAGTGCTTGCCTAGCATCCATGAAGATCTAGGTTTGAGTCCTTAATATCACACAGATATAAAAATCCATATGGCAATGTGGCTCAAGTGGCAGAGGGCTAGACTTGGGAAAAGCCAAGAGCAGTGCTCAGGCAGTGAGTTCAAGCCCCAGGAATGGCAGAAAACAACAAAAGAAAAGAAAAGAAATGTGCTTTTTACAAGTTATTCAATCACAGCATTTGCCTCTGAATTCTTCGCTTCTGCATCTTGTGACTTATCCCTTTCCCTCAATGTAGACAAGAAAAACAGATTTTATTACTTGCTATCCTGTTGTCCAATCTTTGGATATTAATTCAAAATGCAATATTGCCTGAGATATTGTGTGTGTGCATGTGTGTGTGTATCTGCCAATGTGTGAATGCACACATGTGTACAGGGTTTAGGGCTTACTCATAGGGCCTGTGTGATAACCCTCAGCATCTTTTCCTCAAAGGTATTGGTCTTTCACTTCTAGCTTATTATAGCTAATTGGAGTTGAGAGATTCACTCAATTTCTTGCCCTGTGCATTGGAACCCACTGCTGGGTTCTCATATTGTTAATTGTAGCTATAGAGAAGGCTGAGGTCTGGGGATCCTCGTTAGAATCCAGCCCCTGAGAGAAAGTCACTGATAAAAATCTTTATCTTCAGTTAAGCACGAATAAATAAGGCAAAAGTGGAACTGTGGCTCAGTTCCTCTTGTACCAGCCATGAGAAAATTAGTAATTGGCAGCACCTGGTCCCTGAGAGAAATCCTTAGCACTGGTTCAAAAAAAGAAAATAAATAATGAAAAAAATTAAAACTTGCTGAGGAATCCATAAGGATAAACGTGCCTGTGAATAATCTTGTCATTTCAGATTCCCTCAAGAGCTTATGTCTCTCTATATTTTATCAAGTTTTTTAAAGATATTTACATATTTTCTATCTTTCTTAAACAGAGATAGCCATCCACAAATCACAAACACAAACTCTCACACAGTATACCACCCACCCATCAGTGTCTGGCTATGTATCTATGTATAGTCATATGTATTGATCTGTCTCTCTATACTAATATATAAATGCATAAACATATGTATTTAGACAAACAGGAAACATACATAGATAGGTCTCAGGCATTTCCAGATTTTGTGCAAGTCTTCTGAGTGCAACTTACCATTGTATTGTTTGTCAAGATAGAGTCCCTCTAACTTTTGGCCAGCTTCTTGTCCTTTGATACTTTTTTCTGCCGGTCCTGGGTTTTGAACGCTAGGCCTGGATGCTGTCCCTGAGCTTGAGATTCTTGCATTCAGTAGTTTATTGCAGATAAGAGTCTCATGGAGTTTCTGCCCTGGGTGGCTTTGAATTGTGATCCTCAGATCTCAAACTCCTGAGTAGCTAGGATGACAGTCTTGAGCTACCAGTACCTGGTTCCTTTGCCTCTTTTACCCTTTTTTTTGGCCCCACCACAGCCATGGTATCTACCTTCCTATGTTCTCTCCACCTGCCCCCAGACAGGGGTCTGACAGATGCTTTCCACCCACTTATTCATGTCCTCCTCTGTATTGGCTGACAGCTAAGACATGCACTCACTTGTCTGGATGCCAAACACAAAGCCATGTGATTGTTTCTCAGTCTGGAACATCCTATCAGATTTATAGCACCACAGAGGGTCAGGTTGATGCTCCTCCAGGGCTTCTTAAATTGTTCTCATATTAATCCACAACACGTTTGTCATCACTTGTCCAGCTAATTCATGGACTAAACAAGCATTCCCTACAAACTTAGATCCCAATACCATGAGGACACTCAAGGGTGCATTAGGAGTGTGACCTGCAGGTGGATGTGAGCCTGTCTAACTTGGAGGGGATTTCTCCACCACAGGAAATGGAATACAAATTTAGAATCTGCTTTCATGAGGTGTCAATCTCTGGCAGATGTTCTTATCAAATGTGGAACTGCCTAATTCCAGCTTAAAACATGGGTTGATGACCCAGCATAACAGAGAATGTATTCACCCAGGCCCAACACATAGGCTGGACCCTGAACTTTCAGGTAGCATTTGGCTTTGAAGGTCATGAGATCTTAGTCTACAAATGATGAGCCCCCTCCTGTGAGGCATAGCAAACGGAGCCAAAGTGCAACCCAGTTAAGCACCAGATCAAGCTTCCCTTCTTCAGTAGGGTATGGTTTGAAAACTGTGCATAGCTTCTGTTTGAAGCCAGTCCAGAAAGGAAAGTCCATGAAACACTCATGTCCAGTTAACTGCCAAGAAAATGCCAAAGATAGAGATGAAGCTCAAGAGAGGTAGAGAGCCATCTGAAAAGAATGGTTACACCCTGCAACATTCTCATTATCTGATCTTGAAAACATCTCTGCGTGCATCCCAGCATGCAGCCAGCATCTGGGGGTGACAGTGACCCCTGCGCCCATTGGCAATCTGCACTGTCTCTGACATCTGTAATGTGAACCTCATTGTGCTGGGTTTGTGAAGCGGTGTCAACCCTGCAGAAGGAACCAACTGTGCCCTAACTCCCACTGTCCCCTGGGGCCCCTAGCATTCCCCCATCTGCACCCCTCCTGTGGCTTCTGATCCTAGGGAGCCCTCCTGCTCTGTCCAACATTCACATGAAGTGCATATTTCTTCTCCTGGGGCAACTTCTCCACAGAGAGTACATGACATGCCCACTCTCCAGGCACGGGGAGATCCTGCCAAAGTAGCAAATCAGTGATAAGGACATAAAGTGATGAATAGAATTTTAGATCCTGATGGTAGACAGTCTGCAAAATCCAAGGGAGAATGGAATTGGAGGGGACCAGGGATAAGGGTGTGGACATGGAGCTTCCCTGCCAAGGGGGTGGGGGAAGTCACAGGCTTGGGGTTGCACAGGATGATCCATGGGCCCTGTGCAGCTTCCGGGGCACCCCCTTCTGCATCTCAGCCTTTGGCTTTGAACTCTGTGATCGTCAAGATGTGCACAGTCTGTACTCTGGCTGGCAGAAGAAAGGACCCTGGGAAGACAATTGTAGACCCTTAGTGAGTGTAGGAAGGGGTAGGCTGGACACCCAGTCCAAGAGGAGCTAAAACTGGAGTTGAGGGGTGTGCAAGGAGTGGGTGTGCGGGTTGTGGGCAGTCAAAGTCACGGCAGAGGTGGCTCTGTCTGTGGGGTGAGTGCCTCCCTGCAGGCACAGCACTGGAGATATCAGAGATCCACATGAAAAGGAAAAGCTGGAAATGGCACTATGGTTCAAATGGTAGAGCATCAACCTTGAGCAAAAGAGCTCAGGGACAGTACCGAGGACCTGAGTTCAAGCCTCATGACTGTAAAAGAAAAAGAACAGGGCTATGAGAGGGAACCTGGTACTCCCTTGGTCTAATCAGACACAAGAAGAGGCCGGGATAGGCTGTGGAAAAACACAGAGAACATCTTCCCCCAGCTCATCCTGTCCTGCATGCAGGGACAGCCATGTAAGTAGGGCTACGGTGAGATCATCTTCACCCCTGTGCTGCCATCTGAATTGTAGGCCTCTGTCCTGGCATGGGGTGTCCTGATGGCTGAGCAGGTGCCCTAACCCTAGATGGAGAGCAGCCACTGACTGTGGTAGCTAAGGAGAGATCTGTTCCATAGCTATCAGGCCACCCAGCATGGGAGCCATAACCACCCCTCACCCAGGTAGAGGCCAATGGTTCTCCAGGTGCTACTAACATTGCCCCACCCCTAGCTCTGGGTACATGTGACATTCCCTCCACAAGGAGCAGGACAAAGTGAGGGATCAGGAAGCTGCCTATGGGCTTCAGATGATGGCCAGGCTGGCACTACAGATGGCCTCACTCTGTCACCACCTTCCCCTGCCTCCATCTTTCCTCCATCATGCCTCTCTACCTCCCACCCATTAACCTTGGAAACCAATGAACTGGGCTCTCATCATTCCTCTCATCTCTTCACCCACCTTGCCATGCGTCCATCCCTCTGTCACTTCCACCCCACACACATCCCACCACCAGCCACCTTCTAGCTTATGAGGATCCCAGAGGAAGCTCTTGGTGAAGGGCTTGTGACCACAAAACAGTTACTATCACCCGCTCCGGCCTGATCCACCACAGAATAAGAACAGCCAAGCAGGCACACACTGCAGCAGAGTTGTTCTGCTGCCACCCTGATTTCTTCATGGCCAGGACTTGGCTCTCCTCAGCCTCTCAGCTCAGTAACCAGAACATTGTGCTTTCACAGAGCCATGGCTTCCAGTCTCCATGGACACAATGACATCAAGGTGATGCCAACTTCCCCATCTCTATATACTTCTAACTATGGGATGGGAGCTGAGGTTCTCTTCTGTGACTCCATCCGCTAAGAGGCTCATGCAGATTTCTATCCTTTGCTCATCATGGTGACTCTTTGGTTAACAAGTCACGGCTGGGCTTCCAGTTCACCACATATAGAACCCATACTCCAACACTTTTCTTAGAAGGACTGATGACTTTTAAATATTCTCTAGTTTTAAATTTCTAGTTCCTTCTCTCTTTCATTTATATATTTCCCTTCCTCACATACTTCCCTTTTTTTACCTTCCTTCTTTCATTCCTGGCCTTGAACTAAAGACCTGGAGCTTTTTCTTAGCTTTTCTTTGCTCAAGGTAGCACTCTAGCTCTTGAGCCACAGCTCTACTTCAATCTTTGTTCTTGCTCTAAACTGGGAGTAAGAGTCTCATGCATTTTTCCCTTTGCTGGGTTGGTTTTAAACCACAATACTAAGATCAGGATCCTGACTATGCCTCGGATTACAGGTATTATCTAATCAAAACACATTCCTGATTTCTTTTTTAGACATAATTAGTTCTTTCAGGTGAGCCACCAGCCACTCATGCAAGAGCATTGCAGGATCCCAGCATTCATCTTGTCTCCAGTCTTATTCCATCCATCTCACAATGGCCATCTAAAACACCCTGCTGCATGCCTAAAGTCGAAAGGAACGTTCTCAACGCCAAGAGAAGCCCCCTTAAGCTCTGCCTCAGATATGCCCAGCCCCCATCCCACTTCCACATGAGCATTTGTTTAGGAGAAATTTCCTGAGTACATCATCATCTTTTCCTCACCATCCAAATTTCATCTTTGGAGTCATTTCTCCCAGACAAAGAGGAACATGATCCATGGTTTGATAGCAGCTCCAGCTTCATAGTCCCAGCCACCAACACCCCCCCCCCATTACCCTGCCAGACACCTGAATTCAAGAACAATGTTTTCACTACCCCTGACTCTGATCAAATGTTTTAACTTATACAGTGCATTAAAATAATTTTACTAAATGGAATAAACACATGGCATCAAGCTTCAGAATCTTTGCACCTGAACTTTTAGTGAATAACAGACACACCAGCATTTCTGTAGCCAACAGAAATCTTAGCTTTGAGATTTCAGCATTCCTGGTATCCAAGTTTGGATGTGCTAACACTGCCCTTAATGGGGCACTTCAATCACACAATCCCATAACAATCAATGTCATTTGACATTCACTTGTAGGTGGTGCTAGGAAAAAGACTGATGTGCCAACTCCATGCTGGCTTGACCTATGCCATCTTCAAACCTGGAGCAAGTGGGGCTCCTCTCTCCATGACACCTTTTGTGTACTACCCCAGGAGGACCTTTAACTTGAGACAAAATTATGAAGACTATCTCTACCAGCAAAGATTCCAGTGAGATGTGCCTACATGGATAAAGCTAAAATCTCTCTAAAGTGAGGTTGTTGGCAGTGCTGGAGCCTGAACTCAGGGCCTGGGCAATAAGCATTTGTACTCAAGACTAGCCCTTTACCACTTGAGCCCAAACTCCATTCCCAGCTGTTTTTATTTTTGGTAGTAAGAATCTATCAGACTTTCCTGTTCTAGGTGACTTGGAACTTCCATACTCAGATCTCAGCCTCCGGACCAGCCTTGATTAAAAGTGTGGATCAGCCATGCCCCATACCTGAGGACTTCTGCCAGCACATTTTTTCCCAAAAATTGGAAGAGGAAGATGAGAGAGGGTTGAGCTCATCCTGCCCTGCATATGAAGGAGAGCATCAGCGCCTGAACTTCATTCCCTGTTGTAGGCTGCTGGAGGAAAAGGAAGCAAATAGGCACAGGCTGCTAGCAGATGCCACAGAACAACTTGTGACCAAGACTCCCAGAGCAGACCTCAGAATCGATGACAGAGTTGGATCTACCCATTAACAGAGGCAGTGGTGACACCTGAAACTGCGCGTTTGAGCCTTTGCTGCTAGTAAACAGGGCCACCTATGTCTCAATGAGAAAGGTGAGATTTTGGTGGAGAAGGTGAGATTAAACATTATGTATCATGCAAGAAGACAGACTATAAGGGGTCTTTTATTATTCCAAGTGAGATTTTGGATTTCCTCTTCTGTTTCTTTAAAGAATGACATTGGGATATTGATGAATATTGCACTGAATTTGTAGATAGTCCTTATCAAGATTGCCATTTTTACAATATTACTTCTTCCAAACCAGGAGCATAGGTTTTTGCATTTCCTCAGTTCTGCGTTAATTTCCTTTTCCAGGGTTTATAGTTCCATCAAAAAGGTGCTTTACAGTCTAAGTTAATTCCTAGGTATTTTATTTTCTTTGATAGCAAAATGAGTTGCTATCCTGATTCTTTCCTCATTCCTCTCATTTGTTGGCATATAGGAAGGCAGTTGACATTGAGGGTTAATTTTATACCCTGCTACCTTACCAAAGTTTTATATCAGCTCAAGCAGCTTCGGACTAGAGTCTATAGGGTTCTTTAAATACAGAATCATGTCATCTGTAAGGAGAGAAAGTTTCAGTTCCTCTTTCCCTTTTCCTCCTCACTCCAGTTAGAATGGCCAAGATCCAGAAATCTAATAACGTATGGTGGAGGGGATGTGGCCAGGAGGGATCACTACTACACTGCTGGTGGGATTGCAAACTCGTTCAACCACTATGGAAAGCACTATGGCAGTATCCCAAAAAGACTAAACATAGAGCTCCCCTGTGATCCAGCAATTTCACTACTTGCCAATCGTCCAGATAGGACATACTAAATTCACTAGAAAAATAACCTTTATCACAGCATTATTTACTATAGCAAAGGTATGGAACCAACCCAGATGCCCATCAGTTGATGAGTAGATCAAATATGGTATTTTTACACAATGGAATTCTGTGCTTCTGTCAGAAAGAATGACAGACGAATTTGTAAGGATATAGAAAGACTGTAAAGTTTAGAAATTAGTTTCTGTCTCCTTCTCTCTCTCCTTCTCTATCTCTGTAAAATTTAGAAGTTCCTGTTTCTCTCTCTGTTTTCTGTCTTCTGTCTCTCTCTCTCTCTCTGTCTCTCTCTCTCTCTCTCTCCAATCCTTAGGCTTGAACTCAGGGCCTGAGCTACTTTTGCTCAAGGTTAGCACTCTACCATTTGACCCACAGTGCTGCTTCTGGCTTGCTCTTTTCACGTAGTATTGAGGAATCTAACCCAGGCCTTCATCCTTGATAGGTTAGCACTCTACCACTAAGCCACACAGTCAGCTTTTAGAGGTTTCTGACAAAGGTTTTCCTACATGCTATTATTTCCTCTGTGAGTGCTCTTAATGCTTGCTGAAGGTTGACTTTGTTTAGAAGAGTTACCCTAATGCTCCTATATACAGAGATTCTATATGTAGCTAAATGTTTTTCATTACTCAGAATTTCTCTATTGTGTATGTTCTGAAATGTACTGAAGACTGACTTCTGATTAAAAGTCATTGCACATTTGTTCTATTCATTAGTTTTCTTTTCTTCTATGGGAATCAGGTTTGTGATGAACACAGATGTATGCCTTCCAGGTCAAACACTTTCCACATTTGTAATATTCATAAGGTTTTTCTCTCCTATATGCATTTTATACTTAGTCATGCGTTCATGATGGATTTTTCATATTCTTATATTCATACGATTTTTATCCTGTGTCTGTGTGGTATCATGCAAACTCAACTATGAGTTCTTCAAAAAAATTTCCCTTTCATTTTATTCATAGGATTCTATCCTGTGGGTGTTTAGTGATAAATCTTGACTTGTGCCTTCTGGGGAAAAGACTGAACATTTGCTACATTCATTAAGGGTTTGATCTTGTGTTGGTTCTGTGACACAAGCTGAGTTTTCTTCCACAGACTAAAAAGTCTTTCCTATTTATTACATTGCTAAGGCTTCTCATATGTGTGAACTCTCTTACGCTTCCTGAAGGGTGAATACTGCACGAAAGACTTTCAACTTTGGTTATATTCCTAAGGTTTCTAATATGTGTGAATTCTCTTATGCCTCCTATAATGTGACTTCCATCTGAAGGTCTTACCACATTTGATGCACTCGTACAGTTTCTCTCCTGTGTGTGTTCTCTGATGCAATTTGAGGGAAGACTTCCATTTGAAAGACATTCCATATCAGTTACATTCATAAGGTTTTTCTCCTGTTTGAATTGTCTTATGGATGTTGAGGTTTGGCTTCTGTGTGAAAAGACTTTCCACATATGTTACACTCATACGGTGTTTCTCCTGAGTATATTCTCTGATGAACATGGAGTTTTACCTTCCATTTGAAAAACTTTCCGCATTCACTACATGCATAAGTTTTCTCTCCTGTGTGTGTTCTATTATGCCCATCAAGATATGACTTCCACTTGAAGGTCTTTCCACATTTGTTGCACACATAAGGTTTCTCTCCTGTGTGTGTTCTTTGATGCAATTTGAGGGAAGATTTCTGTCTGAAAGACTTTACACATTGGTTACATTCATAAGGTTTCAATCCTGTGTGTATTCTCTGATGAACACGAAGTTTTCCCTTCCCTTGGAAAGACTTTCCACATTCATTACACTTATAAGATTTCTCTCCTGTGTGTGTTATTTGATGAACTCGAAGGTGTATCTTCTGGGTGAAAGACTTTTCACATTTGTTACATTCATAAGGTTTCTCTTCTGTGTGTCTTCTCTGGTGCAAAGTGAGGTATGATTTCAGTCTAAAAGTCTTCCCACATTTATCCCATTCATAAGATTTCTCTTCTGTGTGAGATCTCTGATGTGTGCTGAGAGCTGAATTCTGGGCAGAAATTGTATTACGTCCCTCATATTCATAAGGTTTGTCTTCTCTTGGAGATCGAGGTTGGAGCGTCAGGTCTGACTTCCCAGAAATTAATTTTCACACTTGATGTACGCATCACATATCTCAGGATATTTGCTCTGAGGTATTGTAAGGCGTATTTCATTACTGAAAGATTTCTCACATTCACTACATGTATGAGGAGTCTCTCCTGTGTACATTTTCGGATGTGTAGTGATGGTCGGTGTTAAGTACAATATTTTTCATCACACAGTACATTTAGCAGTTTTCCTCCCTCCCTGAAGAATTTCTTGGGCAGGGAGAACAGAATTATGATACTGCAGATCTTTTGGACTGTCTCAATCATGAATAAAATGCTCTGAATATCCGATGGATTTTTTAAGAACAGGAGACATACGAGATCTATATGCAGCATGCATCTCATCAGGCTTAGGAGACAGAGCATGTTCTGACATTTAATGAACTCCTCAGTCCTCACCCCTAAGTTGTTACCGTTATTACTAATCAGCTCTGGATTATGTGTAGAGCTCAAATTTAAAGTTGTTGCTAATCTCACGTTTTCCTCCACTTCGATACTAATTGCAACTGCTACTTCACAAAGACATTCATGTGGACTTTCCTGGCAGGTCTTGAACACATTTTCCATTACATGGACATCTAAAATGAGTCATAGAAAAAAAGACACAAACATACATGAGATACAAATATTCCTTAGTGTAAAAGTAATGACTTTACTTTCCCATCCTAAGTGTTAGATATTTTAAAATATAAAAGTGGAAATTGATTTGTGAGAAATATATGTTTTTCTCCATAACATATTAAGAAAATGATATTTTACAATGACCAATAATGTTTTTCTATGTTTTAGTTCTCTTTTTATATCACAGGAAATATTTATTGAAATTACCCAACTATGTATTGCTACAGTTTTAAGCTGAGTACTACCTATAATATACCTGCAGCTGTTGTATTTTCAAATACTGTTTTGTTTATACATTGAGGAATAGCCGCCTTTCTTTTATTTTTGAGAAATAATCTAAATATTGTGCTGTTTTGCATCTTTTTAAAACTTTCTTTTCTTTTCTTTTCTTTTTTTTTGTTGTTCATCCGCCTCGGCCCTGTCCCTGAACACTTCAGCAGAAGACTATAACCCCTATCCTTGAGCTACAGCCCCACTTCCTGTTTTCTAGAGTTAACTACAGATAAGAGTCTCAGGTCCTGAGTAGCAGATAGGATTACCTTACCCAGTTTCAATGCTGTGTGCTTATTAACCATTAAGTGAGGAACACGAATTTTTTCTAGATTCAGCGGCCACAAGTTTGGTTTATATGTCTGTTTGCCTTTGATCCAAGCAAGAACGATTCTTGAGAGTAAGGACTTACACCTATATCCCTTCAGTTACAACTTCTCACTAAAGTCTCAATTTAGGTATTTGTGAAAATTTTGAAATTTGTTTCTTTCCATTTGAAGTCTTATAAAAATTCCTTTTCTAACACTCCTGTCCCTCAGAACCATGGAAGACCAGAAAATCTCCAGCTCATTGTCTAGTTAATTTTCTTATGTTGATTGAAACTTTGTTGTTTTTTTTTCCTTCCATTCCTGAGTTTGAACTTAGGACCTAACCACTGTCCTTGGGTTTTCTCAAGACTAGAACCCTACCAATGAAGTCATTACTTCTGGCTTTTTCTATGTATATGGTAATAAGGAATCAAACCTGTGTCTTTGTGCATGCTAGGCAAGCACTCTACCTCTAGGCTCAATTTCTGGTGGAAAGGTCTGGTTCTGAATACCAGTCTCTTCCTACCAGCAAAAAGATATTATCCTTATCAGAGAATAATGCCCTGACTAATTCCTTGTTTGCTCAATCATTTATAGTCTTAGTTTTAAAGAAATGAAATATCATTCTTTCTTTCTTTCTTTCTTTCTTTCTTTCTTTCTTTCTTTCTTTCTTTCTTTCTTTCTTCCTTTCCTTCCTTCCCTCTTTCTTCCCTCTTTCTTTCTTTCTTTCTTTCTTTCTTTCTTTCTTTCTTTCTTTCTTTCTTTCTTTCTTTCTTTCTTTCTTGTTTTGCAGTCATGGGACTTGAATTCTAGACCTGGCTGTTCTTCCTGAGCTCTTCAGCTCAAGGCTACTGCCCTATGTCTTTAGCCTCAACCCCACTTCTCATTTTCTATTGGTTCATTGGAGAGAAGAGTCTAAGGTGTTTTTGTGATAGGTCAGTCTTTGAACCTTGATCCTCAGATCTCCGCCTCCTAAGTAGCTAGGATTACAGGCATGAGCCACGGGCTCAGGGCTTTCTCATTTTATTTTGTTTCACAGTGATTTCTACAGAGAAATCTAACTTTAACTCTACTGCCACATAGAATTCATTATATCACCCTATGATTCTTGGTGCCGGGTGTTTGGGCTAGCATGCACAAAGACCTGGTTCAGTTCCTTGGTACTACATACAAAGAAAAAGCCAGAAGTGGTGCTATGACTCAAGAAGTAGAGAGCTAGCCTGGAGAAAATCCAAAGGCCATGCTCAGGCCCTGAGACCAAGCATAGGATTGGGAAAAGAAAATGATTCTTGATTCATCCACAAAGAATTCCATACTTTCCACACAGGATTTAGGGTAATTAAGAATATTATTGCTCAGTACATCACAACATGAACTTACCAATGGGGCTCAGGCTCCAACATCAATATGAAGATGCATTCACTCACCTGTGATATTCTTGTCAGAGGAATTTCCTATCCAGAGTTCTGCACAGTGCTCTAGCTTGTCAATTAATACAGGTTTGGGAACACAGTGCCCTGTAAATTAGAAACAGTAGAGAATTATTGCTTATGCTGTGTCATCATTGCTTTAATTCGCAGACATCCTACTCACAAGTTATCTATTAAATCTCTTTTCTCATTTCTCACTGGCTCCATGGTTGACTTTTCCCCAGCTCTGGATTCATTTTGTATGGCATAAACTTAGCTGTCTTGCTCAAGGCTAGAAAAACACCAGTTTGAGTCTCAGCTCCACTTACATGCGTAGGTCTTCATGCACTATCCAAGCACTCAACCACAAAGTCAAACTCTTGACACTCCACTAACATTTTTGAGGGGTTACGTGGAGTTATAGAGTTTCATGGCAATTTTTATGCCATTGTTGGCTTCAAATTAGAATTCTTAGATTTCTTCCTCCTGAATATTTTAAGATTACAGGCATGAAACATTGCACCTAGTGCCAGGTTTCCATTATAAACTCACTGTTTAGTGATTTGTAGATCCTATTTCCAATAATGATATATATTCTATTCTGGATTGTTTATCCACTTACAATTACTGTGTAAGTTTGGAATGTCGTCTCCATTAGAGGAAACATAATTTAGAACTGTTGTCAAAGTATCCTGAAGGTATCCTGAAGAATGAGTTCAAAATTACCTTAGGTTTTCTTTAGAAAGTAATGATACTTCTCAGGGGCCTGGAATCTTTCATTTAAATAGTATTGAAAGTTTGATAAACATTCATGTATCTGCAAAATAACACGGCACTTGGCCTTGCAAATGAATTTGACTTTTGCTCACCTAAGGACACCAGGTTGCTGTAGGTCTCCAGCATTACATCTCTGTAAAGGGTCCTCTGAACATTGTCCAGATGCTGCCACTCCTCCCAGCTGAAATCCACAGCTACATCATCAAATGACACCAGCTTCTGGAATGGCACATTTTCATCAAGTAATTAGCACTGAGTTATAAACACACCATATCTGGAATTTTATTCTTTTTTTGTTGGAATTTTATTCCTTTACTTAAATGTTTAGACTTACATGAAATATTGACCTGAAAAGCTTAGGGATGGTGCCTAGGCCCAGAGTTCAAGTCCCAAGACCCACAAAAAAATAAAAAGGCAAGCCAGTTCTTGGTCATCCAACACGCCTGTCATCCTAGCTACTCAGGAGACTGAGATCTGAGGACGATGGTTCAAAGCCAGCCTGGCACAAAATTCCATGAGACTCCTTTCCAATTACCCACCATAAAATGTTTAATGGCTTGTGGCATATCATGGTAGAGCAATTGTGGTATCGACAAAAATAAGTCGGGGGAGTAGATTTAGGTTATAAATGGAATTATTCCATTGAAAAAGAACTACATTATATGATGACATATGCTGGTACTGTGAGAATATTGCAAAATCTTAGGGTATCAAGTAATAATACTGTGAAGTACACCCAGAATGTTAATGTTCTATGTCTGGCAAAATAGTCACTTGGGGAAGAAAGTTTTTTTCTTTTTTTTGGCTGGGGCATTTTTAAGGCTTGAACTCTGGGCCTGGGTACTGTTCCTGAGCTCTTCAACTCAAGGCTATCACCCTACCTATGAAGCCACACTGCTATTTCCCATATTCTAGTGGTTACCTGTAGATGAGAGTCTCATAGACTTTCTAATGCCCAGGCTGGCTTTGAACCAAATCTTTAGATATCAGCCTGATATCTGAGTAGCTAGGATTACAGGTAGAAGTCACTGCACCTGGCAAGAAATTTATTTCTTGCTGTTTTATACTACAAATTTACTGTATGTTTTACTTTTTCAAAAAGACTGAGGATGACCTTTGTTCTGTATATAATGGGAAGAGGGGTAGGGAGCTGTGAGCAGAAGAACTGAGGGGCAATACTCAGGGTAGGACAATAGCCTTAAACTAAAGAGCTCAGGACCCAAGGTCCAAGACCCATGAGTTTCCCCACTACCCCACAAAAACAGGGAAAAAATTGGAGATTGAGAGGATTTTCTAAAAAGAATATATAGAAATAGTAGTTCAAAATGTAGAAAGAAGTTCAATATTAACAGTCATGAGAAAAATTAAAATTACAATGAAATCATTACTTTAAATATGTTAATATGAATATAGTTTTAAACAAAAAGATCCACATACACACACACACACACACGCATACAAAAAAACAACTTTCAAAGTCTAACTATTACTGGGAAGGTAGTGAGAAGAAGTAGAACTTTGGAATAGTTCTGCAAGGAATATAAAACAATCAAAAATTGCGTGGAGAGTGCTAAAAAAGTACTAAATATAGAATTACATAAAAATATGGTCCAACACTTCTATTTCTAGATTTGTACCTAATGGAAGAAAAAGCAGAGACTAGAACAAATATGTGGAGAATCTATTCACAACTATTAATAATAATCAAAATATAGAAATATGCAAAACAATGCATTGAAAAGGAAGAACATTTTACTATATTTTACAGATGAATCTTGATTACAGTAAACTAAAAATACAGCAGTCATAAAGGAAGAGCTAGGGTATGTTTTCCCTTCCAGAGCTTCCAAGGATCAACAAACCCTTAGAGCCAAAAAGCACGATGGTTCCAGAGAATGGAGTAGAGAGGAACAGGAGCTGAATGTTTAATGATTATACATGGAAGATGAAAATTGCTCTAGATGGGTAGAATGAAGAGAGAACTCTACCCTAAACAATGGTTATGTAGCCACACAGGATGGGACACATATACTCCCTGATCTTGGGAAACTCAAGAAGGATTTCTAGCCATCCTAGATGCATGGAAAGATCTATCATAAAAACTAATGTGGAGGGGCTGGGAGTTTGGCATAGTTGTTGAGTGCTTGTATGAAGACGAAGGTTCAATTCCGCAGTACCACATACACAGAAAAAACCAGAAGTAGTGCTGTGGCTCAAGTAGAAGATCACTAGGCTTGAGGAAAGCTGAAGGACAGTGCTCAGACCGAGTTCCAGCCAAAGGGCTTGTTTAAAATAAAACAGAAAGCTGAGCATGATGGGGTGGTAGCTCACTTTTATAATCCTAGCTACTCAGGAGGCTGAGATCTGAGGATCAAGGTTTAAAGCCATCCTGGCACAAAAAGACCTGAGACTCTTATCTCCAATTTACCTTTAGAAAATGGGAAGTGGGGCTTGGCTCCAGGGTAAGGTGGTAGCCTGGAGCTGAAGAGCTCAGGGATAGTGCACAGGCTGAGTTCAAGATCTATGACCCACCAAAAAAAACCAAAAAACAAAAAATAATATGGAAAAATTTGGATTCTGTGAATTTTGTCAGGCATATAAATGTCTTTTTTTCCTGTTGAAATAACAAATTGTTTGGAAACATTTTAAAAGTTTTTACCTAGAAATGTACACTACAAATGGAATTAATAACAAACACAAAATATGCAAAAGATACAAATTATCACAATATGGGTATCCTGCTTCTGTATCTTTTCACTGACTCCTGTTCAAATGAGTCACATATTCTGAATCATTTCTCCCTGTCGATATATGCCACACATGTTAGCTTCTACTGAACTTCTTGGGAAATCAAAAGCAAATACTAAGCAAATGTGTGTTAGATTTTGTCAACAGTGATATTTCAAATATAAATCCCTACTCATTGCATTATTTAATATCAATGCCGGAATCTAACTTACACTGGCAGAATCTTCAATCTTTTGAGAATCTTCAAAAGGGTGTGTAAATATTTAGGATCGTTATGTCTTCCTGGAGGAAAGATCCCTTTAGTAGTATGTAGTCACCTTCTTTGTCTTTTCTTACTAATTTTAGTTTGAAGTCTATTGTATCTGATATGAGGATGGCAACTCCAGCCTGTTTATGGGGGCAGTTAGCTTGATAGAGTTTATTCCAACCTCTCACTTTCAAAAGATGATTGTTTTTGGGTAAGATGTGGCTCTTTTTTTATTTTAATATATTTTTATTGTAATTAATAGAAGGGTTACATTATATTCACCAGATAGAAGGTGCATTACTTCACAAACTTTGATACCCTTTCTCATGTCTTGGTCCCCAGTTCCCTCTCCCCACCCCCAACCCTCATCTTGTTTTACCCGCTTCCCTATCCTATGTCAAATAACCAAATATGCATATATACAATATATCAGACAATCAGGTGAAATACTGTAACAATATGAGTTAACCAAGAGACAGAAAAAGAGATGAGAGATAACATAGTACATTAAGGACAACCATCACTCATTATATGGCTTTTGTTTCTGTATCCTGGAGGTTCTTTCATTTAGCATCATATTATATGGCCTTATGTATCTAGGTTTTACTCTATTATAAATCTCGGTTAGGTGAGCCCAAGGTTTCTACTGATAATGACAAATGAGACAAACCATTGAGCCTGTGTTCCTTTGGGTCTGGCTTACTTCACTTAATATGATTTTTTAAATGTCTTTCCATTTCTTTACAAATGGGGCAATGTCATTCTTTCTGACAGCAGCATAGGATACCGTTGTGTATAAATACCACATCTTGTTGATCCACTCATCAACTGAGGGGCATCTGGACTGGTTCCATATCTTTGCTATGGTAAATAGTGCTGCAATGAATATTGTTGTGCTAGTGAATTTAGTATGTCCTTGTTTCTAGACAAGAGGGTAAATGCTGAGTAGTGGAATTTCTGGTTCATAGGGTAGCTCTATGTTTAGTCTTTTGAAGAATGCCATACTGTTTTTTCCATAGTGGTTGAAGGAGTTTGCACTCCCACCAACAGTGTAGTAGTGATCCCTTCTGGCCACATCC
Organism: Megascapheus bottae; assembly: GCF_031878675.1. Classification (NCBI taxonomy): domain Eukaryota; kingdom Metazoa; phylum Chordata; class Mammalia; order Rodentia; family Geomyidae; genus Megascapheus; species Megascapheus bottae. Next base: position 948,695 of record NW_028327691.1, read on the forward strand.
CCTCCAGCATCTGTTGTTATTAGATTTCTTGATCCTGGCCATTCTAACTGGAGTGAGGTAGAATCTTAGAGTTGTTTTGATTTGCATTTCTTTATGGCCAGACATGTTGAGCATTTCTTCATGTGTCTGTACGCCATGTAGGGTATTTATCTAGACATTTTCCTTATCTTTATAAAACATCTAGAAGATTGGGTCTAACTGCAGAGATTAGGTATTTTGTTTTAACTTTTGATTCGGCCCAAATCTTGACTATTTAACTTAGATTTAGAAGCCAAATATAATGTTTTATATCATTGCCTTATTCAAATTAAAAAAATAAAGAAAACAAAAACCTTCTGTGCTGGAGATGTGCTAGAGATTGAACCTAGGGCCTTTCATAAGTGAGTACATGCTGTACCTTGGAGATACATTTCTATCCTTATATTATTTTCTTTCTGATATGTAAGTCCAGCTGCTAATGCTGAATGGATCAGAAACAAATAGCAATTCAACTGGAATTTGCAAGTTCATCCTGGAATTCAGAGGGGAATGGAGACCCCTGGCTGAAGTTTTTCTCCTTTTCTTTTTCTTTTTTTCCATAATGCTTTTTTTGTAGAATTTTTTTATTTTAATTAGTAAAAGGGTTACATGATATTTGCCAGATAGAAGGTGCATTAATTCACATACATTCATACCATTTCACACGTCTTGGTACCTGTTTCCCTCCCCCACACCCCCCCCTCCCATCTTGGTTTTCCCCCCTTCCCTATCAAATTTCAAATATCCAAATACAAATAAATTCAATATATCAGATAACAAAGTGATATACTATACCAATATGAGATAACCAAGGGACAGTAAAGGAGACGAGAGACAACATAGTACATTAAGGACAACAATCATTCATTATATGGCTTTTGTTTCACCATCCTGGAGGTCCTTTCAATTAGCTTCACATTATATGTCCTTATGTATCAAGATTTTGCTCAATTGCAAATCTCTGCTAGTAGAGCCCAAGGTTTCTACTGATTATGACGAATGAGGGAAACCATTGAGCCTACGTTCCTTTGAGTCTGACTTACTTCACTTAATATGATTTGTTCTAAGTCTTTCCATTTCCTAACAAATGGGCCGATGTCATTCTTTCTGACAGCAGCATAGAATTCCATTGTGTACAAATACCACAACTTGTTGATCCACTCATCAACTGAGGGACATCTGGGTTGGTTCCATATCTTTGCTATGGTGAATTGTGCTGCAATGAACATTGTAGTGCTAGTAGGTTTAGTATGTCCTTGTTTCTGTGTGGTTGGGTAAATGCCAAGTAGTGGAATTGCTTGGTCATAGGGGAGTTCTATGTTTAGCCTTTTGAGGCACTGCCACACTGCTTTCCATAGTGGTTGAACGAGTTTGCACTCCCACCAACAGTGTAGTAGTGATCCCTCCTGGCCACATCCCCTCCAGCATCTGTTGTCATTCATTTTCCTGATCCTGGCCATTCTAACTGGAGTGAGTTGGAATCTTAGAGTTGTTTTGATTTGCATTTCTTTTATGACCAGAGATGTGGAGCATTTCTTCATGTGTCTATAGGCCATTTTTGTTTCTTCTTCAGAGAAGACTCTCTTTAAGTCTTTGGCCCATTTTTTAATGGGATGGTTGTTACTTTGGAGGTTAGTTTTCAAGTGATTCAATTTTTTGAGTTGTTGATATATTTTAGATATGAGGCCTTTGTCCGTTGTTTGGTTGGTGAAGATCTTCTCCCACTCTGTAGGCTTCCTGATTAGTTTACTAGCTATGTCCTTTGCCATACAAAAGCTCTGCAGTTTAATGAAGTCCAACTTATCCAGCACTTCTCTGAGTTGCTGTGCTTCTTGGTCCTTATTAAGAAAGTTTCGACCTGTGCCAAGGAGGCCTAGTGTACCTCCTATTCCTTCCTGTAGAGTTTTCGGTGTGTCAGCTTTTACCTCCAGGTCTTTGATCCATTTGGAGTTAATTCTAGTGCAAGGTGACAAAGAAGGATCCAGCTTTAGTTTTCTGCAGGTGCTTAACCAGTTCTCCCAGCACAACTTGTTGAAGAGGCTGTCTTTCTTCCATTCTAATTTTTTGGCTCCCTTGTCAAAGATTAGGTGGCCATAGGTCTGTGGTTTAATATCTGGGTCCTCAGTTCTATTCCATTGGTCTTCAGGCCTGTTCTTGTGCCAGTACCAAGCTGTTTTGAGAATTATAGCTCTGTAATAGAGTCTAAAGTTTGGAATTGAAATTCCTCCAGCGCTGTTCTTTCTGCTAAGAAGTGTTTTTGCTATACGGGGTCTTTTATTATTCCATATGAAATTTTGGATTGACTTTTCTATTTCTTTAAAGAATGACATTGTGATGTTGATGGGTATTGCATTGAATTTGTAGATAGCTCTTGGCAAGATTGTCATTTTCACAATGTTCATTCTTCCAATCCAGGAGCATGGGAGGTTTTTCCATTTCCTTAGTTCTGCTTTAATTTCCTTTTTTAGGGTTATAGTTTTCGTCAAAAAGGTCCTTTACATTATTAGTTAAGCTAATTCCTAGGTACTTTATTTTCTTTGAGGCTATTGTGAAAGAGTTTCTTTCCTGATTATTGCCTCTTTCCTCTCACTGTTGGTGTAAAGGAAGGCAGTTGATTTGTGAGGGTTGATTTTATGGCCTGCTACACTTCCAAAGCTTTGAATCAGCTCAAGGAGCTTGGGAGTAGAGTCTATAGGATTCTTTAAATACAGAATCATGTCATCTGCAAAGAGGGAGAGTTTTATTTCCTCTTTCCCTACTAGAATCCCCTTTATGCTTGCTTCTTGCCTTATTGCACTGACTAGGAATTCTAGTATTATGTTAAAGAGTAGTGGAGAGAGTGGGCATGCTTGTCTCGGTCCTGGCTTTAGATTTTTACCTTTAAGTGTAATACTAGCAGTAGGTTTCTCATACACAGCCTTTATTACATTGAGGAATGTTCCATGGATTCCTAGTTTCGCCAGAGCTTTTAACATAAAGGGGTTTTGGATGTTGTCAAATGCCTTTTCCGCGTCTATTTAGACAATCATGTGATTTTTGGTCCTTGCTCCTGTTGATGTGTTGAATTATATTAATTGATTTGCGTATGTTGAACCAGCTTTGCCTCCCTGTGATGAATCCAGTTTGATCATAGTGTATAATTTTTTGATGAGTTGTTGTAGACGGTTGGCCAGTATTTTGTTGAGAAGTTTTGCATCGATGTTCATCAAAGAAGTGGGTCTATAGTTCTCTTTCTTTGATGAATCTCTGTCGGGTTTCGGGATGAGGGTTATACTGGCTTCATAGAATGAGTTTGGTAAGGAACCTTCATTTTCAATTTCGTTGAAGAGCTTGAGGAGTATTGGTGTGAGCTCTGCTTTGAAGACCTTATAGAATTCAGCTGTGAATCCATCTTGCCCTGGGCTTTTCTTAGGTGGAAGTTCTCTAATTGCCATTTCTATTTCAGAGCTTGCAATAGGGCTGTTGAGTTGGCTTAGTTTTTCTTGGTTCAGTGTGTTTATATTAACATTGGCTAGGAATTCATCCATTTCTTCTAGATTCTCAAATTGTTGGCATAAAGGTTTGAGAAGTATTCCCTCATGATATTCTGGATCTTGGTAATTTCTGTCGTGATATTACCATTTTCATCTGCGATTTTGTTTATTTCGATATGCTCTCTTCTTTTTTTGGTAAGATTTGCTAAGGGCTTGTCAATTTTGTTAATTCTTTCAAAGAACCAACTCCTTGTTTTGTTGATTCTTTCTATAGTTTTTCTGGATTCCAAATCATTTAATTCTGCTTTGATTTTAATTATTTGCTTTCTTCTACTGGGAATAGGGTTGGTTTGTTGCTCTTTTTCCAGGAGCTTAAGGTGAGACATTAACTTGTTGGTTTGCAATTTTTCCAACTTGTTGTTGTAGGCACTCACCGCTATAAATTTTCCTCTGAATACTGCTTTTGCTGTGTCCCTAAGGAGTTGATATTTGTGTGCTCCTTACTGTTAAATTTCATAAACTATTGGATTTCTGTTCTGATCTCTTCGATTACCCATTGGTGATTCAACAATGTGTTGTTCAGTCTCCATGAGTTACAGTGTTTTCGTTGGTGGAGATGTGTGTTCAGTTCCAGTTTGATGCCATTGTGGTCTGAGAGTGTGCATGGAGTAATTTCAGTGTTTCTGAATCTGTCCAGGTTTGTTTTATGGCCTTAGATGTGATCTATTTTGGAAAATGTTCCATGTGCTGCTGAGGAAAACATATATTGTGTTGTTACTGGGTAGAATATTCTGCAGATGTCTGTTAGATCTAATTGGTCTATGTAGTTGTTCAGTTCTAATGTTTCTCTGTCAAGTTTTTGCCTTGTTGATCTGTCCATAGTTGAGAGTGGTGTTTTAAAGTCACCGACAATCACTGTATTTCGATCTATGTATGGTTTCAGTGTAAGCAAAGTTTCCTTGATGAAGTTTGGAGCTCCGGGATTGGATGTGTAAATATTTAGGATCGTTATGTCTTCCTGGAGGAAAGATCCCTTTAGTAGTATGTAGTGACCTTCTTTGTATTTTCTTACTAATTTTGGTTTGAAGTCTATTGTATCTGATATGAGGATGGCAAATCCAGCCTGTTTATGGGGGCCGTTAGCTTGATAGAGTTTATTCCAACCTCTCACTTTCAAAAGATGCTTGTTTTTTTGGGTAAGATGTGTGTCTTCAAGACAGCAGAACGATGGCTCTTGCTTTTGATCCAACTAGACATCCTATGCTGTTTAATTGGAGAGTTGAGTCCATTGATATTGAGAGTTAGAATTGAGAGATATTTATTAGTTCCTACCATTTTTAAAAGCTTTTAGTAGGGCCTGTGTCTTGACAGTTCTTGTGGTCCTTAGATGGTATGCTGTTTAGGTGCCGTTTCTTTCCCTATATTGCATTTATTTCGGTTTTCTATGTATAGAACATCTTTCAGAATTCTCTGTAGTGTTGGTTTTGTTGCGACATATTGTTGCAGCTTTTCTTTGGAATGGAATGTTTTTATTGTTCCCTCAGTTATGAATGAGAACTTAGCTGGGTACAGTATTCTTGGATGGTAGTTATTTGACTTAAGGGCATGACATATATGCTTCCAGTCACTTCTTGCTTGCATGGTCTCTGCCGAGTAATCTGGGGATATTCTGATTGGTTTTCCTTTATAGGTTACTGAACCCTTTTAACTGGCTGCCTTTAGGATCCTTTTTTTGATTTCTACTGATCCAGTTTGGATTACGATGTGGCGATGAGATGTTCTTTTCTGGTCAGGTCTGTTTGTGGTTCTAAAAGCTTCTTGTATCTGGATGGGTCTGCCCTTCTGGATGTTTCGGGAATTCTCTGAAATGTTTCCCTGAAGTATATTTCCAATACCATTGACCTCTTTTTCCAGACCCTTCTCAATACCAATTAGCCTTAAATTAGGCTTCCTAATTGTATCTTGGTCCTCCTGAAGCGCTCTCTCATTTTTCCTAGATTTGGATTGACTCATTTTCTGTTCTTTCTCTATAATAACTAAATTATCTTCAGCCCCGGAAATTCTCTCTTCTGCATTGTCTAACTTGCTATCAAAGCTATCTACTTTATTTTTCATCTCCCTTGCTCCTAATTGCTCATTTTTGATGCCTTGCATCTCTTCTTTTAGATCATGTATGGATTTCTTTAGCTCCTTGATTTCCATTTGGGTGGTTAGCTCAGTAGCTTTATTTTCTTTGAACATTTGCTGGCGTTCGGTCACCTTTTTATTTGTGGATTCTATGAGTTTATACATCTTTCTTTGACCAGCCTTTATTATGGCTTCCTTTATGGCTTCTTCTTTTTCACTTATCACCTTGTTTATGGTTTCCTCTTATTCAGCTATGGCTTCCTCCCTTATCTCTTTCTTTACATTTTCACATTTTTCATTAATGATGTTTATCAATTGCATTTGTACAGCACTTGGAAGACTCTCCTCTAGGTTTGCCAGTGACTGTTCCATTGGCTGTTTACATTGGGTGGGGGAGGTGGGAGGTGTTTTTTCTTGATTTGACATTTTTCTTGAGTTTCTTGTTCTGCCCATTTGAAAATGGGAGCAAGATTAATACTAAACACGATTATAGTTTTTCAGATATAACCAACCTAGACCTCTGTAGCTGGCAGACTCTAGATGTTCACAAGTTTTGATTGGTGTTATCACTCTTTCTTTTTGTGCAGTTTATGACTAGTCTAATTATTCACTGATAAGCGATTTATATCCAAAACAATAAGCCTCTCAATCCAATCTCTATTGTCTTTAAGTCCCTCTGAGCCTAGAGAATAATTAAACACGTAGATATACAATGTTGCTCAACATCCATCAAGTGTACATCAAGTGTAGATCCATGCAGTATAAGGGTTGAAAGAGGAGCAGAGGTCCAGAGATAGAAAAATAGAATGAGAGTGGTCAGGGGGTAAGTAGGTAGAGTATTTGAGTACAAAGTTTGGAAAGTATTGGAATAAAGCTTATGTGTTGCTGCGCAACTAGCTCTTAGCCCAACCAGTGGCCTCACAGTGGACCATAGGATGGATCTGCGAACTTCCGTCTGAGTGCGGTTGGCGGACGTTTTCCTGTGCTGCTTCAAGGGGCAGCCCCAAGCCAAGGGTCTGATGATTGAGAGTTTCAGGAGCTCTCAGCAGGACCAGCAGGAGGCCCCTCTGTTCCCAGGGGCGGGGCCCAGCTGGGGACGTGGGCTCCAAGGGCGCAGCTGCGCCTTTTTGTTTCTCAGAAAGGGAGCTTGGCTGCTGTTCGGCCCTTCAGATCCCTGCTGTGTTTCCACTGGTTTGTCAGAGTCTGTGACTGTGGGGGGGGCCCTCGGTGGTGTCTTGCTCAGGATTCCCACCTGGAGGATGCCCCGCTCGGGAATTGAGGGGGGGCAGATGCTGGCTCCTATTTACCCACACCCCCTACCCTCTGTTGTAAGGCAGTGTCCCAAAGCCCTCCACTCTCCAGATCCAGTGGCCTGGGTGAGGAGCCTGGTGGGCGGGTGGGAGCTGGGACAGCTCCGCCTCACCTGGTGGGGTGCTGAGTCTTAGGGTCCGCCCGCTTGTCAGTCTCCAGTCAGAGGGCTGGGGGTTGAGCCCGTTGGGCGGGTGAGATTTGGGACAGCCCCGCCTCCCTTGGTGGGGGTGCTGGGTCTTATGGGTAGCCCGCCTGTCAATCTCCAGTCAATGGCCTGAGGGAGGGGGCTGTTGAGGGGAGGGACAGGATTCTAAATTCCTTGCCCCCCTGCTCCCGCCAGTCTTTCTTGGGCGGGTGTTGGGGTCTGATTTAAGTTCTATTGCTTGGCACCCGTTCTGCTTTCCCGATGTGTTTGGGGATGCGCTGTATTACTGCGCCTCTGCGTCTGTCTGCGGGTACTTCACAGTGATGGGGAGCCTTTCACTCCCTTTGGGTCTCCGCCGCCGCCTGTGTTCTGCGTCTGGGCTCCGCTGCTTGCTGTTCTGGTTCCATGTCTGTGTTCTGCTGCTTCTGCCTGTTCGCTGGCGCGGTTCTGTGCTGGTTTCTGCAGGTGTTGGGTTCCCAGCCTAGTGTCCTCCACTACCTCCGCTTTTCGTGGATTAGAGCCGGTGCAGGCCCCCGCTTTCCCCGCGTGGAGCCGGTGCCAGCTCAAGCTGCTTTTCGCAGCATGGTCTGGCGTGGCTTTCCACGGCTTTCGCGAGAGGTAGGGGAGGGGTCCTGGCGTTCCGATTTCTTTGAGAAACTTGGATGTAAGCTTTATCTGGATTTCTTTTCCGGTTTGAGTCCTTCTCCCTTGCTTTTTGAGTTTGTTGTTGTGGATTTATTTAGATAGTTGGCTCGTGGGACCCCCTGGTTCTCTCTTTTTGTCAGAGAAAGCTAGGCAGCGTCCCTATTGTTTCGGCGCCATCTTCCTTCCTTAAGATGTGTCTCTTGAAGACAGCAGAATGATGGCTCTTGCTTTTTGATCCAACTAGACAGCCTATGCCGTTTAATTGGAGAGTTAAGTCCATTGATATTGAGAGTTAGGATTGAGAGATATTTATTAGTTCCTACCATTTTTAAAAGCTTTTAGTAGGGCCTGTGTCTAGACAGTTCTTGTGGTCCTTAGATGGTATGCTGTTTAGGTGCCATTTCTTTCCCTACATTGCATTTATTTTGGTTTTCTATGTATAGAGCATCTTTGAGAATTCTCTGTAGTGTTGGTTTTGTTTCGACATATTGTTGCAGCTTTTCCCTGGAATGGAATGTTTTTATTGTTCCCTCAGTTATGAATGAGAGCTTAGCTGGCTACAGTATTCTTGGTTTGATTAAAGGGCATGACATATATGTTTCCAGGCACTTCGTGCTTGCATGGTCTCTGCTGAGAAATCTGGGGTTATTCTGATTGGTTTGCCTTTATAGGTTACTGATCCCTTTTCCCTGGCTGCCTTTAGGAGGTACAAGAGGATTAACGTAGGACTGTAAGAATATTGTAGCAATGAAGAAAAGGTATAGCATAAGGATAACTGACCTAAGTTGGTAAGTAGGTAGCTTATTTGAGTACAAAGTTTGGAAAGTAGTAGAATCAAACTTATGTGTTGCTGCACGACTAGCTCTTAGCCCAACCAGTGGCCTCACAGTGGACCATGGGATGGATCTGTTTTTCTTGTCTACTTTGAGGGAAAGGGGTATTTCACAAGATGCAGAAGCGAAGATTTCAGAAGCAAATGCTGTGAGTGAATTAGCTCGTAAAAAGCATTTTTATTTTCTGTTATCTTTCTGCCAGTCTTGGGGCTGGAATTCAGGGCCTGAGCACTGTCCTCCGGTTTTCTCAAGTCTAGCCCTCTGCCACTTGAGCCACAGTGCCACATCTAGATTTTATATCTATGTGATACTGAGCAATCAAACCCAGATCTTCATGGATGCTAGGCAAGCACTCTACCACTATGCCAAATTCTCAACCCTGACATAGCAATTATAAAGTCATCATCATCATATCAAAATATCCTTTCTCCTACAAAGAATGAACACTTATCTATGTGTGTAATGCTTTTTTTTAAATTTCACTAATTCTTCTGTGTTTTTCCCTCTTGCAATTTTTACACACGAAAGCAAAGCTAATCATCAGGAAAAAATTGATTAGGATACAGAAACCTAATAATATCCTAGTAGATTGACGTCAAAAATATGTGCAAGATGCCCTGTGTGTTTGACTAGTGGTAGAGTCCTTGGCTACCACGCAAAAAGACTCAGGTTTGATTGCTCATTACCACATACATAGAAAATGCTGCAAGTGGTGCTGTGGCTCGGTGGGACAGCTAAAGCCTAAAGAAAGCCCAGGAACAATGTTCACAATCTGAGGTCAAGTCCCAAGACTAGCAAAAACAAAAAAAAATTCGACAAGGGGCAAAATGCAGACAGAGAAGGCACTGTGAAGCAAATGTCTTCTAAAGGAGGAGGGCAATATTGACCCTTAAGTTTGGATCTTACCTAAGAAAGGCTCCTTGAGCCTGAGACCAGACTGGTATTTGGGCCTGGTGGAAGACATTGGGATTGGACAAATAAGGTGTGATGTTTACTACATCCACATGTATATTGAGAGATTGGAGGAGAGATTCAGCCTCCAGTATGTCTTTGGTGAGGTCTTCTGTCAGCAAGGATCTTTGGTCATAGGGCCCTGAAAGGTGACCCTGCCTCACTTACAATGGAACAGAATATGGAACCCTGGTAACCAAGCCACTATAACTAACAACCAACTCAAGCCAGCTCCCTTGGCCTGTGGCTCAGGAGGAAGAAAGGTGTTGCTGTGCTGTTGCCAAAGGTCAGGAAACTCGAGTCTCAGGCATGGAAGTTGTGGATGTCTTACTCGAAGATGTACATGCTAGATCATTGCCAAGCCACAAATCCAGTATAACAGGCCTTTCTCTAAGAAGAAGGCCAGGAAAATCCAGGGCAACCAGATGAGGTATATTTCTAAGAAGAAATGTATTTGACCCCATCATCCTCCCCACACACTACAACTTTCATTTTTTTTAATTTTTTTTATTGTTCCCTCAGTTATGAATGAGAACTTAGCTGGCTACAGTATTCTTGGTTGGTAGTTACTTGATTTAAGGGCATGACATATATGCTTCCAGTCACTTCGTGCTTGCATGGTCTCTGCTGAGAAATCTGGGGTTATTCTGATTAGTTTGCCTTTATAGGTTACTGATCACTTTTCCCTGGCTGCCTTTAGGATCTTTCCTTTCGTTTCTATTGATCCAGTTCGGATCACAATGTGGCGGTGGGATGTTCTTTTCTGGTCAGGTCTGTTTGGGGATCTAAAAGCTTCTCGTATCTGGATGGGCCTGCCCTTCTGGATATTTGGGAAATTCTCTGAGATGATTCCCTGAAGTATATTTCCAGTACCATTGTCCTCTTTCCCCACGCACTCTTCAATACCAACTAGCATTAATTTAGGCTTCCTAATTGTATATTGGACTTCCTGAAGCGCTCTCTCATATTTCCTAGATTTGGATTGACTCATTTTCTGTTCTTTCTCTAAATAACTAAATTATCTTCAGCCCCGGAAATTCTCTCCTCTGCATTGTTTAACCTGTTATCAAAGCTATCTACTTTATTTTTCATCTCCCTTGCTTCTAATTGCTCATTTTTGATGCCTTGTATCTCTTCTTTTAGATCATGTATGGATTTCTTTATCTCCTTGATTTCCTTTTGAGTGGTTAGCTCAGTAGCTTTATTTTCTTTGGACATTTGCTGGAGTTTGGTCACGTTTTTATTTGTGGATTCTATGAATTCATCCATCTTTCTTTGAAAAACCTTTATTATGGCCTCCTTTATGGCTTTTTCTTTTTCACTTATCACCTTGTTTATGGTTTCCTCTTGGTCAGCTCTGACTTCCTCCATTACCTCTTTCTTTATATTTTCACATTTTCCATTAATGATGTTTATCAATTGCATTTGTGTAGCACTTGGAAGACTCTCCTCTAGGATTGCCAGTGACTGTTCCATTGTCTGTTTACATTGGGTGGGGGATGTTGTTTCTTGATTTGATATTTTTCTTGAATTTCTTGTTCTGCCCATTTGAAAATAGGTGCAGGATTACTTCTAAATACGATTATAGTTTTTCAGATATATCCAACCTAGACCTCTGTAGCTGGCAGACACTAGATGTTCCCAAATTTTGATTGGTATTATCACTCTTTCTTTTTTGTGCACTTACAGACCAGTCTAATACAAGCACTGATAAGTGATTTATACCCAAAACAATAAGCCTCTCAATCAAATCTCTATTGTCTTTAAGTCCCTCTGAGGCTAGAGGATAATTAACCACCTACATATAGATTATTGCTCAACAGCCATCAAGGGTAGATCCGTGCAGTATTAGGGTTGAAAGACGAGCAGAGGTCCAGAGATAGAAAAAAAGAATGAGAGAGGTCAGGCGAGGTACAAGAGGATTAATGTAGGAGTGGAAGAATGTTGTAGTCATGAAGAAAATGTATAGCATAAGGATAACTGACCTAAGTTGGTAAGTAGGTAGCTTATTTGAGTACAAAGTTTGGAAAGTAGTAGAATCAAACTTATGTGTTGCTTCACGACTAGCTCTTAGCCCAACCAGTGGCCTCACAATGGACCATCGGATGGATCTGTTTTTCTTATCTACGTAGAGGGAAAGGGGTATTTCACAAGATGCAGAAGCGAAGATTTCAGAAGCAAATGCTGTGAGTGAATTAGCTCGTAAAAAGCATTTTTATTTTCTGTTATCTTTCTGCCAGTCTTGGGGCTGGAATTCAGGGCCTGAGCACTGTCCTCCGGTTTTCTCAAGTCTAGCCCTCTGCTACTTGAGCCACAGGGCCACATCTAGATTTTCTATCTATGTGATACTGAGCAATCAAACCCAGATCTTCATGGATGCTAGGCAAGCACTCTACCACTATGCCAAACTCTCAACCCTGACATAGCAATTATAAAGTCATCATCATCATATCAAAATATCCTTTCTCCTACAAAGAATGAACACTTATCTATGTGTGTAATGCTTTTTTTTAAATTTCACTAATTCTTCTGTGTTTTTCCCTCTTGCATTTTTTACACATGACAGCAAAGCTAATCATCAGGAAAAAATTGATTAGGATACAGAAACCTAATAATATCCTAGTAGATTGACGTCAAAAATATGTGCAAGATGCCCTGTGTGTTTGACTAGTGGTAGAGTCCTTGGCTACCACGCAAAAAGACTCAGGTTTGATTCCTCATTACCACATACATAGAAAATACTGCAAGTGGTGCTGTGGCTCGGTGGGACAGCTAAAGCCTAAAGAAAGCCCAAGAACAATGTTCACACTCTGAGGTCAAGTCCCAAGACTAGCAAAAAAAAATTCGACAAGTGGTAAAATGCAGGCAGAGAAGGCACTGTGAAGCAAATGTCTTCTAAAGGAGGAGGGCAATATTGACCCTTAAGGTTGGATCTTACCTAAGAAAGGCTCCTTGACCCTGAGACCAGACTAGTACTTGGGCCTAGTGGAAGACATTGGGATTGGACAAATAAGGTGTGCTGTTCACTATATCTACATGTATATTGTGAGATTGGAGGAGAGATTCAGCCTCCAGTATGCTTTGGTGAGGTCTTCTGTGAGCAAGGATCTTTGGTCATTGGGCCCAGAAATGTGACCCTGCCTCCCTCACAATGGAACGGATTATGTAACCCTGGTAAACAAGCCACTGTAACTAACAACCAGCTCAAGCCAGCTCACTTGGCCTATGGCTCAGGAGGAAGAAAGATGTTGCTGTGCTGTTGCCAAAGATCAGGAAACTCGAGCCTCAGGCATGGAAGTTGTGGCTGTCTTACTGGAAGATGTACATGCTAGATCATTGCCAAGCCACAAATCCAGTATAACAGGCCTTTCTCTAAGAAGAAGGCCAGGAAAATCTAGGGCAACCAGATGAGGTATATTTCTAAGAAGAAATGTATTTGACCCCATCATCCTCTCCACACACTAAAACTTTCTTTTTTTTAAATTCTTTTTATTGTAATTAGTAAAAGGGTTACATGATATTTGCAGGATAGAAGGTGCATTCATTCACATACATTGATACCATTTCACATGTCTTGGTACCCATTTCCCTCCAACCCCACACCCCCCACCCGTCTTGGTTTTCCCCCCTTCCCTATCAAATTTCAAATATCCAAATACAAATAAATTCAATATATCAGATAACAAAGTGAGATACTATACCAATATGGGATAACCAAGGGACAGCAAAGGAGATGAGAGACAACATAGTATATTAAGGACAACAATCATTCATTATGTGGCTTTTGTTTCAATATCCTGGAAGTCCTTTCAGTTAGCTTCACATTATATGGTCTTATATATGGCCTTTTGCTCTATTGCAAATCTCTGCTAGTAGAGCCCAAGGTTTCTACTGATTATGACGAATGAGGGAAACCACTGAGCCTAAGTTCCTTTGAGTCTGGCTTACTTCACTTAATATGATTTGTTCTAAGTCTTTCCATTTCCTAACAAATGGGGCGATGTCATTCTTTCTGACAGCAGCATAGAATTCCATTGTGTACAAATACCACAACTTGTTGATCCACTCATCAACTGAGGGACATCTGGGTTGGTTCCATATCTTTGCTATGGTGAATAGTGCTGCAATGAACATTGTTGTGCTAGTGGGTTTAGTATGCCCTTGTTTCTGGATTGTTGGGTAAATGCCAAGTAGTGGAATTGCTGGGTCATAGGGGAGTTCTATGTTTAGCATTTTGAGGCACTGCTACCCTGCTTTCCATAGTGGTTGAACGAGTTTGCACTCCCACCAACAGTGTAGTAGTGATCCCTCCTGGCCACATCCCCTCCAGCATCTGTTGTCATTCGTTTTCCTGATCCTGGCCACTCTAACTGGAGTGAGGTGGAATCTTAGAGTTCTTTTGATATGCAATTCTTTTATGACCAGAGATGTTGAGCATTTCTTCATGTGTCTATAGGCCATTTTTGTTTCTTCTTCAGCGAAGACTCTCTTTAAGTCTTTGGCCCATTTTTTAATGGGATGGGTGTTTCTTTGGAGGTTAGCTTTGGAGTGCTTCAATTTTTTGAGTTGTTGATATATTTTAGATATGAGGCCTTTGTCCGTTGTTTGGTTGGTGAAGATCTTCTCCCACTCTGTAGGCCTCCTGATTAGTTTCCTAGCTATATCCGTTGCCATACAAAAGCTCTGCAGTTTAATGCAGTCCCACTTATCCAGCCTTTCTCTGATTTGTTGTGATTTTTGGTCCTTATTAAGAAAGTTTCGACCTGTGCCAAGGAGGCCTAGTGTATCTCCTATTCCTTCCTGTAAACTTTTCAGTGCGTCAGCTTTTACCTCCAGGTCTTTGATCCATTTGGAGTTAATTCTAGTGCAAGGTGACAAAGAAGGATCCAACTTTAGTTTTCTGCAGGTGCTTAACCAGTTCTGCCAGCAAAACTTGTAGAAGAGGTTATCTTTTTTCCATTCTATTTTTTTGGCCCCCTTGTCAAAGATTAGGTTGCCATAGGTCTGTGGTTTAATATCTGGGTCCGCAGTTCTATTCCATTGGACTTCAGGCCTGTTCTTGTGCCAGTACCAAGCTGTTTTGAGAATTATAGCTCTGTAATAGAGTCTAAAGTTTGGAATTGAAATACCTCCAGCTCTATTCTTTCTGCTAAGAATTGTTTTTGCTATACGGGGACTTTTATTATTCCATATGAAATTTTGAATTGCCTCTTCTATTTCTTTAAAGAATGACATTGGGATGTTGATGGGTATTGCATTGAATTTGTAGATAGCCCTTGGCAAGATTGTCATTTTCACAATGTTGATTCGTCCCATCCAGGAGCATGGGAGGCTTTTCCATTTCCTTAGCTATGTTTAATTTCCTTTTTTAGCGTTTTAAAGTTTTCATCTAAACGGTCCTTTACATTCTTAGTTAAGCTAATTCCTAGGTACGTTATTTTGTTTGAGGCTATTGTGAAAGGAGTTTCATTCCTGATTATTGCCTCCTTCCTCTCACTGTTGGCATAAAGGAAGGCAGTTGATTTGTGAGGGTTGATTTTATGGCCTGCTACCCTTCCAAAGCTTTGAATCAGCTCAAGGAGCTTGGGAGTAGAGTCTATAGGATCCTTTAAATACAGAATCATGTCATCTGCAAAGAGGGATAGTTTTATTTCCTCTTTCCCTACTTGGATCCCCTTTATGCTCGCTTCTTGCCTTATTTCACTGCCTAGGAATTCTAGTACTATGTTTAAAAGGAGTGGAGAGAATGGGCATCCTGAATGCTACCCCTCAGCACTTTTATGCAATGCTTACGCCTGTGACATTTTAAGCACAATTCAACGTTCTGTTTTTCGATGTTAATTAGATGTAAAAATCTTATGGAATTTATTGCATGGCTGATATTGAACTGGAATCTTCAGGTCTCCGCTTACCTTGAGTAGCTAGGATTACAGTACTTTTACAACCTGTATACTCATACACATCGCTTCTGATCCAAACACTCATTGTTCAATTTAACTAACAAGATGTGAGGAAAGATGATTGACTGTAATTTACTAGATGGGCTTCTAGTGAGTATATATTTCCACTTCCACTCTGAAGCCAGGGAAATCTTTCTGGTACATGTTTCAACTATCTCCCAAAGAGGAAATAATGTTTGAGTACGTTTGCTAGTATTTCAGATAGGAGATGGACTTTGGTGTTTGGAACCTGTTGGGCAGAGTGTATCAGCTGGGCTGTGATAACAGAGATGATGTTTCAGACAGGAATATTTTCATCCCAGACAGACTTAATCCAAATCCTTGGATTTCAGGCCTTAGAAGTGTGAGATGCCACCACCACCTGGTTCATTTTGGAAACCTTAATTGCTTCTCCTTTGTTCCTTTCCTTTTTTGGAAGATTGATCTAAGCTGGCTGATTGTGTATCACAATGAAGTGATTGGCCTCAGGAATTGCAAATGTTTGTTTCATCAGCATGGAATGAATGAAGTTGATCTAAACCCAATAGTATTTTACTTCTGATAAATAGGGAACTTACCTATATCATTTTTCCTTGCCTTTCCTTTCCCAAAGTAAGCAACATGTTTCTTAAAAACTATACTTCATGAGAATATTATGATTAGAAGCTATCTTCTGCACACTTCAGAATAGTCCTTGCATTTATAAACTTATATTACAATATTAGGTAGAAGAATGGTGACTGTTGGTTTCATAACTACTACATATGTTTTACTCTTTAAGGCTCATTAACTCAAGAAGGGATTAAATACATTTAGATAATAGTAGAACATAGCTGCTGCTGATTTGATGTGTGTGCAGATGATACACAGATTTATTAGGATTACTCAAAAGTTTTCTTCAAATTTTCAGTACTAGACTGCTATGCTAACGGGAAGGTGATAGTAATGATGCTGAAGTTCTATGAATCAGCTATGAAGCAGAATTTCAGGGGAGAGTATTTGCTAGGGACTTAATTTCTAAGACGCATATCAAGAATATTGAACTATAACACCAAATGATGGAGGACTCAGCGTCACATTTTGTTTGTTTTATGCAAGTCCTGGGACTTGAACCCAGGGCCTGGGAACTGTTCTTAAATGTTTTTTTTTGCTTCAGGCTAGTGTTCTACCACTTGATCCACAGCTCCACTTCCAGATTTTTGGTAATGAACTGTAAATCAGAATATCATTCAATTTGTTTGGGCTGGATTCAAACCTGATTCTGTGTAGATAGGATTCCAAGTGTGAGCGCACAGAGCCTGGCTAGTATCATTCATCATTCAAGTCATGGGACTGCAATTCTGCACCTGGGTCTTGTCACTGAGCTTTTCAGCTCAAGACTACTGCCCTATCCCTTGAGCCATAGGGCCACTTCTGGGTTTCTGGTGGTTAATTGGAGATGAGTCACATGGACTTCAGTGCCCAGGCTGACTTTGAACTGCTATCCTTGGATCCCAGCCTCTTGAGTAGCTACATTTACAAGTGTGAGCCACCATACCGGGCCAAATTATTTTTTTAAGTTAATTTTTTTGTTAAGTCAATATATAGTTGGCATATGGTTACATAAGTAATGAACACATTTCTTAAGAAAATTGTTATCCCCTCCCTCATTTTTCTCTGTTTTCCTACCCTCAGCCCCCTCTCCACCCAGATTGTTCAGTTCATTTCCGTTTAGTGTCTTCCAAGTATCACTGTTCAATTGGTTCACCCTTTTTCCTTTGTTTTTTTTTTTACCATTTTATTATACCCTCTCCATTCCCCAAATCACATAAACCTATGTACAAGACACAGGGTACCCGAATTCAACACAGTGACTACAGAGAATAAAACTAAAGGGAAAAAGAAGAAAAGAGGTAAAAAGCAAAGAAAATGAAAGAACATCATACAGTACCTTAGAAGCAACAACACTGAAAAAACAAAACATAAAACCTTGGGCTGAAAATGTAGCTTGCCTAGCATGTATGAAACCCTGGATTCCATTCCTCAGCACCACATAAACAAAAACTGGAAGTGCCACTGTGACTCAGCTGGTAGATTTCTAACGTTCAGCACAGAGTGTCTCCAAGTGACAAAAATCTGTCACATTTAAGTCAGGCTTCAAAACTTTGCTAGGAACCAGTTACGTGATTTGGAAGAAAGTCCAATTTTCAAAAAATCACTAGCCAGGTGCTGGAGGGTCATAATTGTCATTCTACTAGCCAGGGAGAAGGTGATTCAAAGCCTTTGCAAGCAAAAAAACGAAAACAAAAAAAAACTGTAAGATTCTTCTCTCCACTTATCCACCCAAAAACTAAGTGGAGTTGTGGCTAAAACTGGTACAGCATTAGCCTTGAGGAAAAAGAACTAAGAGACCTTGCCCAGGTCCAAAGTTCAAGCTCAGCACCAAGAAAGAAAAAAAAGGAGTCTAGATACCATAGTTTCAAAAGTATATCTGGATATCTTAGTAGATTTTTCTGATCTTTCCTCATTCATCTCATGGAACCACATAATCTTGATCCTGATCTGACTAAGAGCCTGCATTGTGCTTAATAAATTCATTCCACATATTCCAGTAGAATCTGGACAGCTAACAGCCACTTACCAATGCTTTATTCTACGTTTAGGCCAGTATGTCTTCATACCATCTACACAGTCAGCTATATCATCTTTCCAGAAGTAGCATTGAGTGTAGAACACTCAGAACTAAAATAATTGCATAAAGATGTAATAAAACCCCTTGATTCATTAAGAAAATTTCTGTACCACTTAGAGCAAGTACATTAGTGGTATTTACCTATAGCCTCTTTTTTTAAAAAAATTTATTAACATTGAATTTTACATCATATTTCAAATGTCATGTTTAACCAACAAGTATTCAAGAAGGGAATCGCTATACAATCACTGGCACATAAATTTTAGAATATAGTAAAAATTAAGCTGAGTCTTTGTATGTCATAGATACAGATTAATCTATAATAAAACACATGTCTATAGAGTGTATAGTCTATCCTAAATTTTTATGTCTATGTAGTTATGTTTATATCTCCAAAATTATGTCCAGAACTTTGGGTATCAACTATTCAATCATCGCTCTACTACTGTTTGAAACTAATATCCATATATTAAGGATACCATGTACCTTTTGTTCCTTGGTCTTGACTTATCTCACTCAACAGGATTCACTCTAATTTCATCCACTACCCCAAAAATGCCATTATTATTTTTTTCTGTGCAGATCTTCTTTTTATGTATTTATTTTTATTGTAATTTATAGAAGGGTTACATTATATTCACCAGATAGAAGGTGCATTACTTCTCAAACTTTGATACCCCATGTAATGATATGGTACACATTTCCCTTCCTCTACCCCCACTCAGGTTCATTTCCCCCCTTCCCTATCCAATTTCAAATAACCAATTAGGAACATATGAAATATATCAGAAAACAAGGTGAAATATTGTAACAATATGATATAACCAAGGGATAGCAAAAGAGATAAGAGATCACATAGTTCATTAAGGACAACAATCACTCATTATATGAGTTTTGTTTCTTTATCTTGGATGTCCTTACATTTAGTGTCATACTATTTGTCACGATGTCTCTAGATTTTGTTCTATTGTAAATCTCTGGTAGCTGAGCCCAAGGTTTCTACTGAATTTGACAAATGAGGGAGACTCTTGGGCCTAAGTTTCTTTGAGTTTGGCTTACTTCACTTAATATGATTTTTTTCCTTTTCATCCACATCCCCGAGAATGCTATTATTTTATCTTGTCGGTTGGCTATGTATCATTCCATTGTGTGTGTGTGTGTGTGTGTGTGTGTGTGTGTGTGTGTGTGTGTGTGTGCGTGTATCACATTTTTTGTAGTAGGGCATCTGGTTGTTTCCATCATCCAGCCTCATTTTCTACAGATATTTTTATAGTCTCTTTTTTATTTTCAGGGTAATGTATAGAGGGGTTACGATTACATTTACAGATAGTGGACTGCATTACTTCTCACACATTTATTCCACTCCACATGTTTTTGTCCCCAGTTCCCTCTCCCCTCCCCTTCCCAATCATCTTGTTTCCCCCCTTCCCTTTCCTATTTGACATAAACAAATAAACATATATAAAATATGCCAGGGAAAAAATCAGATACAGTAACAATCTGACATTAACCAAAGGGCAAAATAAGAGATGAGAAATAACATAGTAGATTAAGGACAAAAATCACACAAGATTAAGAGCAACGATGACACAAGATATAGCTCTTGTTCCCATATCCTAGAGATCCTTACATTTAGTCTCATCCTATATGACCTTATATACCAAGGTTTTTGAGTTATTGTAATCCTCTGCTAGGAGAGTCCTAGATGTGAACTAATTATTACAAATGAGGGAAACCATTGAGCTTATGTTTCTTTGGGTCTGGCTTGCTTCACTTAATACGAATTTTTCCAAGTCTTTCCATTTCCTTACAAATGGGGCGATGTCATTCCTTCTGATGGCAGCATAGTATTCCATTCTGTATAAGTACCACATCTTCTTGATTCAGTCATCTACTGAGTGGCATCTGGGTTGGTTTCATATCTTTGCTATGGTAAATAGTGCTGCAATGAGCATCATTGTGCTAGTGGCTTTAGTATGTCCTTTTTTCTGGACAATTGGGTAGGTGCCAAGTATGTTCAGTCTTTTGAGGAACCACCACACTGCTTTCCCTAGTGGTTGAACGAGTTTACACTCACACCAACAGTGTAGGTGTGATCCCCCCTGGTCACTTCTCCACCAGTATCTCTTATTAGGTTTTTTGATAATGGCCATTCTGACTGGAGTCAGGTGGAATCTCAAAGTTGTTTTGATTTTCATTTCCCTTATTGCTAGAGATATGGAGCATTTCTTCATGTGTCTAAATCCCATTTTAATTTTTTCTTCAGAGAATACTCTTTTAAGTCTTTAGCCCACCTTTTAATAGGATGGTTGTTTCTTTGAAGATTTGTTTGGGAGAGATTCATTTTTTTCAGCTATAGATATATTTTAGATAACTACATATATTTTTGTAGAAAAAAGAATGGAAGCCATCATGCTGGCTCACAACTTAATTTCAGCTACTTAGGAGGCTCAGGGCTTAGGATCACAGGTCAAAGGCAACCAGGGCCCTACAGTGTGTGAGATCAAACTCTGTGAACATACAATGACTGTAAGAGGAATCTCACTGCCTGGGAATGTAGCCTAATGGTAGAGTGCTCACCTAGAATGCATGAAGACCTAGGTTCTATTCACCGGTACCGCATACTCAGAAAAAAGCTAGAAGTGGCGCTGTGTCTCAAGAGGCAGAGCACTCACCTTGGGCAAGCGAGTCCAATGAAAATGTCTAGGCCCTGAGTCCAAGCCCTAGGACTGGCAAAAAGAAAAAAAAAGAGCTATCTTACTTAAGTAACAAGGAATGTACCCTATATTTATACAGACTGAAAAATTCATTAAGAAATTAGAAACTATGTAGAAAGTGCATAATTTCTTTTGTGTGTTGGCACTGGGTCTTCAACTGAGTGCTTCAGCTCTATCCCTGACCTTTTCTGCTCAAGGCTAGCACTCTACCAATGCAGCCCCAAATCAACTATCTTCAATTGAGATATAAGCAATGAATATTTCAGGGTGCTTCATGAAAAACATTTTTATAAATTGAAACTTTCAACACAGTCTTATTTTAGTATGAATGTTGAGATGGGAAGAGACAGAAAAAGTGAAATGTTACCTGATCCCCATAGAGAAGAAACTCAGCAGAACCACTGTGGTCTGCAGGCTTCTTTGTGAGTTTTGTTTGCTTGTTTGATTTTTGTCAATTGTGGGGCTTGAACTCTGGGCCTGGGCACTGTCCCTGAGCTCTTCAGCTCAAGGCTAGTGCTTTAATCTGTGAGCCACAGTGCCACTTCTGGTTTTTCTGGCAGTTAACTGGGTACGTTGGCTGGCTTTAAACTTTGATTCTCAGATCTTAGCCTCCTGAGTAGCTAAGATTATAGGTGTGAGGTACCATCACCAGGCTGCTGCTCTGTTACTATGCAGGTTCTGGATCAAGAACTTCAAGTTCTTACTTCAATTTTTTCTTCTCTTGCCTGATACTCTGCCATTTGAACGAAGCCCCAGTTCCTGGTCTTTGTTGGTTAATGAGAGATATTATGATTTTCTAATATTCAGAGCAATGATTATAAAACCCAGCATTTTACTTACTTGAATAAATTAAGAGACACGACCTAGTGAGATGGAAAACAAAATTTTTTTTCAAGTTGCTATCCTGTTCTAATGCATAAGTCTGGCTATTTTGCTTACACACAAATATGCATTTTACCAGTTTCTACTCTATTTTTGCTTAGCTTAAAACCACCACTGCCATTTCATACATTTTGTTGTTGTTGTTTGCGGTGCTTGAACTCTGTGCCTGCTCTGTTCCTCAGATCTTCAGTTCAATGCCAGTGCTCTACTACTTTTGATTTGGCCAGTCCTGGGCTTGAACTCAGGGACTGAGCACTGTCCTTATATTTTCTCAAGGCTAGGGCTCTACCACTTCAGCCTCAGCACCACTTCCAGCATTTTTCTATGTATGTGGTATTGAGGAATTGAACCCAGGCCTTCGTGCATGCTAGGCAAGCACTCTACCACTAGGCCAAACTCCCAGCCCAAAATTATTCATCATTACTATTAGCTATCTTCTTTTTTTTATTATTGATTCGTCATGGTGCTTGGACTTTGGGCTTGGACACTGTCCCTGAGCTCTTCAGCTCAAGGCTAGCGCTCTTCCTCTACAGCTCCATTTTTGGTTTCTGGTAGTTAATTGGTGATGTAAGTCTCACAAACATATGTGTCCAGGCTGGCTTTGGGCTTTGAACCAAGATCCTCCAATCTCAGCCTCCATAGTAGCTAGAATTACACGCTTCAGCCAGCAGTGCCTGAGTGTTTGATGTCTCTGTCTCTGTCTCTCTGTCTCTGTCTGTGTCTGTCTGTCTGCCTGTCTGTCTTTCTCTCTCTCTGTCTCTCTCTCTGTCTGTCTCGGTCTCTCTGTCTCTCTGTGTCTCTGTCTCTCTCTCTGTCTCTCTCTCTCTCTCTCAGTCTCTCTCTCTCTCTCTCTCTCTCTCTCTCTCTCTCTCTCTCTCTCTCTCTCTCTCTCTCTCTTTTGGTTGTAAGACTTTAATTGTGCACCTGGGCAGTGTCCCTGGGCTCTTCAGCTCAAGGCTACAGCCTTAAACACCTTGAGCCACAGTGTCACTTCTGGTTTTCTGGTGCTTAAGTGGAAGTAACAATTTCATGGACTTTAGTGTCTGGCCTGGCTTTGAACTGTGATCCTCAGAACCCAAACTTCTGAGATCATTTCCAGGTTTTTTTTTTGGTGTAAGTGGTACAGAGCAATTGAACACAGGGCTTTGTGCATACTAGGCAAGCAAACTACCACTAGTGTGCACTCCAGCCTTAGATAAGGGCTTTCTTTTTCTTTTTCTTTTTTTCACTCATGGGGCTTGAACTCTGGGCCTGGATGTTTACCTTAAGCTCTTCAGCTCAAGGCAAGAGCTCTACCACTTGAGGCACATTGTCATTTTGAATTTTCTGGATTATTTGGAAATAAGATTCTCACAGATTTTTATACCTGGGCCGTCTTTGAACCTCGATCCTCCAGGGTAGCTAGGGTTACCAGGGTGAGCCACCAGTCACGGGCATTAAATTATTATTTTTTGCATGTCCTATGGCTTCAACTCATGGCCAGAGCACTGTCCTAGGGCTTGCTCAAGGATAGCACTTTACTTCAGCCAGCCAACTCCCGGTCCAAATAGGCCACTCTTGAAGCTAGAATTACAGAGATCTGCCATAATACTGGCATGTCGTTATCGAAGTATATAATTTTTCATCTATTTTCGATGGCTTTTCCTTAGTGTACATATTTCCTACATATTTTATGGAAAACTTCCTTCCCACTGGGGCCATAAGTTAAGCCTAGTGGAAGAGTTCTTGCCGAGCATGAATGGAGACCCAAGTTCAATTCCTCAGCACGTCATAGATAAAAAAAAGATAAAAGTGGTGCTGTGGCACATGTAATAGAACTTGCGCCTTAAGAATAAACAAAAACAAAAACAAGGA
Source organism: Megascapheus bottae (assembly GCF_031878675.1). Lineage (NCBI taxonomy): Eukaryota > Metazoa > Chordata > Mammalia > Rodentia > Geomyidae > Megascapheus > Megascapheus bottae. Next base: position 972,261 of record NW_028327691.1, read on the forward strand.
TCGTGCTCAGGTCCTGAGTCTAAGCCCAGTACTGGCAAAAAAAAATTCTGCCCAAAGTAGACATTAAAACTTATTGTACTTTTCAAAAAATTTGTTGTCAAGGTGATATACAAAGAGATTGCTGTTACATATGTAATGAGTACATTTCTTGCAAACACTGTTACCCCCTCCCCCCTTTTCTCTTTCCCTTCCCCCAAGTCATAAATTTCATTTACAACAAATATATATGTATTTTCATTCCTGAAAAAAATAGTTTAAAATGTGTTCAAATAAATGATGTAGGTTGATATATTTATCAAAATGGACTGCTTGAACTCTAAAATAAACATTCCAGGTAATTTTTCTCATAAAATTGTAGTAATGCTATAAAACTAATAAAAAAGTAATTTTAGTTATTAATTTCTTATGTTTTACCTTTAACATTATTACACTAAGCATACTGTTTATGGTATTAATACAGACAGCATGAAATATGATTATGTAAAAAAATTAAATGATTCAAAATAGTAAGGTTGGGGGCCAGTAGTTTGGCTTGGTGGCACACACCCTGGACTGGCAAAAAAAGAAGTAGGGTTAGATAAAACAGATTTATTTCCAAATGTGTGGAAAATGGTATGATTTCTTGTTTGGCTAGTCCTGGGGCTTGAACTGAGGGACCAGGAACTGTCCTTGGCCACATTTGTTCAAGGGTGGCACTCTGACACCTGAGCCACAGTGCCTCATCTGCTTTTTCTGTGTATGCAGTGCCGAGGAATTGAATCAAGGTCTTCTTGTATACTAGGCGAGCAGTCTACAAGTAGGCCACATTCAAAGCCAAAGTAGATTTTTGATGCTATTGTGGAGTTTTAATTTTCTTAAATATTTGTACAAAGCACAATGGATATATAAACAGACTTGAACTCACAGAACAGAGTCCCACATAATATTACAGTTACTCTGGCTCTTCTCCCGATTGACAAAACACATTTCCAGGGATTTGCTCTATCCTTAAGCTTTGGTAGCTGACTTGTCTGTCCATGGAGGCCTGGCCTGGATTCCTGGTGATTCCATGCATTTCATAGTTCCCTGTATATCCAGTAAGGTTGTCTTCTATGGGACCAGACCTGTCTGGTTTTTGGCCCACCCAGGACCTAGGTGTCTGAGGTCTCACATTCTAAGTGGAAAATAAAACACAGTATAATAAGGACTGAAGAACTGCACAACATAATATTAACAATGAGAGTTTAATAGTTAGCAAAGTAAATACAATGAATACTTGACAAGAATCATGAGAGCAAGATAAAGAGATGTCTTTTTAGGAAGGGGACAGGGAAGCTCTAATTCCAGACTGGACTCCAAGTTGCCTTCAGACAGTAATTCTACTTCAGAGTCCTCAGAAGGGTCTCCTTCCTCATGAGAAACAGAATGTCCTTCCTGAGTTAAGAGGGGGATGGATTCTGGTTTGTCGAATGGAGATTGAGTCTCTTTTAGTGAGATGGATGGGTCTGGATATTCTGTGAGGATGGATTCATTTTCCTCCAATGAATCCAGTATTGAGAGTACACTTGTTGCTTCCCATGGGGACATTTTCCATGAGCCCAGCGTGTGCCCCTTCAGCTTGCACAATAAGTGGAGTGTTCCTCTGACTCAGATGGACTGACTCTGGGTGGAGTGTGAAAGGAAACGGAAGGAAATCTGGCTGCTCTTTTTCTTCCTCCATAGTATCTGCAGGTTCAACTTTGTCACACATGGGGTTCAGAGCAAAAGGTATATCCACAGGACTCTAAACCTGTTTGGTAATTTCTACAGAAGGCCCATGCTTTCTGGAGTGCAGTGATGATTCTCTGTCTCCATCAGTCACCAGCTCCATTGGTGGGTTTTCATCCGGAGTTCAGGATAAGCTCTTCCACGATGACCCAAACCTAAGAATGGAAATAGGTACAGAGTGGACTCTGCAAGTTGAAGTGTCACTCAACTTCCATGAGGATCTAATGGAGGAACCTGTAGAACTGGAGTTTGGACTGAACACTGAGGAGGTGTAGGGTCTTTCTAATGAGTGCTTATTCCCGAGTCCTTTCAGAGGACAGACATTACCTGACTGACACCACCCATAAAGGGCATTTTGCCAAGCTCTGTAGAAGTAAGGGCCAACCAATATCTAGACCACATGGGCTTCCTACTCACAGGCTCTGAGGCACCCACACCAGGACTTCTACTTTTTCTTGGTCTTACTGGTCGCACATTCCTCCAGCTGGTCAAAAAGTATGTGTTTAGAAGAGCAGGTCCAAATCCGGCATGTGGAGCCTCATATAGAGCTTGAGTTGTGTCAGGGTGTGGCAGTTCTTGAACTCGTAGAAATCACTGGGGTAGAAGTCCATTCACATCGTATAGATGGAACACATGATGTTGTGGGCACATTCGGTACAAGGAAAGTGAGAGCCTTCTCTCTCTATCCTGAGCCCCTTTCTTGCAGGACTCTAATGCTGTGGCTGTCCTGCAGAGATGTGCACTTATGTGCTGGGAGGGGGGTAAGAGACACTCGAGAACAGGATGACTTTTACACCCCACTTCCAGAAGCTTCTGAGAGAGGCCTCTATGCATCTGTCCAAAGTAAACGCACCTTAAATTAACTAAGTAAATGCTCTAAATAAATCAATAAGTGAATGCTCTAAATAAAGAACTAAATGCTCATTCCTCTAATCTTAGCCACCCAGCAGGCTGAGCTCTGAAGATTACAGTCGAAAGCCAGTCTAGTCAGTAAAAGTCTAAAGGCACTTGTCTTCAATTAGGCAGCAAAAAGCCAGAACTTGACCTATGACTCAAATGGTACACTGCTAATTTTTGAACACCAAAGGGATGGCATTTAGACCTGGGTTCAGGTTCAAGTGGCAGCAGTGGACCACACACCAAAATGTAAATGCTTTCAGGTTCTAACAGGCAAAGCTATCACAATCCATCCCTGATGGCTCAAAAGTGATTCAGCCCCCAGCTTTTCCTCTGACTCCAGTATTTCACAGGCCTCCGCCATTAGTACTGACACCTCATTTCTTACTGGGAAATGGGATTTCCTAGGATGTCACCTAGGTGAGGGCTGCAGTTGGGAGCCACTTACTCATGCATGAAATCCAACTTCTCAGTAAGCACACTGTTGAGACTCCAGTAGCTTGTGAGGGAAATGAAATGGCATGGTGTCCCAGTCATAATAAAGTAGTTTGTGCACTTGTATCATGCTTAGCTCCCCTGTGAACACCCCAGTGAACCAAACAGGCTCAGAGAGGAGCCAAGTATTCCAAGACTTGGCCAGGAGGGGTGAGCAAACCTGGTTTTGGGGGGAAAACTCACTTTTTCAAGAGATTTTCCAGCAACTACTACATTGTCCTCCACTATTTGAAATTGTGCAGGAAGTTTCCCACATAAAAGAGATCACCTTTCTGTTAGGCAGGGATCAGCTTTGTCAGCAGCATCTCCAACAGGCCTTCCTCCAGGATCCATGGGTTACAAGGCTCATTCAGAGTCTGAGCTGACTTACCATCACACTATGTTGGCAAAACAGTGGATATTTCAAACGTAGGATAGGGACCACACTTCACACTGAGGAATTGGAATAGAATAGATTGGAAATGATACACTCTAATCTCAGTATAGTCACTAGAAAGCAAACAAGAAGGTTGTAGTGTGTGGGCAGGATGATGGGTTCAAATAGGTTTCCTCTCAATATACCTCATCTGAGTTGCCCTGGAGTTTCCTGGCTTTCTTCCTAGAGAAATGCCTGATATACTGGAATTTTGGCTTGGCACTGATCCAGCATCTACTTCTTCAAGTGAGACATCAATATCTCTCATGCCTGAGATCCGAGCCCCCTGACCTTTGGCAAAAGCACAGCAACATCTTTCTGGTTCCTGAGCCACAGGCCAAGGGAGCTGGCTTGAGCTGGTTGTCACATACAGTGGCTTGGTTACCAGGGTTCCATATTCTGTTCCATTGTGAGGGAGGTAGGGTCACCTTTCAAGGCCCAATGACTAAAGCTCCTTGCTCACAGAAGACCTCCCCAAAGACATACTGGAGGCTGAATCTCCCTTCCCACCTCACATATGGATGTAGTAAACAGCACACCTTTTTGTTCAAATCCCAAGTCACTAACTAGGCGTAAGTGCTGGCCTGGTCTCAGGCTCAAGGAGCCTTTCTTAGGTAAGATGCAAACTTAACTGTCACTATTCCCCTTACCCTTCACAAGACATTTTGCTTCACAGTGCCTTCTCAGCTTGCATTTTGCCTCTTGCACATTTTTTTTGCTAGTCCTGGGACTTGACCTCAGAGCCTGACCATTGTTCTTAGGCTTTTTAGGCTATAGCTGTCCCACCAAGGCACAGCCCCACTTCCAGAGTTTTCTATGTATATGGTACTGCAGAATCAAACCGGAGTCTTTTTGTGTGGTAGCCAAGCACTCTACAAATAGATGAAACACCCAGGCCATCTTGCACATATTTTTCACTTCAATCTACTAGGACGTTGTTAGGTTTCTGTATCCTAATCTATTTTTGTTCCTGATGAATATCTGTGCTATCATCTGTAAAAATGCAAGTGGGAAAATTACAGAAGCATTGGTGACATAAAAAAAGTCTTACAGACATAGATAAGTGTTCATTCTTTGTAGGAGAAAGGATATTTTGATATGATGATGACTATTTATAAATACTTTATCACGGTTTAGAGTTTGGCCCAGTGGTAGAGTGCTTGCCTAGCATCCATGAAGATCTAGGTTTGAGTCTTTAATATCACACAGATATAAAAATCCATATGGCAATGTGGCTCAAGTGGCAGAGGGCTAGACTTGGGAAAAGCCAAGAGCAGTGCTCAGGCCCTGAGTTCAAGCCCCAGGAATGGCAGAAAACAACAAAAGAAAAGAAAAGAAAAGAAATGTGCTTTTTACAAGTTATTCACTCACAGCATTTGCCTCTGAATTCTTCGCGTGTGCATCTTGTGACTTATCCCTTTCCCTCAATGTAGACAAGAAAAACAAATTTTATTACTTGCTATCCTGTTGTCCAATCTTTGGATATTAATTCAAAATACAATATTGCCTGAGATATTGTGTGTGTGCATGTGTGTGTGTATCTGCCAATGTGTGCATGCACACATGTGTACAGGGTTTAGGGCTTACTCATAGGGCCTGTGTGATAACCCTCAGCATCTTTTCCTCAAAGGTATTGGTCTTTCACTTCTAGCTTATTATAGCTAATTGGAGTTGAGAGATTCACTCAATTTCTTGCCCTGTGCATTGGAACCCAGTGCTGGGTTCTCATATTGTTAAGTGTAGCTATAGAGAAGGCTGAGGTCTGGGGATTCTCGTTAGAATTCAGCCCCTGAGAGAAAGTCACTGATAAAAATCTTTATCTTCAGTTAAGCACGAATAAATGTTCCAGCCATGAGAAAATTAGTAATTGACAGCACCTGGTCCCTGAGAGAAATCCTTAGCACTGGTTCAAAAAAAGAAAGAAAATAATGAAAAAAATTAAAACTTGCTGCGAAATCCATAAGGATATACGTGCCTGTGAATAATCTTGTCATTTCAGATTCCCTCATGAGCTTATGTCTCTCTATATTTTATCAAGTTTTTTTAAAGATATTTACATATTTTCTATCTTTCTTAAACAGAGATAGCCATCCACAAAACACAAACACAAACTCTCACACAGTATACCACCCACCCATAAGTGTCTGGCTATGTATATATGTATAGTCATATGTATTGATCTGTCTCTCTATACTAATATATAAATACATAAACACATATATTTATTCAAACAGGAAACATACATAGATAGGTTTCAGGCATTTCTAGATTTTGTGCAAGTCTTCTGTGTGCAACTTACCATTGTATTGTTTGTCAAGATAGAGTCCCTCTAACTTTTGGCCAGCTTCTTGTCCTTTGATACTTTTTTCTGCCAGTCCTGGGTTTTGAACGCTAGGCCTGGATGCTGTCACTGAGCTTGAGCTTCTTGCATTCAGTAGTTTATTGCAGATAAGAGTCTCATGGAGTTTCTGTCCTGGGCTGGCTTTGAATTGTGATCCTCAGATGTCAAACTGCTGAGTAGCTTGGATGACAGTCTTGAGCTACCAGTACCTTGTTCCTTTGCCTCTTTTACCCTTTTTTTGGCCCCACCACAGCCATGGTATCTACCTTCCTATGTTCTCTCCACCTGCCTCCAGACAGGGGTCTGACAGATGCTTTTGCTTTCCCCCCAATTATTCATGTCCTCCTCTGTATTGGCTGACAGCTAAGACATGCACTCACTTGTCTGGATGCCAAACACAAAGCCATGTGATTGTTTCTCAGTCTGGAACATCCTATCAGATTTATAGCACCACAGAGGGTCAGGTAGATGCTCCTCCAGGGCTTCTTAAATTGTTCTCATATTAGTCCACAACACGTTTTTCATCACTTGTCCAGCTAATTCATGGACTAAACCAGCATTCCCTACAAACTTAGATCCCAATACCATGAGGACACTCAAGGGGGCATTAGGAGTGAGACCTGCAGGTGGATATGAGCCTGTCTAACTTGGAGGGGATTTCTCCACCACAGGAAATGGAATACAAATTTAGAATCTGCTTTCATGAGGTGACAATCTCTGGCAGATGTTCTTATCAAATGTGGCACTGCCTACTTCCAGCTTAAAACATGGGTTGATGACCCAGCATAACAGAGAATGTATTCACCCAGGCCCAACACATAGGCTGGGACCCTGAACTTTCTCGTAGCATTTGGCTTTGAAGGTCATGAGATCTTAGTCTACAAATGATGAGCCCCCTCCCGTGAGGCATAGCAAACGGAGCCAAAGTGCAACCCAGTTAAGCACCAGATCAAGCTTCCCTTCTTCAGTAGGGTATGGTTTGAAAACTGTGCATAGCTTCTGTTTGAAGCCAGTCCAGAAAGGAAAGTCCATGAAACTCTCATTTCCAGTTAACTGCCAAGAAAAAGCAAAAGATAGAGATGAAGCTCAAGAGAGGTAGAGAGCCATCTGAAAAGAATGGTTACACCCTGCAACATCCTCATTATCTGATCTTGAAAACATCTCTGCGTGCATCCCAGCATGCAGCCAGCATCTGGGGGTGACAGTGACCCCTGCGCCCATTGGCAATCTGCACTGTCTCTGACATCTGTAATGTGAACCTCATTCTGTTGGGTTTGTGAAGCGGTGTCAACCCTGCAGAAGGAACCAACTGTGCCCTAACTCCCACTGTCCCCTGGGGCCCCTAGCATTCCCCCATCTGCACCCCTCCTGTGGCTTCTGATCCTAGGGAGCCCTCCTGCCCTGTCCAACACTCACATGAAGTGCATATTTCTTCTCCTGGGGCAACTTCTCCACAGAGAGTACATGACATGCCCATTCTCCAGGCACGGGGAGATCCTGCCAAAGTAGCAAATCAGTGATAAGGACATAAAGGGATGAATAGAATTTTAGATCCTGATGGTAGACATTCTGCAAAATCCAAGGGAGAATGGAATTGGAGGGGACCAGGGATCAGGATGTGGGCATGGAGCTTCCCTGCCAAGGGGGTGGGGGAAGTCACAGGCTGGGGATGCACAGGATGATCCATGGGCCCTGTGCAGCTACTGGGTCACCCCCTTCTGCATCTCAGCCTTTGGCTTTGAGCTCTGTGATCGTGAAGATGTGCACAGTCTGTACTCTGGCTGGCAGAAGAAAGGACCCTGGGAAGACAATTGTAGACACTTTGTGAGTGTAGGAAGGGGTAGGCTGGACACCCAGTCCACGAGGAGCTAAACCTGGAGTCGAGGGGTGTGCAAGGAGTGGGTGTGAGGGTTGTGGGCAGTCACAGTCACGGCAGAGGTGGCTCTGTCTGTGGGGTGAGTGCCTCCCTGCAGGCACAGCACTGGAGATATCAGAGATCCACATGAAAAGGAAAATTGGAAATGGCACTATGGTTCAAATGGTAGAGCATCAACCTTGAGCAAAAGAGCTCAGGGACAGTACCCACGACCTGAGTTCAAGCCTCATGAGTGTAAAAGAAACAGAACCAGGACTATGAGAGGGAACCTGGTACTCTCTTGGTCTAATCAGACACAAGAAGAGGCCAGGATAGACTGTGGAATAACACAGAGAACATCTTCCCCCTGCTCATCCTGTCCTGCATGCAGGGACAGCCATGTAACTAGGGCTACGGTGAGATCATCTTCACCCCTGTGCTGCCATCTGAATTGTAGGCCTCTGTCCTGCATGGGGTGTCCTGATGGCTGAACAGGTGCCCTAACCCTAGATGGAGAGCAGCCACTGACTGGGGTAGCTAAGGAGAGATCTGTTCCATAGCTATCAGGGCATATGAAATTTTGAATTGCCTCTTCTATTTCTTTAAAGAATGACATTGGGATGTTGATGGGTATTGCATTGAATTTGTAGATAGCCCTTGGCAAGATTGTCATTTTCACAATGTTGATTCTTCCAATCCAGGAGCATGGGAGCTTTTTTCATTTCCTTAGTTCTGCTTTAATTTCCTTTTTTAGGGTTTTAAAGTTTTCATCTATAGTATCCAAGTTTGGATGTGCTAACACTGCCCTTAATGGGGCACTTCAATCACACAATCCCACAACAATTAATGTCATTTATCATTCACTGGTAGGTGGTGCTAGGAAAAAGGCTGATGTGCCAACTCCATGATGGCTTGACCTATGCCATCTTCAAACCTGGAGCAAGTGGGGCTCCTCTCTCCATGACACCTTTTGTGTACTACCCCAGGAGGACCTTTACCTTGAGACAAAATTATGAAGACTATCTCTACCAGCAAAGATTCCAGTGAGATGTGCCTACATGGATAAAGCTAAAATCTCACTAAAGTGAGGTTGTTGGCAGTGCTGGAGCCTGAACTCAGGGCCTGGGCAATAAGCATTTGTACTCAAGACTAGCCCTTTACCACTTGAGCCCAAATTCCATTCCCAGCTGTTTTTATTTTTGGTAGTAAGAATCTATCAGACTTTCCTGTTCTAGGTGACTTAGAACTTCCATACTCAGATCTCAGCCTCCTGACCAGCCTGGATTTAAAGTGTGGATCAGCTTTGCCCCACACCTGAGGACTTCTGCCAGCACATTTTTTTCTCAAAAATTGGAAGAGGAAGTTGAGGGAGGGTTGGGCTCATCCTGCCCTGCATATGAAGGAGAGCATCAGCGCCTGAACTTCATTCCCTGTTGTAGGCTGCTGGAGGAAAAGGAAGCAAATAGGCACAGGCTGGCAGCAGATGTCACAGAACAACTTGTTACCAAGACTCCCAGAGCAGACCTCAGAATAGATGACAGAGTTGGATCTACCCAGTAACAGAGGCAGTGGTGACACCTGAAACTGCGCGTTTGAGCCTTTGCTGCTAGTAAACAGGGCCACCTATGTCTCAATGAGAAAGGTGAGATTTTGGTGGAGAAGGTGAGATTAAAAATTATGTATCATGCAAGAAGACAGACTATAAGGGGTCTTTTATTATTCCAAGTGAAATTTTGGATTTCCTCTTCTGTTTCTTGAAAGAATGACATTGGGATATTGATGAATATTGCACTGAATTTGTAGATAGTCCTTATCAAGATCGCCATTTTTACAATATTACTTCTTCCAAGCCAGGAGCATAGGTTTTTGCATTTCCTCAGTTCTGCGTTAATTTCCTTCTCCAGGGTTTACAGTTCCATCAAAAAGGTGCTTTACATTCTAAGTTAATTCCTAGGTATTTTATTTTCTTTGATAGCAAAATGAGTTGCTATCCTGATTCTTGCCTCATTCCTCTCATTTGTTGGCATATAGGAAGGCAGTTGACATTGAGGGTTAATTTTATACCCTGCTACCTTACGAAAGTTTTATATCAGCTCAAGCAGCTTCGGAGTAGAGTCTATAGGGTTCTTTAAATACAGAATCATGTCATCTGTAAGGAGAGAAAGTTTCAGTTCCTCTTTCCTTTTTCCTCCTCACTCCAGTTAGAATGGCCAAGATCCAGAAATCTAATAACGTATGCTGGAGGGGATGTGGCCAGGAGGGATCACTACTACACTGCTGGTGGGATTGCAAACTCGTTCAACCACTATGGAAAGCACTATGGCAGTATCCCAAAAAGACTAAACATAGAGCTCCCCTGTGACCAGCAATTTCACTACTTGCCAATCGTCCAGATAGGACATACTAAATTCACTAGAACAATAACATTTATCACAGCACTATTTACTATAGCAAAGGTATGGAACCAACCAAGATGCCCGTCAGTTGATGAGTAGATCAAATATGGTATTTTTACACAATGGAATTCTGTGCTTCTGTCAGAAAGAATGACAGACGAATTTGTAAGGAAATAGAAAGACTGTAAAGTTTAGAAATTAGTTTCTGTCTCCTTTTCTCTCTCCTTCTCTATCTCTGTAAAATTTAGAAGTTCCTGTTTCTCTCTCTTTCTCTCTCTTTTCCCTCTCTCTCTCTCTCTCTCTCTCTCTCTCTCTCTCTCTCTCTCTCTCTCTCTCTCTCTCTCTCTCTCTCTCTCTCTCTGTCTCTCTCTCTCTCTCTCTGTCCAATCCTTAGGCTTGAACTCAGGGCCTGAGCTGCTTTTGCTCAAGGTTAGCACTCTACCATTTGAACCACAGTGCTGCTTCTGGCTTGCTCTTTTCACGTAGTATTGAGGAATCTAACCCAGGCCTTCATCCTTGATAGGTTAGCACTCTACCACTAAGCCACACAGTCAGCTTTTAGAGGTTTCTGACAAATGTTTTCCTACATGCTATTATTTCTTCTGTGAGTGCTCTTAATGCTTGCTGAAGGTTGACTTTGTTTAGAAGACTTACCCTAATGCTCCCATATACAGAGATTCTATATATAGCTAAATGTTTTTCATTACTCAGAATTTCTCTATTGTGTATGTTCTGAAATGTACTGAAGACTGACTTCTGATTAAAAGTCATTGCACATTTGTTCTATTCATTAGTTTTCTTTTCTTCTATGGGAATCAGGTTTGTGATGAACACAGAAGTATGCCTTCCAGGTCAAACACTTTCCACATTTGTAATATTCATAAGGTTTTTCTCTCCTATATGCATTTTATACTTAGTCATGCGTTCATGATGGATTTTTCATATTCTTATATTCATACGATTTTTATCCTGTGTCTGTGTGGTATCATACAAACTCAACTATGAGTTCTTCAAAAAATTTCCGTTTCATTTTATTCATAGGATTCTATCCTGTGGGTGTTTAGTGATAAATCTTGACTTGTGCCTTCTGGGGAAAAGACTGAACATTTGCTATATTCATTAAGGGTTTTATCTTGTGTTGGTTCTGTGACACAAGCTGAGTTTTCTTCCACAGACTAAAAAGTCTTTCCTATTTATTACATTGCTAAGGCTTCTCATATGTGTGAACTCTCTTACGCTTCCTGAAGGGTGAATACTGCACGAAAGACTTTCAACTTTGGTTATATTCCTAAGGTTTCTAATATGTGTGAATTCTGTTATGCCCCCTGTAATGTGACTTCCATCTGAAGGTCTTACCACATTTGATGCACTCGTACAGTTTCTCTCCTGTGTGTGTTCTCTGATGCAATTTGAGGGAAGACTTACATTTGAAAGACATTCCACATTGGTTACATTCATAAGGTTTTTCTCCTGTTTGAATTGTCTTATGCATGTTGAGGTTTGGCTTCTGTGTGAAGGACTTTCCACATATGTTACACTCATAAGGTGTTTCTCCTGAGTATATTCTCTGATGAACATGGAGTTTTACCTTCCATTTGAAAGACTTTCCCCATTCACTACATGCATAAGTTTTCTCTCCTGTGTGTGTTCTATTATGCCCATCAAGATATGACTTCCACTTGAAGGTCTTTCCACATTTGTTGCACATATAAGGTTTCTCTCCTGTGTGTGTTCTTTGATGCAATTTGAGGGAAGATTTCTGTCTGAAAGACTTTACACATTGGTTACATTCATAAGGTTTCACTCCTGTGTGTATTCTCTGATGAACACGAAGGTTTCCCTTCCCTTGGAAAGAATTTCCACATTCATTACACTTTTAAGATTTCTCTCCTGTGTGTGTTATTTGATGAACTCGAAGGTGTATCTTCTGGGTGAAAGACTTTTCACATTTGTTACATTCATAAGGTTTCTCTTCTGTGTGTCTTCTCTGGTGCAAAGTGAGGTATGATTTCAGTCTAACAGTCTTCCCACATTTATCCCATTCATAAGATTTCTCTTCTGTGTGAGATCTCTGATGTGTGCTGAGAGCTGAATTCTGGGCAGAAATTTTATTACGTTCCTCATATTCATAAGGTTTGTCTTCTCTTGGAGATCGAGGTTGGAGCGTCAGGTCTGACTTCTCAGAAATTAATTTTCACACTTGATGTATGCATCACATATCTCAGGATATTTGCTCTGAGGTATTGTAAGGCGTGTTTCATTACTGAAAGATTTCTCACATTCACTTCATGTATGAGGAGTCTCTCCTGTGTACATTTTCGGATGTGTAGTGATGGTCGGTGTTAAGTACAGTATTTTTCATCACACAGTACATTTAGCAGTTTTCCTCCCTCCCTGAAGAATTTCTTGGGCAGGGAGAACAGAATTATGATACTGCAGATCTTTAGGACTGTCACAATCATGAATAAAATGCTCTGAATATCCGATGGATTTTTTAAGAACAGGAGACATACGAGATCTATATGCAGCATGCATCTCATCAGGCTTAGGAGACAGAAGCATGTTCTGACACTTAATGAACTCCTCAGTCCTCACCCCTAAGTTGTTACCGTTATTACTAATCAGCTCTGGATTATGTGTAGAGCTCAAATTTAAAGTTGTTGCTAATCTCACGTTTTCCTCCACTTCGATACTAATTGCAACTGCTACTTCACAAAGACATTCATGTGGACTTTCCTGCAGGTCTTGAACACATTTTCCTTTACCTGGACATCTAAAATGAGTCATAGAAAAAAAGACACAAACATACATGAGATACAAATATTCCTTACTGTAAAGGTAATGACTTTACTTTCCCATCCTAAGTGTTAGATATTTTAAAATATAAAAGTGGAAATTGATTTGTGAGAAAAATATGCTTTTCTCCCTAACATATTAAGACAATGATATTTTACAATGACCAATAATGTTTTTCTGTGTTTTATTCTCTTTTTATATCACAGGAAATATTTATTGAAATTACCCAACTATGTATTGCTACAGTTTTAAGCTGAGTACTACCTATGATATACCTGCAGGTGTTTTTTTTCAAATACTGTTTTGTTTATACATTGAGGAATAGCTGCCTTTCTCTTATTTTTGAGAAATAATCTAAATATTGTTCTGTTTTGCATCTTTTTAAAACTTTCTTTTCTTTTCTTTTCTTTTTTTTTTTGTAGTTCATAGGCCTCGACCCTGTCCCTGAACATTTCAGCAGAAGACTATATCCCCTATCCTTGAGCTACAGCCCCACTTCCTGTTTTCTAGAGTTAACTACAGATAAGAGGCTCAGGTCCTGAGTAGCAGAGAGGATTACCTTACCCAGTTTCAATGCTGTTTGCTTATTAACCATTAAGTGAGGAACACGAATTTTTTCTAGATTCAACGGCCACAAGTTTGGTTTATATGTCTGTTTGCCTTTGATCCAAGCAAGAACGATTCTTGAGAGTAAGGACTTACACCTATATCCCTTCAGTTACAACTTCTCACTAAAGTCTCAATTTAGGTATTTGTGGGAATTTTGAAATTTGTTTCTATCCATTTGAAGTCTTATAAAAATTCCTTTTCTAACACTCCTGTCCCTTAGAACCATGGAAGACCAGAAAATCTCCAGCTCATTGTCTAGTTAATTTTCTTATGTTGATTGAAACTTTGTTGTTCTTTTTTCCTTCCATTCCTGGGTTTGAACGTAGGACCTAACTACTGTCCTTGGGTTTTCTCAAGACTAGAACCCTACCAATGAAGTCATTACTTCTGGCTTTTTCTATGTATGTGGTAATAAGGAATCAAACCTGTGTCTTTGTGCATGCTAGGCAAGCACTCTACCACTATGCACAATTTCTGGTGGAAAGGTCTAGTTCTGAATACCAGTCTCTTCCTACCAGCAAAAAGATATTATCCTTATCAGAGATAAATGCCCTGACTTATTCCTTGTTTGCTCAATCATTTATAGTCTTAGTTTTAAAGAAATGAATTATCGTTCTTTCTTTCTTTCTTCCTTCCTTTCTTTCTTTCTTTCTTCCTTTCCTTCCTTCCCTCTTCCTTCCCTCTTTCTTCTTTCTTTCTTTCTTTCTTTCTTTCTTTCTTTCTTTCTTTCTTTGTTTCTTTCTTTCTTTCTTCCTTTCTTTCTTTCTTTCTTTCTTTCTTGTTTTGCAGTAATGGGACTTGAATTCTAGACCTGGCTGTTCTTCCTGAGCTCTTCAGCTCAGAGAATAATGCCCTGACTTATTCCTTGTTTGCTCAATCATTTATAGTCTTAGTTTTAAAGAAATGAAATATCATTCTTTCTTCTTTCTTTCTTTCTTTCTTTCTTTCTTTCTTTCTTTCTCTCTTTCTCTCTTCCTTTCTTCCTTTCCTTCTTTCCCTCTTTCTTCCCTCTTTCTTCTTTCTTTCTTTCTTTCTTTCTTTCTTTCTTTCTTTCTTTCTTTCTTTCTTTCTTTCTTTCTTGTTTTGCAGTCATGGGACTTGAATTCTAGACCTGGCTGTTCTTCCTGAGCTCTTCAGCTCAAGGCTACTGCCCTATATCTTTAGCCTCAACCCCACTTCTCATTTTCTATAGGTTCATTGGAGAGAAGAGTCTAAGGTGTTTTTGTGATTGGTCAGTCTTTGAACCTTGATCCTCAGATCTCAGCCTCCTAAGTAGCTAGGATTACAGGCATGAACCACGGGCTCATGGCTTTCTCATTTTATTTTGTTTCACAGTGATTTCTACAGAGAAATCTAACTTTAACTCTACTGCCACATAGAATTCATTATATCACCCTATGATTCTTGATGCCGGGGGTTTGGGCTAGCATGCACAAAGACCTGGTTCAGTTCCTTGGTACTACATACAAAGAAAAAGACAAAAGTGGTGCTATGACTCAAGAAGTAGAGAGCTAGCCTTGAGAAAACCCAAGGACCATGCTCAGGCCCTGAGACCAAGCATAGGATTCAGAAAAGAAAATGATTCTTGATTCATTCACAAAGAATTCCATAGGTTCCACACAGGATTTAGGGTAACTAAGAATATTATTGCTCAGTACATCACAACATGAACTTACCAATGGGGCTCAGGCTCCAACATCAATATGAAGATGCATTCACTCACCTGTGATATTCTTGTCAGAGGAATTTCCTATCCAGAGTTCTGCACAGTGCTCTAGCTTGTCAATTAATACAGGTTTGGGAACACAGGGCCCTGTAAATTAGAAACAGTAGAGAATTATTGCTTATGCTGTGTCATCATTGCTTTAAGTTTGCAGACATCCTACTCACAAGTTATCTATTAAATCTTTTTTCTCATTTCTCACTGGCTCCATGGTTGACATTTCCCCAGCTCTGGATTCATTTTGTATGGCATAAACTTAGCTGTCTTGCTCAAGGCTAGAAAAATACCAGTTTGAGTCCCAGCTCCACTTACATGCATAGGACTTCATGCATGCTAGGCAAGCACTCAACCACAAATTCAAACTCTTGACACTCCACTAACATTTTTGAGGGGTTACTTGGAGTTATAGAGTTTCATGGCAATTTTTATGCCCTTGCTGGCTTCAAATTAGAATTCTTAGATTTCTTCCTCCTGAATATTTTAAGATTACAGGCATGAAACATTGCACCTAGTGGCAGGTTTCCATTATAAACTCACTGTTTAGTGATTTGTAGATCCTATTTCCAATAATGATATATATTCTATTCTGGATTGTTTATCCACTTACAATTACTGTGTAAGTTTGGAATGTCGTCTCCATTAGAGGAAACATAATTTAGAACTGTTGTCAAAGTATCCTGAAGTTATCCTGAAGAATGAGTACAAAATTACCTTAGGTTTTCTTTAGAAAGTAAGGATACTTCTCAGGGCCTGGAATCTTTCACTTAAATAGTATTGAAAGTTTGATAAACATTCACGTAACTGCAAAATAACAAGGCACTTGGCCTTGCAAGTGATTTGGCTTTTTCTCACCTAAGGACACCAGGTTGCTGTAGGTCTCCAGCATTATATCTCTCTACAGGGTCCTCTGAGCATTGTCCAGATGCTGCCACTCCTCCAAGCTGAAATCCACAGCTACACCATCAAATGACACCAGCTTCTGGAATGGCACATTTTCATCAAGTAATTAACACCGAATTATAAACACACCATGTCTGGAATTTTATTCTTTTTTGTTGGAATTTTATTCCTTTACTTAAATGTTTAGACTTACATGAATTATTGACCTGAAAAGCTTAGGGATGGTGCCTAGGCCCAGAGTTCAAGTCCCAAGACCCACAAAAAATAAAAAGGCAAGCCAGGTTTTGGTGGCTCACGCCTGTCATCCTACCTACTCAGGAGACTGAGATCTGAGGACCATGGTTCAAAGCCAGCCTGGCACAAAATTCGATGAGACTCCTTTCCAATTACCCACCTAAAATGTTTAATGGCTTGTGGCATATCATGGTAGAGCAATTGTGGTATCGACAAAAATAAGTCTGGGGAGTAGATTTAGGTTATAAATGGAATTATTCCATTGAAAAAGAACTACATTATATGATGACATATGCTGGTACTGTGAGAATATTGCAAAATCTTAGGGTATCAAGTAATAATACTGTGAAGTACACCCAGAATGTTAATGTTCTATGTCTGGCATAATAGTCACTTGGGGAAGAAAGTTTTTTTTTTTGGCTGGGGGATTTGTAAGGCTTGAACTCTGGGCCTGGGCACTGTTCCTGAGCTTTTCAACTCAAGGCTATCACCCTACCTATGAAGCCACAGTGCCATTTCCCATATTCTAGTGGTTAACTGTAGATGAGAGTCTCATAGATTTTCTAACGCCCAGGCTGGCTTTGAACCAAATCTTTAGATATCTGCCTGATATCTGAGTAGCTAGGATTACAGGTAGAAGTCACTGCACCTGGCAAGAAATTTATTTCTTGCTGTTTTATACTACAAATTTACTGTATGTTTTACTTTTTCAAAAAGACTGAGGATGACCTTTGTTCTGTATATAATGGGAAGAGGGGTAGGGAGCTGTGAGCAGAAGAACTGAGGGGCAATACTCAGGGTAGGACAATAGCATTAAACTAAAGAGCTCACGGCCCAAGGTCCAAGCCCCATGACTTTCCCCACTACCCCACAAAAAAAGGGAAAAAAATTGGAGATTGGAGAGGATTTTCTAAAAAGAATATATAGAAATAGTAGTTCAAAATGTAGAAAGAAGTTCAATATTAACAGTCATGAGAAAAATTAAAATTACAATGAAATCATTACTTTAAATATGTTAATATGAATATAGTTTTAAACAAAAAGATCCATATACACACACACACAAACACACACACACACACACACACACACGCGCGCGCGCATACAAAAAACAACTTTCAAAGTCTAACTATTACTGGGAAGGTAGTGAGAAGAAGTAGAAGTTTGGAATAGTTCTGCAAGGAATATAAAACAATCAAAAATTGTGTGGAGAGTTCTAAAAAAGTACTAAATATAGAATTACATAGAAATATGATCCAACACTTCTATTTCTAGATTTGTACCTAACGGAAGAGAAAGCAGAGACTAGAACAAATATGTGGAGAATCCAATCACAACTATTAATAATAATCAAAAGATAGAAATATGCAAAACAATGCATTGAAAAGGAAGAACATTTTACTATATTTTACAGATGAATCTTGATTACAGTAAACTAAAAATACAGCAGTCATAAAGGAAGAGCTAGGGTATGTTTTCCCTTCCAGAGCTTCCAAGGATCAACAAACCCTTAGAGCCAAAAAGCACGATGGTTCCAGAGAATGGAGTAGAGAGGAAAAGGAGCTGAATGTTTAATGATTATACATGGAAGATGAAAATTGCTCTAGATGGGTAGAATGAAGAGAGAACTGTACCCTAAACAATGGTTATGTAGCCACACAGGATGGGACACACCTATACTCCCTGAACTTGGGAAACTCAAGAAGGATTTCTAGCCATCCTAGATGCATGGAAAGATCTATCATAAAAACTAATGTGGAGGGGCTGGGAGTTTGGCATAGTTGTTGAGTGCTTGTATGAAGACGAAGGTTCAATTCCGCAGTACCACATACACAGAAAAAACCAGAAGTAGTGCTGTGGCTCAAGTAGAAGATCACTAGGCTTGAGGAAAGCTGAAGGACAGTGCTCAGACCGAGTTCCAGCCAAAGGGCTTGTTTAAAAAAAACCAGAAAGCTGAGCATGATGGGGTGGTGGCTCACTTCTATAATCCTAGCTACTCAGGAGGCTGAGATCTGAGGATCAAGGTTTAAAGCCATCCTGGCACAAAAAGACCTGAGACTCTTATCTCCAATTTACCTTTAGAAAATGGGAAGTGGGGCTTGGCTCCAGGGTAAGGTGGTAGCCTGGAGCTGAAGAGCTCAGGGATAGTGCCCAGGCTGAGTTCAAGATCTATGACCCACCAAAAACAACAACAACAACAAAAAATAATATGGAAAAATTTGGATTCTGTGAATTTTATCAGGCATAAAAATGTCTTTTTTTGCTGTTGAAATAACAAATTGTTTGGAAACAATTTAAAAGTTTTTACCTAGAAATGTACACTACAAATGGAATTAATAACAAACACAAAATATGCAAAACATACAAATTATCACAATATGGGTATCCTGCTTCTGTATCTTTTCACTGACTCCTGTTCAAATGAGTCACATATTCTGAATCATTTCTCCCAGTCGATATATGCCACACACGTTAGCTTATACTGAACTTCTTGGGAAATCAAAAGCAAATACTAAGCAAATGTGTGTTAGATTTTGTCAACAGTGATATTTCAAATATAAATCCCTACTCATTGCATTATTTAATATCAATGACGGAATCTAACTTACACTGGCAGAATCTTCAATCTTTTGAGAATCTTCAAAACGGTGTGTAAATATTTAGGATCGTTATGTCTTGCTGGAGGAAAGATCCCTTTAGTAGTATGTAGTAACCTTCTTTGTCTTTTCTTACTAATTTTAGTTTGAAGTCTATTGTATCTGATATGAGGATGGATGGCAACTCCAGCCTGTTTATGGGGGCAGTTTCCTTGATAGAGTTTACTCCAACTTCTCACTTTCAAAAGATGATTGTTTTGGGGTAAGATGTGTCTCTTGAAGACAGCAGAACGATGGCTCTTGCTTTTTGATCCAACTAGACAGCCTATGCCGTTCAATTGGAGAGTTAAGTCCATTGATATTGAGAGTTAGGATTGAGAGATATTTATTAGTTCCTACCATTTTTAAAAGCTTTTAGTAGGGCCTGTGTCTTGAGAGTTCTTGTGGTCCTTAGATGGTATGCTGTTTAGGTGTCATTTCTTTCCCTATATTGCATTTATTTTGGTTTTCTATGTATAGAGCACCTTTGAGAATTCTCTCTAGTGTTGGTTTTGTTTCGACATATTGTTGCAGCTTTTCCCTGGAATGGAATGTTTTTATTGTTCCCTCAGTTATGAATGAGAGCTTAGCTGGCTACAATATTCTTGGTTGGTAGTTATTTGATTTAAGGGCATGACATATATGCTTCCAGTCACTTCGTGCTTGCATGGTCTCTGCTGAGAAATCTGGGGTTATTCTGATTGGTTTGCCTTTATAGGTTACTGATCCCTTTTCCCTGGCTGCCTTTAGGATCTTTCCTTTCGTTTCTATTGATCCAGTTCGGATCACAATGTGGCGGTGGGATGTTCTTTTCTGGTCAGGTCTGTTTGGGGTTCTAAAAGCTTCTCGTATCTGGATGGGCCTGCCCTTCTGGATATTTGGGAAATTCTCTGAGATGATTCCCTGAAGTATATTTCCAATACCATTGACCTCTTTCTCCACGCCCTCCTCAATACCAACTAGCCTTAAATTACGCTTCCTAATTGTATCTTGGACCTCCTGAAGCTCTCTCTCAATTTTCCTAGATTTGGATTGACTCATTTTGTGTTCATTCTCTATAATAACTAAATTATCTTCAGCCCCAGAAATTCTCTCCTCTGCATTGTCTAACCTGCTATCAAAGCTATCTACTTTATTTTTCATCGCCCTTGCTTCTAATTGCTCACTTTTGATGCCTTGCATCTCTTGTTTGAGATCATGTATGGATTTCTTTATCTCCTTGATTTCCTTTTGAGTGGTTAGCTCAGTAGCTTTATTTTCTTTGGACATTTGCTGGAGTTTGGTCACGTTTTTATTTGTGGATTCTATGAATTCATCCCTCTTCCTTTGAAAAACCTTTATTATGACCTCCTTTATGGCTTCTTCTTTTTCATTATCACCTTGTTTATGCCTTCCTCTTGTTCAGATATGGCTTCCTCCATTATCTCTTTCTTTATATTTTCACATTTTCCATTAATGATGTTTATCAATTGCATTTGTGTAGCACTTGGAAGACTCTCCTCTAGGTGTGCCAGTGACTGTTCCATTGTCTGTTTACATTGGGTGGGGGATGTTGTTTCTTGATTTGACATTTTTCTTGAGTTTCTTGTTCTGCCTATTTGAAAATGAGAGCAAGATTAATACTAAATACGATTATAGTTTTTCAGATATAACCAACCTAGACCTCTGTAGCTGGCAGACACTAGATGTTCACAAGTTCTGATTGGTATTATCACTCTTTCTTTTTGTGCACTTACAGACCAGTCTAATACAACCACTGTTAAGCGATTTATACCCAAAACAATAAGCCTCTCAATCCAATCTCTATTGTCTTTAAGTCCCTCTGAGCCTAGAGAATAATTAACCACCTACATATACAATATTGCTCAACAGCCATCAAGTGTAGATCCGTGCAGTATAAGGTTTAAAAGACGAGCAGAGGTCCAGAAATAGAAAAAAAGAATGAGAGAGGTCAGGGGAGGTACAAGAGGATTAACGTAGGAGTGTAAGAATATTGTAGTAATGAAGAAAAGGTATAGCATAAGGATAACTGACCTAAGTTGGTAAGTAGGTAGCATATTTGAGTACAAAGTTTGGAAATTATTAAAAGAAAACTTATGTGTTGCTGCAACCAGCTCTTAGCCCAACCAGTGGCCGCACAGTGGACCATTGCATGGATCTGTTTTTCTTGTCTGCGTTGAGGGAAAGGGGTATTTCACAAGATGCAGAAGCGAAGATTTCAGAAGCCAATGCTGTGAGTGAATTAGCTCGTAAAAGCATTTTTATTTCCTTTTATCTTTCCAGCCCCAGTCTTGGGGCTGGAATTCAGGGGTTGAGCACTGTCCTCGGGATTTCTCAAGTCTAGCCCTCTGCCACTTGAGCCACAGTGCCACATCTAGATTTTCTATCTATGTGATACTGAGCAATCAAACCCAGATCTTCATGGATGCTAGGCAAGCACTTTACCACTATGCCAAACTCTCAACCCTGACATAGTAATTATAAAGTCATCATCATCATATCAAAATATCCTTTCTGCTACAAAGAATGAACACTTATCTATGTGTGTAATGCTTTTTTTTAAATTTCACTAATTCTTCTGTGTTTTTTCCTCTTGCATTTTTACACATGACAGCAAATCTAATCATCAGGAAAAAATAGATTAGGATACAGAAACCTAATAATATCCTAGTAGATTGACGTCAAAAATATGTGCAAGATGCCCTGTGTGTTTGACCTAGTGGTAGAGTCCTTGGCTCCCACGCAAAAAGACTCAGGTTTGATTCCTCATTACCACATACATAGAAAACGCTGCAAGTGGTGCTGTGGCTCGGTGGGACAGCTAAGGCCTAAAGATAGCCCAGGTACACTGTTCACACTCTGAGGCAAGTCCAAAGGCTAGCAAAAACAAAAAAAATTCGACAAGGGGAAAATGCAGGCACAGAAGGCACTGTGAAGCAAATGTTTTGTAAAGGATGAGGGCAATATTGACCCTTAAGTATGGATCTTATCTAAGAAAGGGTCCTTGAGCATGAGACCAAACTGGTAGTTGGGCCTAGTAGAAGATATTGGGATTGGACAAATAAGGTGGGCTGTTTACTACATCCACATGTATATTGTGAGATTGGAGGAGAGATTCAGCCTCCAGTATGTCTTTGGTGAGGTCTTGTGTGAGTAAGGATCTTTAATCATTGGGCCCTGAAAGGTGACCCTGCCTCCCTCACAATGGAACAGAATATGGAACCCTGGTAACCAAGCCACTGTAACTAACAACCAACTCAAGCCAGCTCACTTGGCCTGTGGCTCAGGAGGAAGAAAGATGTTGCTGTGCTGTTGCCAAAGGTCAGGAAACTCGAGCCTCAGGCATGGAAATTGTGTCTGTCTAACTCGAAGATGTACATGCTAGATCATTGCCAAGCCACAAATCCAGTATAACAGGCCTTTCTCTAAGAAGAAGGCCAGGAAAATCCAGGGCAACCAGATGAGGTATATTTCTAAGAAGAAATGTATTTCACCCCATCATCCTCCCCACACACTACCACATTCTTTTTTTTCATTTTTTAATTGTAATTAGTACATGGGTTACATGATATTTGCCAGATAGAAGGTGCATTAATTCACATACATTGATACCCTTTCACATGTCTTGGTACCCATTTCCCTCCAACCCCACACGCCCCACCCGTCTTGGTTTCCCCCCTTCCCTATCAAATTTCAAATATCCAAATACAA
Organism: Megascapheus bottae; assembly: GCF_031878675.1. Classification (NCBI taxonomy): domain Eukaryota; kingdom Metazoa; phylum Chordata; class Mammalia; order Rodentia; family Geomyidae; genus Megascapheus; species Megascapheus bottae. The sequence continues at coordinate 995,015 of NW_028327691.1, forward strand.
ATAAATTCAATATATCAGATAACAAAGTGAGATACAATACCAATATGGGATAACCAAGGGACAGCAAAGGAGATGAGAGACAACATAGTACATTAAGGACAACAATCATTCATTATGTGACTTTTGTTTCAATATCCTGGAGGTCCTTTCAATTAGCTTCACATTACATGGCCTTATATATGGCCTTTTGCTCTATTGCAAATCTCTGCTAGTAGAGCCCAAGGTTTCTACTGATTATGACGAATGAGGGAAACCACTGAGCCTAAGATCATTTGAGTCTGGCTTACTTCACTTAATATGATTTCTTCTAAGTCTTTCCGTTTCCTAACAAATGGGGCGATGTCATTCTTTCTGACAGCAGCATAGAATTCCATTGTGTACAAATACCACAACTTGTTGATCCACTCATCAACTGAGGGACATCTGGGTTGTTTCCATATCTTTGCTATGGTGAATAGCGCTGCAATGAACATTGTTGTGCTAGTGGGTTTAGTATGCCCTTGTTTCTGGATTGTTGGGTAAATGCCAAGTAGTGGAATTGCTGGGTCATAGGGGAGTTCTATGTTTAGCCTTTTGAGGCACTGCCACACTGCTTTTCATAGTGGTTGAACGAGTTTGCACTCCCACCAACAGTGTAGTAGTGATCCCCCCTTGCCACATCCCCTCCAGCATCTGTTGTCATTCGTTTTCCTGATCCTGGCCATTCTAACTGGAGTGAGGTGGAATCTTAGAGTTGTTTTGATTTGCATTTCTTTTATGACCAGAGATGTAGAGCATTTCTTCATGTGTCTATAGGACTTTTTTTTCTTCTTCGGAGAAGACTCTCTTTAAGCCTTGGCCCATTTTTCAATGGGATGGTTGTTACTTTGGAGGTTAGTTTTGGAGTGATTCAATTTTATGAGTTGTTGATATATTTTAGATATGAGGCCGTTGTCCACTGTTTTGTTGGAGCAGATCTTCTCCCACTGTGTAGGCTTCCTGATTAGTTTACTTGCTATATCCGTTGCCATACAAAAGCTCTGCAGTTTAATGCAGTCCCACTTATCCAGCCTTTCTCTGATTTGTTGTGATTCTTGGTCCTTATTAAGAAAGTTTTGACCTGTGCCAAGGAGGCCTAGTGTATCTCCTATTCCTTCCTGTAAACTTTTCAGTGTGTCTGCTTTTACCTCCAGGTCTTTGATCCATTTGGAGTTAATTCTAGTGCAAGGTGACAAAGAAGGATCCAACTTTAGTTTTCTGCAGGTGCTTAACCAGTTCTGCCAGCACAACTTGTTGAAGAGGCTATCTTTCTTCCATTCTATTTTTTTGGCTCCCTTGTCAAAGATTAGGTGGCCATAGGTCTGTGGTTTAATATCTGTGTCCGCAGTTCTATTCCATTGGACTTCAGGCCTGTTCTTGTGCCAGTACCAAGCTGTTTTGAGAATTATAGCTCTGTAATAGAGTCTAAAGTTTGGAATTGAAATTCCTCCAGCGCTGTTCTTTCTGCTAAGAAGTGTTTTTGCTTACGGGCTCTTTTATTATTCCATATGAAATTTTGCATTGCCTCTTCTATTTCTTTAAAGAATGACATTGGGATGTTGATGGGTATTGCATTGAGTTTGTAGATAGCCCTCGGCAAGATTGTCATTTTCACAATGTTGATTCTTCCAATCCAGGAGCATGGGAGGTTTTTACATTCCTTAGCTCTGCTTTAATTTCCTTTTTTAGGGTTTTAAAGTTTTCATCTAAACGGTCCTTTACATTCTTATTTAAGCTAATTCCGAGGTACTTTATTTTCTTTGAGGCTATTGTGAAAGGAGTTTCTTTCCTGATTATTGCCTCGTTCCTCTCACTGTTGGCGTAAAGGAAGGCAGTTGATTTGTGAGGGTTGATTTTATGGCCTGCCACCCTTCCAAAGCTTTGAATCAGCTCAAGGAGCTTGGGACTAGAGTCTATAGGATTCTTTAAATACAGAATCTTGTCATCTGTGCGGCGAGCTCCTCGACCAGCGAGGAAGAATGACCACCACTCGAGGATTCTTCTCAAATCATACTTTATTGGAGAGCCTTTTGATTGAAGGGGGAGCAGGAAGCAAAAGGGGCGAGGCATCCAAATGTAGCTGCTTATATAGGGAACAGGAACACAGGTTGCTCCACCATTGGCTGCCGCCCTACTGCCACAACGAGGTGCCGCGGGATTGGCCAGGGATCATCATGTGATTCGCGCATGCACATAACTTAGGACACGTAGTCGAGCACAGCATTGCCTTATATGGAGTTTTTTACCTCTAAGGAGTCAGGAAACGGGCGCCATCTTATAATGGTGTTTGTCCCGGCTCCCTACAGCTCCCCCTTTTTGTTTTGAGCATCAGGCAAGAGTAGAGGTCTGTTCTCTGAAGAGAATAAGGACAATGCAAGGCCTCCTCTCCAGGCTCTTTCCCAGAGGGTGACCCGCCAGTCCGATGCCCTTTTTTCAGAGGTGGGAAATTTTGGCATCTACCCACATGCAAACAGACATGCTCTTCTCGAGAAAAGGCATCTCCCTTTTCCCAAGTGCAGTGCATACGCCTCACATCATGTTTGCTCCAGATCTTAAGCTGCATACCTGTCCCTGTGCAATGGGATCTTGTCCCCTGGGGTGCAAAGGCTATGCAGAAAAATAAGGCTCAATTGCCCTTTAAGGCTGAAAGCCATATTTGGGGTGAGAATCCAACTTCCAAGGCGGCTAATGTTTGTGAAAATCATTACCTTATCCCTCTGTGTTTGGGCTTGCAGGCGACAGACCAACCATAGGCAGACCACACATCCTTTTCTTTTCAAGCATACTTAACCAAACTTGGGGGGAGTCATGCATTTCTAATGCTGCAAAAGCTTGTTTTATAATAGCATTATCTCTTTTTCGTTTATAACTCATTTTACATAGCATCCAACACAAAATCCCCAACCCACACATCATTAATCCCAATAAGGCTAAACTTCCAGCCCATTCTTTTACCCAGGAGGACGCCTGTAATATCCAATCAGTAATTTTCCCGAAAAGGGGCCACATTTACCCTGGTTGAATTAACAATCATAATTTCATATCTCAATTGGCTTGTAAGGTTTTCAAAATCATTTGACCATTGTCCAGTTAACATCTGACCCAACTGCCTTGACAGATTAGCGGTATAAAGACATCGGCAACGTATAATTGTCCAACTGTCTGTCCATGGGAAGAAAAGGTAACTGCAATGATGAATTGGTCGTGAACAGATACAGGAAAACACGAGCGTCATGCTTCACAGGCATCGGTATTGGAAAGGTCTTCATCAGCGCCCACAAAATCCTCTCCTGGGCCATCACTGGATCTGCTAGTATTACCACCAACATGAGAATGATCTTCATCGTCAGTGCCTTTCTCGGGTTCTCCTTCCACCTTTCGCGTCAATCGCAATGGGACCCAAAGCGGTGTTTCCTGCTCCTGTGGAAAAACACAAACAGCTCCCCTGGATCTCCTTACTACGGGATCCGGTCCGCACCAAGTATTTGTAATAACATCCTTCCATTTAACCATCTCAGTTATAATTTTAGGGTTTTGGGCAGCATGTCTATCTGCTGCTGACTTATCATCACTATTTAAAATTAAAAAATTTAAAATAAAAAGTGCAAGGGAAAGTCTTTCCCTGGGAGATGCTCCTTCCGCAATTCCCCCTTTTTGTTTTTGAAGTATTTCTTTTAATTTTGTTGGTTCTTTCCACAATTCCTTGTCCTTGCGGATTGTATGGTAATCCTGTTGTATGGGCTACTTGCATTTGCGCACAAAAGGCGCGGAAACCATGAGAAGTATAGGCAGGGCCATTATCAGTTTTTAAGTGAAGGGGTTTTCCCCAGGCCGCCCAGGCTTCTAAACAATGTACTTTTACATGGGAAACCTTTTCTCCTGCCAAGGGCCTGGCATGTACTATGCCAGAATAGGTATCCACTGAGACATGTAAATATTTTAATTTTCCAAATTCCGCTAAATGAGTAACATCCATTTGCCATAGGGCATTTGGTTTTAAGCCTCTAGGGTTTATCCCCACATTAGTAGAGGGGAGAAAAATCACACAAGACTGACAGGCTTTAACAATATTTCGTGCTTCATGTCTGGTTATATTAAATTTTATTCTAAGAGTATTAGCAGGTACATGATATAACTGATGAAAAGTTTTTGCTGATTCTACAGAATCAATAGCTGTCAAAACCATGGCCCTAATTGCCTGATCTACCTGGGCATTAGCCTTAGCCATGGGACCTGGCAACAAGGTATGAGCTCTCATGTGCCCTATATAAAAGGGATTCTTTCTTGCCAAAATAAGGGATTGAATCTGTAATAATATGTTAGAAACCATGCTGGCCTGCCTAATTGAGGCGGCGACTTCAAGAGAAATAACAGCATTAACAACATATTGTGAATCAGAAAAAAGATTAAAGGGCTCTTCAAATCTTTTAAACACCTCTAGAACCACCAGGCACTCCGTGACCTGGGGAACATCCGGTCGAAAATATAACACGACTGGATTTTGACCTTCCACCACAAAGGCACCCTGACCAGTTTTTGACCCATCAGTATAGGTATAGGGAATAATTAATTTATCGGGTATTTTAGCAAAATGCATCAAACAATACTTTAGGCCCAATAGGGCTTGAGTTGCAACAAGCTCAGGAAAATATTGAACAGTTCTTACTCCAAGAGAATTACCATGAAGCCACCACAGAGGGCCGTCCTGCCATAAGACCCCTGTAGGATAATTCTTTGTCTTTAAAATACACAACATAAGTAATTGACCTGGATTATAACGACACACTTGAGCCTTAATTATTGCCCCTTCAATCCTTTTTAAGGCCGCAAAAGCCTGTGGGGTAAGTTTTCGTGTAGATGTGACATCCGGGTTACCTTCCAAAATGGAAAATAAAGGCAGTAATTCTGCTCGAGGAATGATTAAATATCCCCTGTTCCAGTTGATGTCTCCCAACAGTTGTTGAAAATCATTGAGTGTCTTTAAGTGGGCAGTCCGAATAGAAATTTTTTGAGGTCGAATAAAGGCAGGAGTAACAATGGCGCCTAAGAATTTTACCACCTTGGATTGTTGTACTTTATCAGGGGCAATAATAAGCCCTCTCTGTTCAAGTAGGGAAACCACCTGTTGATAGGCTCTATGAAGTACCTCAAGAGAGGAAGCAGCTAGCAGGATATCATCCATATAATGAATGATTTTTACCAGAGGAAACTCCTGTCTAACTGACAGCAGGGCCGAATCCACAAACAGTTGACAAATAGTCGGGCTATTAGCCATGCCTTGCGGCAAGACCTTCCACTGATACCGGACATCTGGCTGTTCATGATTAACAGAGGGCAACATAAAGGCAAAACGTTCTCTATCCTCAGGGCAAAGGGGTATTGAGAAGAAGCAATCTTTAATGTCTAAGGTCAACACAGGCCAATCTCAGGGCAGCGCCGAAAGTAGAGGAAGTCCTCTCTGGACTGGTCCCATGACCTGCATTTGCGCGTTTACTGCCCTTAAGTCATGTAACAATCTGCACTTGCCAGAAGCCTTTTTAATAATAAAAATGGGTGTGTTCCAGGGAGATACAGAGGGCTCAACGTGTCCCAATTTTAACTGTTCCTCAACTAAATTTTTTGCAGCTTCCAATTTTTCTTGTGAAAGGGGCCACTGGGGGACCCACACCGATTTCTGGGTCAACCAGGGTATGGGTACCGCATTATTGTTGGAAGCTTTTGTTTCAGTGGCCCCTAGGAAAAACCCAATCCTTTCCTATTAAATTTTGCAACAGGCTCAACGGGTTCTGGGCATCCCTGAAGACATCTGCCAAGCCCTTGAGTTGGAACATATCCCTGCTGTTTCATGATGTTTTGACTAACTTCTGAATAATTATTAGTCAGTTTAAGTTTTAATTGTTGTTGCACATCCCGTCCCCAAAGATTGACAGGGACGTCGATTACAAACGGTTGGATTGTCCCCTGTTGGCCTTCTTCAGTTCTCCACACTAACTCTTTAGCACTGACACAGGGAGTATTAGCATATCCAAGTCCTTGTAAAGTTTGAGAAGATTTTTGTAATGGCCACTGCTTGGGCCAGGCCTTTGATTGAATAATGCTCCGATCGGCTCCGGTATCTACCAGGCCAAGAAAGGACTTTCCCTCTTTTTGTAGGGATAGCATGTGTCTCTGGTCCAATTCCATCGACAGGCATACAAGATCAATCCCTGTGGAGCCTAAGCCTCCGGCTCCCCTTTCCTTTTGTAGTGAAAGAAAGTTTTCATGTTTTGAAGGTAAAATTAAAAGCTGGGCAATCCTATCTCCCGGGGCTATAGAGATTACTCCGTAAGGGGAGTGGCACAAAACCTTGATTACTCCTGAATAGTCAGAATCTATCACGCCCGGGAAAATTATTAGTCCTTTTAAGGTGGAGGAGGAGCGCCCTAACACCAATCCCACCGTGCCTCTTTCTAATGGTCCAGTTACATTAGTATCCAATATTTGTACTCCCATGGCTGGAGTTAAGACCAATCCGGAGGAGGCACAGAGGTCCAACCCTGCAGAGCCTGGGGTTGCCCTTCTGGCTGAACTGGCTGCTGTAGGCTGGAAACAGGTGCCGGAGTCTGAAGTGCCCCATAAATTTGTGGGCCCTGGGGACGGGGGCCCCTTGTCCCGTTTTTTGGCTCCTGGCCTGCACTAAGAGAAGGAATGGGCTGTCCATTAATATCTTTTACTGACCTGCATTCATTGGCCCAATGTTTTCCCTTCTTGCACCTAGGACATGTTCCTGGCATCTTTTGAACTCCCTGAGGACCCTGGGGAGCAGTTCTGGGACACTGGTGTTTAAAGTGTCCAAGTTGGCCCCATTTGAAGCATCCTTTACCTTTAGAGTCCTTGGCCGCTCGGGTGGCTGACAGTACAGCTGCAGCCAGGCCTGCATTAGTTAATGGCCCCCCTATTTCCCTGCAGGCTTTTACCCATGCTTCCAGGCACTTTTCCTTGACCGGCACAATAGCTCTCTGACATTCCTTTGTACTTTGCTCAAAAATAATTTGTTGGACAACTGGCATAAAGACTTCAAGATTTCCAAAAACGCGCTCCGCCGTTTCGAGCACACGGGCCACAAAATCGGAGAATGGCTCCGTGACAGCTTGAGTAACTTTGGTGAGGCTGCCAGTGACCTGGCCTTTGTTTGGGATTGCCCTCCAGGACTTGTAAAAAACCTCATTTATTTGTTTATAAACATCCCAGGGGAAATTTGTCTGATCGGCAGCCCATTGTCCTTGCCCTAGGAGCATGTCCACGGTCCACTCGGGCCACCCTTCTTGTACATTTACTCTATATTGAGCCTGAGCTCTGTCCATAACTATAGACCTGAAGTCAAGGAACTGTCCATGATTGAGGCATGTCCGCGCGACCTCATACCAATCATTAGGTGTCATAGCATTAACAGTTAGTCTTCTAAGCAAGGCAGTGGTATAACTGGCCGTAACTCCATAATTACGTACTGCCTCCATCAAATCCTTTAACTGTTTATAGGAGACTGGTTCAAAGGTCCTCTCCTGAGTAACTGGGTTCTCAAAAACTGGGAACGCAGCTGCCAGGCGGGACCAAGTGCTTCCTTTTATGAAATGACATTTTCCTGGCGCCACAGGATAGGGCGGGGGCGCAGAGAGCATGATTCTCTCTTGCTTATTTCCTTTAGACACTCCGGCCAGAAGAGGTCGTCGAACTCCATACCTACCCTCCTCATACCTAGCAACCGCCTCCTCCAAGCTTTCTCCCTCTTTCGGGTCCTGTTCCTCATCTGAATTGTTAGTCACTTCCTCATCTGAGCTGTTTAATTCCTCATTTGCATCGTTTAGCTCCTCATCTCTAGACTCCCTTATTTGTAAATGTTGAAACCTGTCTAGATCCGGGTAAAGCTGCCCGGGGAGCGGCTCCATTGCTCTTATGACTTGGTCCTCCTTATCACCCTCCTGCACGATATCTTGGTACCGTGCGTCCACCCTTTGTTCTTTGACATAACGTCTCTTTTCTTTATTTTCTTTCCCTTTTCTTTTTGGCCTACCCTTTTCCTCCCCATTTGATTCTGCCTCGGAGAGACCATCCTGGTGCTTCATCAATGTCCTACTGACTTCCTTCACAATCTCTGAGTTCCCGCAACGCAGACAAATGCAACAAAAACACACCAGCAGCACCCACAAAGGAAGGACAACAGCAAGCACCCAGAATTGTACCCCAAAAAACAGCATACCTGGGGATCTCAGCTGATCAGGCTGATACTTACTGACGTCTCCTCTCCGTATGTCGAGTTCTGAATCCTCCTCGGTCCCTCGCATGTCGTCCTGTCTTCCCAGGGTCCCGGGTCTCGGCACCAGTTGCGGCGAGCTCCTCGACCAGCGAGGAAGAACGACCAACACTCGAGGATTCTTCTCAAATAATACTTTATTGGAGAGCCTTTTGATTGAAGGGGGAGCAGGAAGCGAAAGGGGCGAGGCATCAAAAAGCAGGTGCTTATATAGGGAACAGGAAAACGGGTCGCTCCACCATTGGCTGCCACCCTACTGCCACAACGAGGTGCCGCGGGATTGGCCAGGGATCATCATGTGATTCGCGCATGCGCATAACTTAGGACACGTAGTCGAGCACAGCATTGCCTTATATGGAATTGTTTACCTATAAGGAGTCAGGAAACGGGCAACATCTTATACTGGCGTTTGTCCCGGCTCCCTACAATCTGCAAAGAGGGATAGTTTTATTTCCTCTTTCCCTACTTGGATCCCCTTTATGCTTGCTTCTTGCCTTATTGCACTGCCTAGGAATTCTAGTACTAAGTTAAAAAGGAGTGGAGAGAGTGGGCATCGTTGCCTCGTTCCTCATTTTAGAGGGAATGGCTTTAGATTTTCACCATTAAGTATAATACTAGCAGTGGGTTTCTCATACACAGCCTTTATTACATTGAGAAATGTTCCATGGAGTCCTAGTTTCTCCACATCTTTTAACATAAAGGGGTTTTGGATCTTGTCAAATGCCTTTTCCGCATCTATTGACACAATCATGTGATTTTTGTCCTTGCTCCTGTTGATGTGTTGAATTATATTAATTGATTTGTGTATGTTGAACCAGCTTTGCCTCCCTGTGATGAATCCAGTTTGATCATAGTGTATAATTTTTTTGCTGAGTTGTTGTAGACGGTTGTCCAGTATTTTGTTGAGAAGTTTTGCATCGATGTTCATCAAAGAAATGGGTCTATAGTTCTGTTTCTTTGATGAATCTCTGTCTGGTTTGGGGATGAGGGATATACTGGCTTCACAGAATGAGTTTGGTAAAGAACCTTCATTTTCAATTTCCTTGAAGAGCTTGAGGAGTATTGGTGTCCGCTCTGCTTTGAAGACCTTATAGAATTCAGCTGTGAATCCATCTGGCCCTGGGCTCTTTTTAAGTGGAAGTTGTCTAATTTCCATTTCTATTTCAGAGCTTGAAATAGGCCTGTTGAGTTGGGTTAGCTCTTCTTGGTTCAGTGTGGGTATGTTAATCTTGTCTAGGAATTCATCCATTTCTTCTAGATTCTCAAATTTGTTGGCGTAAAGGTTTGAGAAGTATTCCCTCATAATATTCTGGATCTTGGTAATTTCTGTCGTGATATTACCATTTTCATCTGCGATTTTGTTTATTTCGATATGCTCTCTTGTTTTTTTTTGGTAAGATTTGCTAAGGGCTTGTCAATTTTGTTAATTCTTTCAAAGAACCAACTCCTTGTTTTGTTGATTCTATAGGTTTTTTTTATTCCAAATCATTTAATTCTGCTTTGATTTTAATAATTTGCTTTCTCCTAATGGGTTCAGGGTTGGTTTGCTGCTCTTTTTCCAGGAGGTTAAAGTGAGACATTAACTAATTGGTTTGCCATTTTTCCAAATTGCTGTTGTAGGCACTCAGCACTATAAATTTTCCTCTGAGTACTGCCTTTGTTGTGTCCCTAAGGAGTTGATATTTGTGTGCTCCTTATTGTTAAATTTCATAAACAGTTGGATATCTGTTCTGATCTCTTCGATTACCCATTGTTTTTGATTCAACAATGTGTTTTTCAGTCTCCATGAGTTACAGGGTTTTCGTTGGTGGAGATATGTGTTCAGCTCCAATTTGATGCCTTTATGGTCTGAGAGTGTGCATGGAATAATTTCAGTGTTTCTGAATCTGTCCAGGTTTGTTTTATGGCCTAAGATGTGGTCTATTTTGGAAAATGTTCCATGTGCTGCTGAGAAAAACGTATATTGTGTTGGTACTGGGTGGAATATCCTGCAGATGTCTGTTAGATCTAGTTGGTCTATATAGTTGTTCAGTTCTAAGGTTTCTCTGTTGAGTTTTGCCTTGTTGATCTGTCCATAGGTGAGAGTGGTGTGTTAAACTCACCAACAATCACTGTATTTCGATCTATGTATGGTTTCAGTGTAAGTAAAGTTTGCTTGATGAAGTTTGGAGCTCCGGGATTGGGTGTGTAAATATTTAGGATCGTTATGTCTTCCTGGAGGAAAGATCCCTTTAGTAGTATGTACTAACCTTCTTTGTCTTTCCTTACTAATTTTAGTTTGAAGTCTATTGTATCTGATATGAGGATGGCAACTCCAGCCTGTTCATGGGGGCAGTTTCCTTGATAGAGTTTATTCCAACCTCTCACTTTCAAAAGATGATTGTTTTTGGGTAAGATGTGTCTCTTGAAGACAGCAGAACGATGGCTCTTGCTTTTTGATCCAACTAGACAGCCTATGCCGTTTAATTGGAGAGTTAAGTCCATTGATATTGAGAGTTAGGTTTGAGAGATATTTATTAGTTCCTACCATTTTTAAAAGCTTTTAGTAGGGCCTGTGTCTTGACAGTTCTTGTGGTCCTTAGATGTTATGCTGTTTAGGTGCCATTTCTTTCCCTATATTGCATTTATTTTGGTTTTCTATGTATAGAGCATCTTTGAGAATTCTCTGTAGTGTTGGTTTTGTTTCGACATATTGTTGCAGTTTTTCCCTGGAATGGAATGTTTTTATTGTTCCCTCAGTTATGAATGAGGGCTTAGCTGGCTACAATATTCTTGGTTGGTAGTTATTTGATTTAAGGGCATGACATATATGCTTCCAGTCACTTCGTGCTTGCATCGTCTCTGCTGAGAAATCTGGGGTTATTCTGATTGGTTTGCCTTTATAGGTTACTGATCCCTTTTCCCTGGCTGCCTTTAGGATCTTTCCTTTTGTTACTATTGATCCAGTTCGGATCACAATGTGGCGGTGGGATGTTCTTCTCTGGTCAGGTCTCTTTGGGGTTCTAAAAGCTACTCATATCTGGATGGGCCTGCCCTTCTGGATATTTGGGAAATTCTCTGAGATGATTCCCTGAAGTATATTTCCAATACCATTGACCTCTTTCTCCACGCCCTCCTCAATACCAACTAGCCTTAAATTTGGCTTCCTAATTGTATCTTGGACCTCCTGAAGCGCTCTCTCATATTTCCTAGGTTTGGATTGACTCATTTTCTGTTCTTTCTCTATAATAACTAAACTATCATCAGCCCCGGAAATTCTCTCCTCTGCATTGTCTAACCTGCATTCAAAGCTATCTACTTTATTTTTCATCGCCCTTGCTTCTAATTGCTCACTTTTGATGCCTTGCATCTCTTGTTTTAGATCATGTATGGATTTCTTTATCTCCTTGATTTCCTTTTGAGTGGTTAGCTCAGTAGCTTTATTTTCTTTGGACATTTGCTGGAGTTTGGTCACGTTTTTATTTGTGGATTCTATGAACTCATCCATCTTTCTTTGAAAAACCTTTATTATGACCTCCTTTATGGCTTCTTCTTTTTCATTATCACCTTGTTTATGCTTTCCTCTTGTTCAGCTATGGCTTCCTCCATTATCTCTTTCTTTATATTTTCACATTTTTCATTAATGATGTTTATCAATTGCATTTGTGTAGCACTTGGAAGACTCTCCTCTAGGTTTGCCAGTGACTGTTCCATTGTCTGTTTACATTGGGTGGGGGATGTTCTTTCTTGATTTGACATTTTTCTTGAGTTTCTTGTTCTGCCCATTTGAAACTGGGAGCGAGATTACTACTAAATACGATTATAGTTTTTCAGATACAACCAACCTAGACCTCTGTAGCTGGCAGAAACTAGATGTTCACAAGTTTTGATTGGTATTATCACTCTTTCTTTTTGTGCACTTACAGACCATTCTAATACAACCACTGATAAGGGATTTATACCCAAAACAATAAGCCTCTCAATCCAATCTCTATTGTCTTTAAGTCCCTCTGAGCCTAGGGAATCATTAACCACCTACATATACAATATTGCTCAACAGCCATCAAGTGTAGATCCGTGCAGTATAAGGGTTGAAAGACGAGCAGAGGTCCAGAGATAGAAAAAAAGTATGAGAGAGGTCAGGGGAGGTACAAGAGGATTAACGTAGGAGTGTAAGAATATTGTAGTAATGAAGAAAAGGTATAGCATAAGGATAACTGACCTAAGTTGGTAAGTAGGTAGCATATTTGAGTACAAAGTTTGGAAAATATTAGAATAAAACTTATGTGTTGCTGCACGACTAGCTAATAGCCCAACCAGTGGCCTCACAGTGGACCATGGGATGGATCTGGTTTTCTTGTCTGCGTTGAGGGAAAGGGGTATTTCACAAGATGCAGAAGCAAGATTTCAGAGGCCAATGCTGTGAGTGAATTTGCTCGTAAAAAGCATTTTTATTTTCTTTTATCTTTCTCCCAGTCTTGAGGCTGGAATTCAGGGCCTGAGCACTGTCCTCGTGTTTTCTCAAGTCTAGCCCTCTGCCACTTGAGCCACAGTGCCACATCTAGATTTTCTATCTATGTGATACTGAGCAATCAAACCCAGATCTTTATGGATGCTAGGCAAGCACTCTACCACTATGCCAAACTCTCAACCCTGACATAGTAATTATAAAGTCATCATCATCATATCAAAATATCCTTTCTCCTACAAAGAATGAACACTTATCTATGTGTGTAATTCTTCTGTGTTTTTCCCTCTTGCATTTTTTACACATGACAGCAAAGCTAATCATCAGGAAAAAATTGATTAGGATACAGAAACCTAATAATATCCTAGTAGATTGACGTCAAAAATATGTGCAAGATGCCCTGTGTGTTTGACTTAGTGGTAGAGTCTTTGGCTACCACGCAAAAAGACTCAGGTCTGATTCCTCATTACCACATACATAGAAAATGCTGCAAGTGGTGCTGTGGCTCGGTGGGACAGCTAAAGCCTAAAGAAAGCCCAAGAACAATGTTCACACTCTGAGGTCAAGACCCAAGACTAGCAAAAACAAAAAAAAATTCGACAAAGGGCAAAATGCAGGCAGAGAAGGCACTGTGAAGCAAATGTTTTGTAAAGGATGATGGCAATATTGACCCTTAAGGTTGGATCTTACCTAAGAAAGGCTCCTTGAACCTGAGACCAGACTGGTAGTTGGGCCTAGTGGAAGACATTGGGAATGGACAAATAAGGTGTGCTGTTTACTACATCCACATGTATATTGTGAGATTGGAGGAGAGATTCAGCCTCCAGTATGTCTTTGGTGAGGTCTTCTGTCAGCAAGGATCTTTGGTCATTGGGCCCTGAAAGGTGACCCTGCCTCCCTCACAATGGAACAGAATATGGAACCCTGGTAACCAAGCCACTGTAACTAACAACCAGCTCAAGCCAGCTCACTTGGCCTGTGGCACAGGGGGAAGAAAGATGTTGCTGTGCTGTTGCCAAAGGTCTGGAAACTCGAGTCTCAGGCATGGAAGTTGTGGATGTCTTACTCGAAGATGTACATGCTAGATCTTTGCCAAGCCACAAATCCAGTATAACAGGCCTTTCTCTAAGAAGGCCAGGAAAATCCAGGGCAACCAGATGAGGTAAATTTCTAAGAAGAAATGCCAAGTAGTGGAATTGCTGGGTCATAGGGAGTTCTATGTTTAGCCTTGTGAGGCACTGCCACACTGCTTTCCATAGTGGTTGAACGAGTTTGCACTCCCACCAACAGTGTAGTAGTGATCCCTCCTGGCCACATCCCCTCCAGCATCTGTTGTCATTCGTTTTCCTGATCCTGGCCATTCTAACTGGAGTGAGATGGAATCTTAGAGTTGTTTTGATTTGCAATTCTTTTATGACCAGAGATGTTGAGCATTTCTTCATGTGTCTATAGGCCATGTTTGTTTCTTCTTCAGAGAAGACTCTCTTTAAGTCTTTGGCCCATTTTTCAATGGAATGGGTGTTACTTTGGAGGTTTGTTTTGGAGTGATTCAATTTTATGAGTTGTTGATATATTTTAAATATGAGGCCTTTGTCCGTTGTTTGGTTGGTGAAGATCTTCTCCCACTCTGTAGGCTTCCTGGTTAGTTTACTAGCTATATCCGTTGCCATACAAAAGCTCTGCAGTTTAATGTAATCCCACTTATCCAGCCTTTCTCTGATTTCTTGTGATTCTTGGTCCTTATTAAGAAAGTTTCGACCTCTACCAAGAAGGCCTAGTGTATCTCCTATTCCTTCCTGTAAACTTTTCAGTGTGTCTGCTTTTACCTCCAGGTCTTTGATCCATTTGGAGTTAATTCTAGTGCAAGGTGACAAAGAAGGATCCAACTTTAGTTTTCTGCAGGTGCTTAACCAGTTGTGCCAGCACAACTTGTTGAAGAGGCTATCTTTCTTCCATTCTATTTTTTTGGCTCCCTTGGCAAAGATTAGGTGGCCATAGGTCTGTGGTTTAATATCTGGGTCCGCAGTTCTATTCCATTGGACTTCAGGCCTGTTCTTGTGCCAGTACCAAGCTGTTTTGAGAATTATAGCTCTGTAATAGAGGCTAAAGTTTGGAATTGAAATTCCTCCAGATGTTCTTCTGCTAAGAAGTGTTTTTGCTATACGGGGTCTTTTATTATTCCATATATAATTTTGAATTGCCTCTTCTATTTCTTTAAAGAATGACATTGGGATGTTGATGGGTATTGCATTGAATTTGTAGATAGCCCTTGGCAAGATTGCCATTTTCACAATGTTGATTCTTCCAATCCAGGAACATGGGAGGTTTTTCCATTTCCTTAGTTCTGCTTTAATTTCCTTTTTTAGGGTTTTAAAGTTTTCATCTAAATGGTCCTTTACATTCTTAGTTAAGCTAAATCCTAGGTACTTTATTTTGTTTGAGGCTATTGTGAAAGGAGTTTCTTTCCTGATTATTGCCTCGTTCCTCTCACTGTTGGCGTAAAGGAAGGCAGTTGATTTGTGAGGGTTGATTTTATGGCCTGCTACCCTTCCAAAGCTTTGAATCAGCTCAAGGAGCTTGGGAGTAGAGTCTATAGGTTTCTTTAAATACAGAATCATGTCATCTGCATAGAGTGATAGTTTTATTTCCTCTTTCCCTACTTGGATCCCCTTTATGCTTGCTTCTTCCCTTATTGCCCTGCCTAGGAATTCTAGTACTATGTTAAAAAGGAGTGGAGAGAGTGGGCATCCTGAATGCTACCCCTTATGCAAAGCTTAGGCCTGTGGCATTTTAAGCACTATTCAAAGCTCTGTTTTTTGCTGGTTAATTAGAGGTAAAAATCTTATGGAATTTATTGCATGGCTGATTTTGAACTGGAATCCTCACATCTCAGCTTATCTTGAGTAGCTAGGATTACAGTACTTTTACAACCTGTATGCTCATACACATCACTTCTGATCCAAACACTCATTGTTCAATTTAACTAACAAGATGTGAGGAAAGATGATTGACTGTAATTTTCTAGATGGGCTTCTAGTGAGTATATATTTCCACTTCCACTCTGAAGCCAGGGAAATGTTTCTGGTACATGTTTCAACTATCTCCCAAAGAGGAAATTATGTGTGAGTACGTTTGCTAGTATTTCAGATAGGAGATGGACTTTGGTGTTTGGAACCTGTTGGGCAGAATGTATCAGCTGCGCTGTGATAACAGAGATGATGTTTCAGACAGGAATATTTTCATCCCAGACAAACTTAATCCAGATCCTTGGATTTCAGGCCTTGAGTAGATAGAATTACAAGTGTCAGCTGCCATCACCACCTGGTTCATTTTGGAAACCTTAATTGCTTCTCATTTGTCCCTTTCCTTTTTTGGAAGATTGATCTAAGCTGGCTGATTGTGCATCCCAATGAAGTGATTGGCCTCAGGAATTGCAAATATTTGTTTCATCAGCACGGAATGAATGAAGTTGATCTAAACCCAATAGTATTTTCCTTCTGATAAATAGGCAACTTACCTATATCATTTTTCCTTGCCTTTGCTTTCCCAAAGCAAGCAACATGTTTCTTAAAAACTATACTTCATGAGAATATTATAATTAGAAGCTATCTTCTGCACACTTCAGAATAGTCCTTGCATTTATAAACTTATATTACAATATTAGGTAGAAGAATGGTGACTGTTGGTTTCATAACTACTACATATGTTTTACTCTTTAAGGCTCATTAACTCAAGAAGGGATTAAATACATTTAGATAATAGTAGAACATAGCTGCTGCTGATTTGATGTGTGTGCAGATGATACACAGATTTATTAGGATTACTCAAAAGTTTTCTTTAAATTTTCAGTAGTAGACTGCTATGCTAACTGGAAGGTGATAGTAATGATGCTGAAATTCTATGAATGGCTATGAAGCAGAATTTCAGGGGAGAGTATTTGCTACGGACTTAATTTCTAAGACGCATATCAAGAATATTGAACTATAACACCAAATGATGGAGGACTCAGCGTCACATTTTGTTTGTTTTGTGCAAGTCCTGGGACTTGAACCCAGGGCCTGGGAACTGTCCTTAAATGTTTTTTTTTGCTTCAGGCTAGTGTTCTACCACTTGATCCACAGCTCCACTTCCAGATTTTTGGTAATGAACTGTAAATCAGAATATCATGCAATTTGCTGGGCTGGATTCAAACCTGATTCTGTGTAGATAGGATTCCAAGTGTGAGCACACAGAGCCTGGCTAGTATCATTCATCATTCAAGTCATGGGACTGCAATTCTGCACCTAGGTCTTGTCACTGAGCTTTTCAGCTCAAGACTGAGCCATAGGGCCACTTCTGGGTTTCTGGTGTTTAATTGGAGATAAGAGTCACATGAATTTCAGTGCCCAGGCTGACTTTGAACTGCTATCCTTGGATCCCAGCCTCTTGAGTAGCTACATTTACAAGTGTGAGCCACCATACCCGGCTAAATTTTTTTAAGTTAATTTTTTTGGTTAAGTCAATATATAGTTGGCATACGGTTACATAAGTAATGAACACATTTCTTAAGAAAATTGTTATCCCCTCCCTCATTTTTCTCTGTTTTCCTACCCTCAGCCCACTCTCTACTCAGATTGTTCAGTTCATTTCTGTTTAGTGTCTTCCAAATATCACTGTTCAATTGGTTCACCCTTTTTCCTTTGTTTTTTTTTTTACCATTTTATTATACCCTTTCCCTTTCCCAAATCACATAAACCTATGTACAAGACACAGGGTACCCGAATTTAACAAAGTGACTACAGAGAATAAAGGTAAAGGGAAAAAGAAGAAAAGAGGTAAAAAGCAAAGAAAATGAAAGAACATCATACAGTACCTTAGAAGCAACAACACTGAAAAAACAAAACATAAAACCTTGGGCTGAAAATGTAGCTTGCCTAGCATGTATGAAACCCTGGATTCCATTCCTCAGCACCACATGAACAAAAACTGGAATGCCACTGTGACTCAGCTGGTAGATTTCTAAAGTTCAGCACAGAGTGTCTCCAAGTGACTAAAATCTGTCACATTTAAGTCAGGCTTCAAAACTTTGCTAGGAACCAGTTACGTGATTTGGAAGAAAGTCCAATTTTCAAAAAATCACTAGCCAGGCGCTGGAGGGTGATAATTGTCATTCTACTAGCCAGGGAGAAGGTGATTCAAAGCCTTTGCAAGCAAAAAAATGAAAACAAAAAAACTGTAAGATTCTTCTCTCCACTTAGCCACCCAAAAACTAAGTGGAGTTGTGGCTAAAACTGGTACAGCATTAGCCTTGAGGAAAAAGAACTAAGAGACCTAGCCCAGGTCCAAAGTTCAAGTCCCCACCAAGAAAGAAAAAAAAATGAGTCCAGATACCTTAGTTTCAAAAGTATATCTGGATATCTTAGTAGATTTTTCTGATTTTCCTCATTCATCTCATGGAACCACATAATCTTGATCCTGATCTGACTAAGAGCCTGCATTGTGCTTAATAAATTCATTCCACATATTCCAGTAGAATCTGGATAGCTAACAGCCACTTACCAATGCTTTATTCTACGTTTAGGCCAGTATGTCTTCATACCATCTACACAGTCAGCTATATCATCTTTCCAGAAGTATCATTGAGTGTAGAACACTCAGAACTAAAATAATTGCATAAAGATGTAATAAAACTCCTGATTCATTAAGAAAATTTCTGTACCACTTAGAGCAAGTACATTAGTGGTATTTACCTCTAGCATCTTTTTTTAAAAAAATTTATTAACATTGAATTTTACATCATATTTCAAATGTCATGTTTAACCAACAAGTATTCAAGAAGGGAATCGCTATACAATCACTGGCACATAAATTTTAGAATATAGTAAAAATTAAGCTGAGTCTTTGTATGTCATAGATACAGATTAATCTATAATAAAACACATGTCTATAGATTGTATAGTCTATCCCAGATTTTTATGTCTATGTAGTTCTGTTTATATCTCCAAAATTATGTCCAGAACTTTGGGTATCAACTCTTCAATCATCGCTCTACTACTGTTTGAAACTAATATCCATATATTAAGGATACCATGTACCTTTTGTTCCTTGGTCTTGACTTATCTCACTCAACAGGATTCACTCTAATTTCATCAACTACCCCAAAAATGCCATTATTATTTTTTTCTGTGCAGATCTTCTTTTTATGTATTTATTTTTATTGTAATTTATAGAAGGGTTACATTATATTCACCAGATAGAAGGTGCATTACTTCTCAAACTTTGATACCCCATGTAATGATATGGTCCACATTTACCTTCCCCTACCCCCACTCATGTTCATTTCCCCCCTTCCCTATCCAATTTCAAATAACCAATTAGGCACATATGAAATATACCAGAAAACAAGGTGAAATATTGTACCAAAATGATATAACCAAGGGATAGCAAAAGAGATAAGAGATCACATAGTTCATTAAGGACAACAATCACTCATTACATGAGTTTTGTTTCTTCATCTTGGAGGTCCTTACATTTAGTGTCATACTATTTGTCACGATGTCTCTAGATTTTGCTCTATTGTAAATCTCTGGTAGCAGAGCCCAAGGTTTCTACTGAATTTGACAAATGAGGGAGACTCTTGGGCCTATGTTCCTTTGAGTTTGGCTTACTTCACTTAATATGATTTTTTTCCTTTTCATCCACTTCCCCGAGAATGCCATTATTTTATCTTGTCGGTTGGCTATGTATCATTCTATTGTGTGTGTGTGTGTGTGTGTGTGTGTGTGTGTGTGTGTGTGTGTGTATCACATTTTTTGTAGTAGGGCATCTGGTTGTTTCCATCATCCAGCCTCATTTTCTACAGATAATTTTATAGTCTCTTTTTTATTTTCAGGGTAATGTATAGACGGGTTACGATTACATTTACAGGTAGTGGACTGCATTACTTCTCACACATTTATTCTCCTCCACATGTTTTTGTCCCCAGTTCCCTCTCCTCTCCCCTTCCCAATCATCTTGTTTCAGCCCTTCCCTTTCCTATTTGACATAAACAAATAAACATATATACAATATGCCAGGGAAAAAATCAGATACAGTAACAATCTGACATTAACCAAAGGGCAAAATAAGAGCTGAGAAATAACATAGTAGATTAAGGACAAAAATCACACAAGATTAAGAGCAACGATGACACAAGATATAGCTCTTGTTCCCATATCCTAGAGATCCTTTCATTTAGTCTCATCCTATATGACCTTATATACCTAGGTTTTTGAGTTATTGTAATCCTCTGCTAGGAGAGTCCTAGATGTGAACTAATTATTACAAATGAGGGAAACCATTGAGCTTATGTTTCTTTGGGTCTGGCTTGCTTCACTTAATATGAATTTTTCCAAGTCTTTCCATTTCCTTACAAATGGGGCGAGGTCATTCCTTCTGATGGCAGCATAGCATTCCATTGTGTATAAGTACCACATCTTCTTGATTCAGTCATCTACTGAGTGGCATCTGGGTTGGTTTCATATCTTTGCTATGGTAAATAGTGCTGCAATGAGCATCATTGTGCTAGTGGCTTTAGTATGTCCTTTTTTCTGGACAATTGGGTAGATGCCAAGTAGTGGATTTGCTGGATCATAGGGGAGCTCTATGTTCAGTCTTTTGAGGAACCACCACACTGCTTTCCCTAGTGGTTGAACGAGTTTACACTCACACCAACAGTGTAGGTGTGATCCCCCCTGGTCACTTCCCCACCAGTATCTCTTATTAGATTTTTTGATAATGGCCATTCTGACTGGAGTCAGGTGGAATCTCAAAGTTGTTTTGATTTTCATTTCCCTTATTGCTAGAGATATGGAGCATTTCTTCATGTGTCTAAAGCCCATTTTAATTTTTTCTTCAGAGAATACTCTTTTAAGTCTTTAGCCCACCTTTTAATAGGATGGTTGTTTCTTTGAAGATTTGTTTGGGAGAGATTCATTTTTTTCAGCTATAGATATATTTTAGATAACTACATATATTTTTATAGAAAAAAGAATGGAAGCCATCATGCTGGCTCACAACTTAATTTCAGCTACTTAGGAGGCTCAGGGCTTAGGATCACAGGTCAAAGCCAACCAGGGCCCTACAGTGTGTGAGATCAAACTCTGTGAACATACAATGAATGTAAGAGGAATGTCACTGCCTCGGAATGTAGCCTAATGGTAGAATGCTCACTTAGAATGCATGAAGACCTAGGTTCTATTCACCGGTACCGCATACTCAGAAAAAAGTTCAATTCCTCAGCACAACATAGATAAAAAAAGATAAAAGTGGTGCTGTGGCACATGAGATAGAACTTGTGCCTTAAGAATAAACAAAAACAAAAACAAGGATCGTGCTCAGGTCCTCAGTCTAAGCACAGTACTGGCAAAAAAAAATTCTGCCGAAAGTAGACATTTAAACTTATTGTACTTTTCAAAAAATTTGTTGTCAAGGTGATATACAAAGAGATTGCTGTTACATATGTAATGAGTACATTTCTTGTAAACACTGTTACCCCCTCCCCACTTTTCTCTTTCCCTTTCCCCCAAGTCATAAATTTCATTTACAACAAATATATATGTATTTTCATTCCTGAAAAAAATAGTTTAAAATGTGTTCAAATAAATGATGTAAGTTGATATATTTATCAAAATGGATTACTTGAACTCTAAAATAAACATTCTAGGTAATTTTTCTCATAAAATTGTAGTAATGCTATAAAACTAATAAAAAAGGAATTTGAGATATTAATTTCTTATGTTTTACCTTTAACATTATTACAGTAAGCATACTGTTTATGGTATTAATACAGACAGCATGAAATATGATTATGTAAAAAAATTAAATGATTCAAAATAGTAAGGTTGGGGGCCAGTAGTTTGGCTTGGTGGCACACACCCTGGACTGGCAAAAAAAGAAGTAGGGTTAGATAAAACAGATTTATTTCCAAATGAGTGGAAAATGTTATGATTTCTTGTTTGGCTATTCCTGGGGCTTGAACTGAGGGACCAGGAACTGTCCTTGGCCACATTTGTTCAAGGGTGGCACTCTGACACCTGAGCCACAGTGCCCCATCTGCTTTTTCTGTGTATGCAGTGCCGAGGAATTGAATCAAGGTCTTCTTGTATACTAGGCGAGCACTCTACAAGTAGGCCACATTCAAAGCCAAAGTAGACTTTTGATGCTATTATGGAGTTTTAATTTTCTTAAATATTTGTACAAAGCACAATGGATATATAAACAGACTTGAACTCACAGAACAGAGTCCCACATAATATTACAGTTACTCTGGCACTTCTCCCAATTGACAAAACACATTTCCAGGCATCTGCTCTGTCCTTAAGCTTTGGTAGCTGACTTGTCTTTCCATGGAGGCCTGGCCTGGATTCCTGGTGATTCCATGCATTTCATAGTTCCCTGTATATCCAGTAAGGTTGTCTTCTATGGGACCAGACCTGTCTGGTTTTTGGCCCACCCAGGACCTATGTGTCTGAGGTCTCACATTCTAAGTGGAAAATAAAACACAGTATAATAAGGACTGAAGAACTGCACACCATAATATTAACAATGAGAGTTTAATAGTTAGCAAAGTAAATACAATGAATAGTTGACAAGAATTATGAGAGCAAGATAAAGAGATGTCTTTTTAGGAAGGGGACAGGGAAGCTCTAAATCCAGACTGGCCTCCAAGTTGCCTTCAGACAGTAATTCTACTTCAGAGTCCTCAGAAGGGTCTCTTTCCTCATGAGAAACAGAATGTTCTTCCTGAGTTAAGAGGGGGATGGATTCTGGTTTGTCGAACGGAGATTGAGTATCTTTTAGTGAGATGGATGGGTCTGGATATTCTGTGAGGATGGATTCATTTTCCTCCAATGAATCCAGTATTGAGAGTACACTTGCTGCTTCCCATGGGGACATTTTCCATGAGCCCAGCGTGTGCCCTTTCAGCTTGCACAATAAGTGGAGTGTTCCTCTGACTCAGATGGACTGACTCTGGGTGGAGTGTGAAAGGAAACGGAAGGAAATCTGGCTGCTCTTTTTCTTCCTCCATAGTATCTGCAGGTTCAACTGTGTCACACATGGGGTTCAGAGCAAAAGGTATATCCACAGGACTCTAAACCTGTTTGGTAATTTCTACAGAAGGCCCATGCTTTCTGGAGTGCAGTGATGATTCTCAGTCTCCATCAGTCACCAGCTCCATTGGTCGGTTTTTCATCCGGAGTTCAGGATAAGCTCTTCCACGATGACCCAAACCTAAGAATGGAAATAGGTACAGAGTGGACAGAGTGGACTCTGCAAGTTGAAGTGTCACTCAACTTCCATGAGGATCTAATGGAGGAACCTGTAGAACTGGAGTTTGGACTGAACTCTGAGGAGGTGTAGGGTCTTTCTAATGAGTGCTTATTCCCGAGTCCTTTCAGAGGACAGACATTACCTGGCTGACACCACCCATAAAGGGCATTTTGCCAAGGTCTGTAGAAGTAAGGGCCAACCAATATCTAGACCACGTGGGCTTCCTACTCACAGGCTCTGAGGCACCCACACCAGGACTTCTACTTTTTCTTGGTCTTACTGGTCGCACATTCTTCCAGCTGGTCAAAAAGTATGTGTTTAGAAGAGCAGGTCCAAAGCCGGCATGTGGAGCCTCATATAGAGCTTGAGTTGTGTCAGGATGTGGCAGTTCTTGAACTCGAAGAAATCACTGGGGTAGAAGTCCATTCACATCGTAAAAATGGAACACATGATGCTGTGGGCGCATTCGGTACAAGGAAAGTGAGAGCCTTCTCTCTCCATCCTGAGCCTTCTACCAAAGCCCATTTCTTGCAGGACTCTAATGCTGTGGCTGTCCTGCAGAGATGTGCACTTATGTGCTGGGAGGGGGGTAAGAGACACTCGAGAACAGGATGACTTTTACAGCCCACTTCCAGAAACTTCTGAGAGAGGCCTCTATTCATCTGTCCAAAGTAAACGCACCTTAAAGTAACTAAGTAAATGCTCTAAATAAATCAATAAGTGAATGCTCCAAATAAAGAACTAAATGCTCATTCCTCTAATTTTAGCCAACCAGCAGGTTGAGCTCTGAAGATCACAGTGGAAAGCCAGTCTAGTCCGTAAAAGTCTAAAGGCACTTGTCTTCAATTAGGCAGCAAAAAGCCAGAACTTGACCTATGACTCAAATGGTACAGTGCTAATTTTTGAACACCAAAGGGATGGCATTTAGACCTGGGTTCAGGTTCAAGTGGCAGCACTGGACCACACACCAAAATGTAAATGCTTTCAGGTTCTAACAGGCAAAGCTATCACAATCCCTCCCTGATGGCTCAAAAGTGATTCAGCCCCCAGCTTTTCCTCTGACTCCAGTATTTCACAGGCCTCCGCCATTAGTACTGACACCTCATTTCTTACTGGGAAATGGGATTTCCTAGGATGTCACCTAGGTGAGGGCTGCAGTTGGGAGCCACTTACTCATGCCTGAAATCCAACTTCTCAGTAAGCACACTGTTGAGACTCCAGTAGCTTGTGAGGGAAATGAAATGGCATGGTGTCCCAGTCATAATAAAGTAGTTTGTGCACTTGTATCATGCTTAGCTCCCCTGTGAACACCCCAGTGAACCAAACAGGCTCAGAGAGGAGCCAAGTATTCCAAGACTTGGCCAGGAGGGGTGAGCAAACCTGGGTTTGGAGGGGGAACACTCACTTTTTCAAGAGAATTTCCAGCAACTACTACATTGTCCTCCACTATTTGAAATTGTGCAGGAAGTTTCCCACATAAAAGAGATCACCTTTCTGATAGGCAGGGATCAGCTTTGTCAGCAGCATCTCCAACAGGCCTTCCTCCAGGATCCATAGGTTGCAAGGCTCATTCAGATTCTGAGCTGACTTACCATCACACTATGTTGGCAAAACAGTGGATATTTCAAACGTAGGAATGGGACCACACTTCACACTGAGGAAGTGGAATAGAGTAGATTGGAAATGACACACTCTAATCTCCATATAGTCACTTGAAAGCACACAAGAAGGTTGTGGTCTGTGGGCAGTATGATGGGTCAAATAGGTTTCCTCTCAATATACCTCATCTGAGTTGCCCTGGAGTTTCCTGGCTTTCTTCCTAGAGAAATGCCTGATATACTGGAATTTTGGCTTGGCACTGATCCAGCATCTACTTCTTCAAGTGAGACATCCATATCTCTCATAACTGAGATGAGAGCATCCTGAACTTTGGCAACAGCACAGCAATATCTTTCTGGTTCCTGAGCCACAGGCCAAGGGAGCTGGCTTGATCTGGTTGTCACATACAGTGGCTTGGTTACCAGGGTTCCATATTCTGTTCCATTGTGAGGGAGGTAGGGTCACCTTTCAAGGCCCAATGACCAAAGCTCCTTGCTCACAGAAGACCTCCCCAAAGACATACTGGAGGCTGAATCTCCCTTCCCACCTCACATATGGATGTAGTAAACAGCACACCTTTTTGTTCAAATCCAAAGTCATTAACTAGGCGTACGTGGTAGCCTGGTCTCAGGCTCAAGGAGCCTTTCTTAGGTAAGATGCAAACTTAACTGTCACTATTCCCCTTACCCTTCACAAGACATTTTGCTTCACAGTGCCTTCTCAGCTTGAATTTTGCCTCTTCCACATTTTTTTTTGCTAGTCCTGGGACTTGACCTCAGAGCCTGACCATTGTTCTTAGGCTTTCTTTAGGCTACAGCTGTCCCACCAAGCCACAGCACCACTTCCAGAGTTTTCTATGTATATGGTACTACAGAATCAAAAAGGAGTCTTTTTGTGTGGTAGCCAAGCACTCTACAAATAGATGAAACACCCAGGCCATCTTGCACATATTTTTCACTTCAATCTACTAGGACGTTGTTAGGTTTCTGTATCCTAATCTATTTTTCTTCCTGATGAATATCTGTGCTGTCATCTGTAAAAATGCAAGTGGGAAAATCACAGAAGCATTGGTGACATAAAAAAAGTCTTACAGACATAGATAAGTGTTCATTCTTTGTAGGAGAAAGGATATTTTGATATGATGATGATGACTATTTATAAATACTTTATCTGGGTTTAGAGTTTGGCCCAGTGGTAGAGTGCTTGCCTAGCATCCATGAAGATCTAGGTTTGAGTCCTTAATATCACACAGATATAAAAATCCATATGGCAATGTGGCTCAAGTGGCAGATGGCTAGACTTGGGAAAAGCCAAGAGCAGTGCTCAGGCCCTGAGTTCAAGACCCAGGAATGGCAGAAAAAACAAAACAAAAGAAAAGAAAAGAAATGTGCTTTTTACAGGTTATTCACTCACAGCATTTGCCTCTGAATTCTTCGCTTCTGCATCTTGTGACTTATCCCTTTCCCTCAATGTAGACAAGAAAAACAGATTTTATTACTTGCTATCCTGTTGTCCAATCTTTGGATATTAATTCAAAATACAATATTGCCTGAGATATTGTGTGTGCATGTGTGTGTGTATCTGCCAATGTGTGCATGCACACATGTGTCCAGGGTTTAGGGCTTACTCATAGGGCCTGTGTGATAACCCTCAGCATCTTTTCCTCAAAGGTATTGGTCTTTCACTTCTAGCTTATTATAGCTAATTGGAGTTGAGAGATTCACTCAATTTCTTGCCCTGTGCATTGGAACCCACTGCTGGGTTCTCATATTGTTAATTGTAGCTATAGAGAAGGCTGAGGTCTGGGGATCCTCGTTAGAATCCAGCCCCTGAAAGAAAGTCACTGATAGAAATCTTTATCTTCAGTTAAGCACGAATAAATAAGGCAAAAGTGGAACTGTGGCTCAGTTCTTCTTGTACCAGCCATGAGAAAATTAGTAATTGGCAGCACCTGGTCCCTGAGAGAAATCCTTAGCACTGGTTCAAAAAAAGAAAGAAAATAATGAAAAAAATTAAAACTTGCTGAGGAATCCATAAGGATAAACGTGCCTGTCAATAATCTTGTCATTTCAGATTCCCTCAAGAGCTTATGTCTCTCTATATTTTATCAAGTTTTTTTAAAGATATTTACATATTTTCTATCTTTCTTAGACAGAGGTAGCCATCCACAAAACACAAACACAAACTCACACACAGTATACCACCCACACATAAGTGTCTGGCTATGTATATATGTATAGTCATATGTATTGATCTGTCTCTCTATACTAATATATAAATGCATAAACATATGTATTTAGACAAACAGGAAACATACATAGATAGGTCTCAGGCATTTCCAGATTTTGTGCAAGTCTTCTGAGTGCAACTTACCATTGTATTGTTTGTCAAGATAGAGTCCCTCTAACTTTTGGCCAGCTTCTTGTCCTTTGATACTTTTTTCTTCTGGCAGTCCTGGGTTTTGAACGCTAGGCCTGGATGCTGTCACTGAGCTTGAGCTTCTTGCATTCAGTAGTTTATTGCAGATAAGAGTCTCATGGAGTTTCTGTCCTGGGCTGGCTTTGAATTTTGATCCTCAGAACTCAAACTCCTGAGAAGCTAGGATGACAGTCTTGAGCTACCAGTACCTGGTTCCTTTGCCTCTTTTACCCTTTTTTTTGGCCCCACCACAGCCATGGTATCTACCTTCCTACGTTCTCTCCACCTGCCCCCAGACAGGGGTCTGACAGATGCTTTCCACCCACTTATTCATGTCCTCCTTTGTATTGGCTGACAGCTAAGACAGGCACTCACAGGTCGGGATGCCAAACACAAAGCCATGTGATTGTTTCTCAGTCTGGAACATCCTATCAGATTTATAGCACCACAGAGGGTCAGGTTGATGCTCCTCCAGGGCTTCTTAAATTGTTCTCATATTAATCCACAACACGTTTGTCATCAATTGTCCAGCTAATTCATGGACTAAACCAGCATTCCCTACAAACTTAGATCCCAATACCATGAGGACACTCAAGGGTGCATTAGGAGTGTGACCTGCAGGTGGATATGAGCCTGTCTAACTTGGAGGGGATTTCTCCACCACAGGAAATGGAATACAAATTTAGAATCTGCTTTCATGAGGTGACAATCTCTGGCAGATGTTCTTATCAAATGTGGCACTGCCTACTTCCAGCTTAAAACATGGGTTGATGACCCAGCATAACAGAGAATGTATTCACCCAGGCCCAACACATAGGCTGGGACCCTGAACTTTCAGGTAGCATTTGGCTTTGAAGGTCATGAGATCTTCGTCTACAAATGATGAGCCCCCTCCCGTGAGGCATAGCAAACGGAGCCAAACTGCAACCCAGTTAAGCACCAGATCAAGCTTCCCTTCTTCAGTAGGGTATGGTTTGAAAACTGTGCATAGCTTCTGTTTGAAGCCAGTCCAGAAGGGAAAGTCCATGAAACTCTCATTTCCAGTTAACTGCCAAGAAAAAGCCAAAGATAGAGATGAAGCTCAAGAGAGGTAGAGAGCCATCAGAAAAGAATGGTTACACCCTGCAACATCCTCATTATCTGATCTTGAAACCATCTCTGCGTGCACCCCAGCATGCAGCCAGCATCTGGGGGGTGACAGTGACCCCTGCGCCCATTGGCAATCTGCACTGTCTCTGATATCTGTAATGTGAACCTCATTCTGTTGGATTTGTGAAGCGGTGTCAACCCTGCAGAAGGAACCAACTGTGCCCTAACTCCCACTGTCCCCTGGGGCCCCTAGCATTCCCCCATCTGCACCCCTCCTGTGGCTTCTGATCCTAGGGAGCCCTCCTGCCCTGTCCAACACTCACATGAAGTGCATATTTCTTCTCCTGGGGCAACTTCTCCACAGAGAGTACATGACATGCCCACTCACCAGGCACGGGGAGATCCTGCCAAAGTAGCAAATCAGTCATAAGGACATAAAGTGATGAATAGAATTTTAGATCCTGATGGTAGACAGTCTGCAAAATCCAAGGGAGAATGGAATTGGAGGGGACCAGGGATCAGGATGTGGGCATGGAGCTTCCCTGCCAAGAGGGTGAGGGAAGTCACAGGCTGGGGGATGCACAGGATGATCCATGGCCCCTGTGCAGCTTCCGGGGCACCCCCTTCTGCATCTCAGCCTTTGGCTTTGAGCTCTGTGATCATCAAGATGTGCACAGTCTGTACTCTGGCTGGCAGAAGAAAGGACCCTGGGAAGACAATTGTAGAATCTTTGTGAGTGTAGGAAGGGGTAGGCTGGACACCCAGTCCAAGAGGAGCTAAAACTGGAGTCGAGTGGTGTGCAAGGAGTGGGTGTGAGGGTTGTGGGCAGTCACAGTCACGGCAGAGGTCGCTCTGTCTGTGGGGTGAGTGCCTCCCTGCAGGCACAGCACTGGAGATATCAGAGATCCACATGAAAAGGAAAAACTGGAAATGGCACTATGGTTCACATGGTAGAGCATCAACCTTGAGCAAAAGAGCTCAGGGACAGTACCCACGACCTGAGTTCAAGCCTCATGACTGTAAAAGAAAAAGAACCAGGACTATGAGAGGGAACCTGGTACTCTCTTGGTCTAATCAGACACAAGAAGAGGCCGGGATAGGCTTTGGAAAACACAGAGAACATCTTCCCCCAGCTCATCCTGTCCTGCATGCAGGGACAGCCATGTAACTAGGGCTACGGTGAGATCATCTTCACCCCTGTGCTGCCATCTGAATTGTAGGCCTCTGTCCTGGCATGGGGTGTCCTGATGGCTGAGCAGGTGCCCTAACCCTAGATGGAGAGCAGCCACTGACTGTGGTAGCTAAGGAGAGATCTGTTCCATAGCTATCAGGCCACCCAGCATGGGAGCCATAACCACCCCTCACCCAGGTAGAAGCCAATGGTTCTCCAGGTGCTACTAGCATTGCCCCACCCCTAGCTCTGGGTACATGTGACATTCCCTCCACAAGGAGCAGGACAAAGTGAGGGATCAGGAAGCTGCCTATGGGCTTCAGATGATGGCCAGGCTGGCACTACAGATGGCCTCACTCTGTCACCACCTTCCCCTGCCTCCATCTTTCCTCCATCATGCCTCTCTACCTCCCACCCATTAACCTTGGAAACCAATGAACTGGGCTCTCATCATTCCTCTCATCTCTTCACCCACCTTGCCATGCGTCCATCCCTCTGTCACTTCCACCCCACACACATCCCACCACCAGCCACCTTCTAGCTTATGAGGATCCCAGAGGAAGCTCTTGGTGAAGGGCTTGTGACCACAAAACAGTTACTATCACCCGCTCCGGCCTGATCCACCACAGAATAAGAACAGCCAAGCAGGCACACACTGCAGCAGAGTTGTTCTGCTGCCACCCTGATTTCTTCATGGCCAGGACTTGGCTCTCCTCAGCCTCTCAGCTCAGTAACCAGAACATTGTGCTTTCACAGAGCCATGGCTTCCAGTCTCCATGGACACAATGACATCAAGGTGATGCCAACTTCCCCATCTCTATATACTTCTAACTATGGGATGGGAGCTGAGGTTCTCTTCTGTGACTCCATCCGCTAAGAGGCTCATGCAGATTTCTATCCTTTGCTCATCATGGTGACTCTTTGGTTAACAAGTCACTGCTGGGCTTCCAGTTCACCACATATAGAACCCATTCTCCAACACTTTTCTTAGAAGGACTGATGACTTTTAAATATTCTCTAGTTTTAAATTTCTAGTTCCTTCTCTCTTTCATTTATATATTTCCCTTCCTCACATACTTCCCTTTTTTTAACTTCCTTCTTTCATTCCTGGCCTTGAACTCAAGACCTGGAGCTTTTTCTTAGCTTTTCTTTCCTCAAGGTAGCACTCTAGCTCTTGAGCCACAGCTCTACTTCAATCTTTGTTCTTGCTCTAAACTGGGAGTAAGAGTCTCATGCATTTTTCCCTTTGCTGGGTTGGTTTTAAACCACAATACTAAGATCAGGATCCTGACTATGCCTCGGATTACAGGTATTATCTAATCAAAACAAATTCCTGATTTCTTTTTTAGACATAATTAGTTCTTTCAGGTGAGCCACCAGCCACTCATGCAAGAGCATTGCAGGATCCCAGCATTCATCTTGTCTCCAGTCTTATTCCATCCATCTCACAATGGCCATCTAAAACACCCTGCTGCATGCCTAAAGTCGAAAGGAACGTTCTCAACGCCAAGAGAAGCCCCCTTAAGCTCTGCCTCAGATATGCCCAGCCCCCATTCCACTTCCACATGAGCATTTGTTTAGGAGAAATTTCCTGAGTACATCATGATCTTTTCCTCACCATCCAAATTTCATCTTTGGAGTCATTTCTCCCAGACAAAGAGGAACATGATCCATGGTTTGATAGCAGCTCCAGCTTCATACTCCCAGCCACCAACACCCCCCCTATTACCCTGCCAGACACCTGAATTCAAGAACAATGTTTTCACTACCCCTGTCTCTTATCAAATGTTTTAACTTATACAGTGCATTAAAATAATTTTAGTAAATGGAATAAACACATGGCATCAAGCTTCAGAATCTTTGCACCTGAACTTTTAGTGAATAACAGACACACCAGCATTTCTGTAGCCAACAGAAATCTTAGCTTTGAGATTTCAGCATTCCTGGTATCCAAGTTTGGATGTGCTAACACTGCCCTTAATGGGGCACTTCAATCACACAATCCCATAACAATCAATGTCATTTGACATTCACTTGTAGGTGGTGCTAGGAAAAAGACTGATGTGCCAACTCCATGCTGGCTTGACCTATGCCATCTTCAAACCTGGAGCAAGTGGGGCTCCTCTCTCCATGACACCTTTTGTGTACTACCCCAGGAGGACCTTTACCTTGAGACAAAATTATGAAGACTATCTCTACCAGCAAAGATTCCAGTGAGATGTGCCTACATGGATAAAGCTAAAATCTCACTAAAGTGAAGTTGTTGGCAGTGCTGGAGCCTGAACTCAGGGCCTGGGCAATAAGCATTTGTACTCAAGACTAGCCCTTTACCACTTGAGCCCAAACTCCATTCCCAGCTGTTTTTATTTTTGGCAGTAAGAATCTATCAGACTTTCCTGTTCTAGGTGACTTGGAACTTCCATACTCAGATCTCAGCCTCCGGACCAGCCTTGATTAAAAGTGTGGATCAGCCATGCCCCATACCTGAGGACTTCTGCCAACACATTTTTTCCCAAAAATTGGAAGAGGAAGATGAGAGAGGGTTGAGCTCATCCTGCCCTGCATATGAAGGAGAGCATCAGCGCCTGAAGTTCATTCCCTGTTGTAGGCTGC
The DNA here is from genome assembly GCF_031878675.1 of Megascapheus bottae. Lineage (NCBI taxonomy): Eukaryota > Metazoa > Chordata > Mammalia > Rodentia > Geomyidae > Megascapheus > Megascapheus bottae. The sequence goes on from NW_028327691.1 coordinate 1,026,950, forward strand.
TGGAGGAAAAGGAAGCAAATAGGCACAGGCTGCTAGCAGATGCCACAGAACAACTTGTGACCAAGACTCCCAGAGCAGACCTCAGAATCGATGACAGAGTTGGATCTACCCATTAACAGAGGCAGTGGTGACACCTGAAACTGCGCGTTTGAGCCTTTGCTGCTAGTAAACAGGGCCACCTATGTCTCAATGAGAAAGGTGAGATTTTGGTGGAGAAGGTGAGATTAAACATTATGTATCATGCAAGAAGACAGACTATAAGGGGTCTTTTATTATTCCAAGTGAGATTTTGGACTTATTCTTCTGTTTCTTTAAAGAATGACATTGGGATATTGATGAATATTGCCTTGAATTTGTAGATAGTCCTTATCAAGATTGCCATTTTTACAATATTACTTCTTCCAAACCAGGAGCATAGGTTTTTGCATTTCCTCAGTTCTGCGTTAATTTCCTTTTCCAGGGTTTATAGTTCCATCAAAAAGGTGCTTTACAGTCTAAGTTAATTCCTAGGTATTTTATTTTCTTTGATAGCAAAATGAGTTGCTATCCTGATTCTTTCCTCATTCCTCTCATTTGTTGGCATATAGGAAGGCAGTTGACATTGAGGGTTAATTTTATACCCTGCTACCTTACCAAAGTTTTATATCAGCTCAAGCAGCTTCGGACTAGAGTCTATAGGGTTCTTTAAATACAGAATCATGTCATCTGTAAGGAGAGAAAGTTTCAGTTCCTCTTTCCCTTTTCCTACTCACTCCAGTTAGAATGGCCAAGATCCAGAAATCTAATAACGTATGGTGGAGGGGATGTGGCCAGGAGGGATCACTACTACACTGCTGGTGGGATTGCAAACTCGTTCAACCACTATGGAAAGCACTATGGCAGTATCCCAAAAAGACTAAACATAGAGCTCCACTGTGATCCAGCAATTTCACTACTTGCCAATCGTCCAGATAGGACATACTAAATTCACTAGAAAAATAACCTTTATCACAGCATTATTTACTATAGCAAAGGTATGGAACCAACCCAGATGCCCATCAGTTGATGAGTAGATCAAATATGGTATTTTTACACAATGGAATTCTGTGCTTCTGTCAGAAAGAATGACAGACGAATTTGTAAGGATATAGAAAGACTGTAAAGTTTAGAAATTAGTTTCTGTCTCCTTCTCTCTCTCCTTCTCTATCTCTGTAAAATTTAGACGTTCCTGTTTCTCTCTCTGTTTTCTGTCTTCTGTCTCTCTCTCTCTCTCTCTCTCTCTCTCTCTCTCTCTCTCTCTCTCTCTCTCTCTCTCTCTCTCTCTCTCTCTCTCTCTCCAATCCTTAGGCTTGAACTCAGGGCCTGAGCTACTTTTGCTCAAGGTTAGCACTCTACCATTTGAACCACAGTGCTGCTTCTGGCTTGCTCTTTTCACGTAGTATTGAGGAATCTA